>NC_088920.1:35487500-35607500 GCF_038396675.1 Hydra vulgaris
TGGAGTATTGACAAAACATTTTGAAGAGAATAATTTCAGTTATTCAACTTTTGGGTTCAAAGATAAAGAAATCTATAATTTTAAATTGTCAGAATGCAAAATATTATTCAAAAATTATGGATTGCACTACAGACGTAACTCACCAAGAACAATTAACCCTAGTTCTTAGATTTTACAACTGCAAGTTATTTGCAGTTGAAGAGCATTTTATTGGATTTGTTGATGTAAATAGGGTAACCGGTGAAGTTTTAACAGAAAATTTCCTGAAACATTTGACAGAAGCAGGTCTAGATATATTAAATTGTCGAGGTCAATCATATGATAATGAAGCAAACATGAAAAGAATTCATTCTGGACTGCAAAAAAGAATAAGAGACATTAACCATAGAGCGTTTTTTGTGCCATGTAGGGCCCACAGTTTGAATTTGATGGTATGTGATGCTGCAAAATCTTCTTCAAAAGCAGTGTCATTTTTTGGTTTGGTACAAGAAGTTTATAACTTTTTCTCAGGTTCTAATATCAGATGGGCCATTTTAATAAAATCAGTGCAAACTTTGACTATGAAGCCACTGCCTGATACTCAATGGGAGTCTCGAGTGGAAAGCTTAAAGACATTAAAATATGAATATTCCAAAGTTTATGATGCTCTAGTTGAAATTGCTAACAGTTCAGAGTATGATACATCTACCAAATTTCAGGCAAATAATCTTGCCAAGCAAATGTCCAAATTTACATTCATGGTAAGCTTGAGTGTATGGTATGACAGATTATTTCAAGTAAATTTAGTCAGCAAAAAAATGCAGTCTCCAGGCTATGATCTATCAACAGCACAAATCGAAATTGACCAACTACTCAAGTATTTTAATGACTTTCATGATAAAGGAATTAAGGATGCCAAACATTTTGCTATGGAAATTGCAGAAGAATTAGAAGTAAGTCCTCAGTTTGAAGCTGAAAACACAGTTTGTCCCCGAAAGAAAAAAACTCTTTTTTCCTAAGAATCTGCAGATGAACCAATTTTAAATCCAGAAACACAGTATGTGGTGGAAGTTTTCAATGTACTGGTAGATCAAGCGCTATCATCTTTAACAAGTCGATTTAATCAACTGAAAGAACTTTTTTTGAGCTTTTTGGATTCTTATATAAAATTCCAGAAGTCACCCAAAATACTGAAGCACTTAAGAAACATAGCAAGGATTTAGAGGTTGCCTTAACTGAAGATGGACATTCAAATGTGATTTCAAATCAATTATTTGATGAAATCACAGCAATATCCATAATTTTCCTGGAACCATAATATGGTTCCAGGAAAAATGCTCCCTAAGGCACTGATCAAGTTTATTTTAGAAAATCACTACGAACAATATTTTCTAAATTTAGTTATAGCATTGCGAATTTTATTGACATTGTCACTCACTGTTGCTTCCGCAGAAAGAAGTTTCTCAAAACTTAAATTAATTAAAACCTACTTAAGGTCAAATATGTCACAGTGCAGACTTACAGGCTTAGCTGAGATATCAATTGAAATTGACGAGTTAAAGAACATAGATATTAGTGCATTAGTTGAAATGTTTGCTAATATTAAAGCTCATAAAGTCAAGTTTCAATGAAGTAATGACTATAATAATAATTTAATAAAAATAATTAAAAAAATTTTTTTTTCATTTCAGAAGGGCCTCACATTTTGATCTTGCCCAGGGCCTCCAAAGTTCAAAGGCAGCCTCTGATTAATCTAGTTTATTTCCTCACACATCAACAAAACCTTAAAACTCTCACCCATCTTTATCTTTTCCTGATCATACAACTTACTTAAGTCTTCAGTGAACCATTTCCTTTGTTTTCTAGTAACTCAAAACTTAATAGTGGTTGCTTGTAACCTTGTTGGAAATAAATTAGTTAAAAAAAATATATATATATATATAATCATATATATATATATATATATATATATATATATATATATATATATATATATATATATATATATATATATATATATATATATATATATATATATATATATATATATATATATATATATGTATATGCGTGTATATATATATATATATATATATATATATATGTATATGTGTGTATATATATATATATATATATATATATATATATATACACACATATACATATATATATATATATATATATATATATATATACATAACAAATTTTGTTATGTTATGTATATATATATATATATATATATATATATATATATACATAACAAATTTTGTTATGTTATGTATATATATATATATATATATATATATATATATATATATATATATATATATATATATATATATATATACATAACAAATTAAATTTACCTAACATACATAGACATACACAACCTAATACACATATATATATACATATGGTAATAAAAAAATTTATTTTACCTAATATAATCAAGTTTGTTGCATTACTATAAAAAAAAGTATTGTTCAAAGTTACTTCACATATAATATTTCCCTCGTCTTGCAAGTTTAAGGGACCAAACATAATAACTGATGAATTTATATTGAACTCTGACACTTTTTTTTCTCCATTGAATAAAACTCTTCCAACAAACTCTAAAAAGCACATTTATATTATTTTGTTATAAATCAAGTTAATTAAAAAATATACATTTTTGGTGATATTTTCAAAACCTACAAAGTTTTTGAATTTATTTTATTTAAAAAAGATTTTAAAAAAATAGAATACTAAACTGGAAGATTTCATATCAACAAATATTTTTGTTAAAATATGTTTTCTTTCAATCATTAGCAAATGTGTTTTATATAGAATATCAAATTTACTTTATATCAAATATATTTTACATTAACAAATATTTTTAATTAAATATTAAAAAATACTGTTTAAATGACTTTTATTACTGTTGTTTTTTTATTTAAAAAAACAAACATTACATACATATTTTACCATTTCATACCCAGGCCTTGTCATAAAGATATTAACTTTTTAAAACTACAGCAATATAATAAATTGCTGCAAAATAAGGTCAATTACCTTAATTGTCAAATAGAATGCACTAATGTTAATAATAAATAATGTTAACAATGTTAATAAAGAAAATAAACGGAATGTTTATTTTCTTTAATTTTTTTTTAATAATTAAATTCATATTAAATTTTTTTAAATGTAAACTAATTTTTTTATTTTTTCAAAATTAGTATAAATGAATTAAAATATTAATTTATTATTTAAAATAATAAAATATTAATTTTTTAATTATTATATCTTAAAATTTTGTTTTTTATTTTATTTTATTTTTTTGCTAGTGAAGGTGTTTTTTTACAAGATAAAAAAATTGGCATGAAGCGAATCCTTTCATCTTTGATAAAACACTGTTTTCTATTTCACTTAAAATATTTTTTAAGCTTTTTTTCCATCACCATCAATAATGAATATGGTGGTAATACAATTACTAGTTGTTTTTTAAAAAATAAAAAGTTTAAATCAGGGCTAAACTTGCATAACAGCAAAAAGTGATATTTTTAATTGCTTCAATAAGTAACAATTTATATTAAAAAAGTTTTTTGAAGTTAAATTTAGTTAAAGTTAATTTTTATTAAAGATAAATTTTAAATGCTTTTCATTTCTATAATTAGTAAATAATAAACGAATTATATATTTAATAAACTAAATTTTAGTTTTTTAATAATTTTATTGTCTCGTAGAAGAAGAGCATCAACAGAACGCCTCTTAAATGTTACAAAAAGCAGTTGACTGTCTGCAAACTTCACTGCTTTAGGCATTTGCAAAAATTTTCATTTAGTTTGAGTGTTAACTTTATTGGAAGGTCTGAAGATTACACATATCTTTAACACATTAAAATTTCAAAAGTTAATTAAAATAAATTTTTAATAAAATAATTTTCTTAATTTTAAGGACATTTCTGTGCACTTTTTAAATAGCACACAATCCGTTAATTATATAAAGCTGCTGTTAAAAATGAATAAATAAACTTTGAATAAATAAATGTTGAATATAAAGTATGACATTGAAAGACCTTATTTTTATTTAATATTTTGTATTGGCTTGCTTCAAGCTTGTTTGTAAAACGTTCTATAAAACGTTGTTTGCGGTCTATTAAACTTTATTTGTGTTTTATTGAACGATTAAGCAAAAAAAATCAATCATCATCATAAAACAAAATAAAATAACATAAACAGCAATAATATAATATATAACATTTTTTGTTATTAACTTATTTTTATTATGAAATAGAAGATTAAGTAAATTTTTTTTTATTGCTATAAAAGTTTGTATAAATGCTATTGTGCTTGCAAGACAATAAATTAAAATTTTTTATTATAAATATTTTTTTTATGTTTTTCTTTTTAAGTTTTGTTTAATACTTTGTATACAAAAAAAAACTAAATAAATTTGTTTTATGTTACTGTATATTTTAATAATAAAAGCTTAATAAAGTTTAAGTTTATTTTTGCATTTAATTTTATCTGATTTTTTTTTTTCACTTGCAAATAATGTATATATCCAACATAATTCACATGATCAAATCAAACTTTGTAACAAACGTTTTTACTTTTTTTTTTTTTTGGTAATTCACCTCCCCAAGGCCCAGAAGGCCACTACAGACAAGGAGGCTACTTAATTGTGGTTATAACCCTCTCTCAACTCTATAACACCAAAACGCATTTAAAATAATTATATAATTGTTACATAATTGTCTAAGTGGTTTTTTAAAAAATTAATTACTCCTTTTATATTACCGCTTATAAACTAATTTAAAAGTCAAAAAATGATAAAAAGTTGCTTAGCAGACATCGCTTTAGGTGTACATAAAATAGCTTATGCATATGTAAATTGCCAGCAATGTAACGCTTTAGAAAAAAAAAGACAAGGTCTTTTATTTATCACAACAAAAAAAAAGAAAGACTTATGTCTAAAAAAACTAAACTTTGAAACTCACTTTATAAGTATTTTAATTAAATAGAAAAACAATTTAGGTGGTTCAAAGCAAATAGCAACAGAAACAAAAAAATATTTGTTTATGTGGATAAATTTTATTAAGGATTATTTTTACACAACTATGTATGCTACTACTCATGTGTTTTTCTTTAAATTACTATCCACAAATTATGTCACACAGAAACTTCATAAATTAGATTAAAATAATAATTCTTATTTTTGAACTAAACCAAAAATTAAGGGATTTTGAGAAAATGCTTTAAAAACTACTTGGAATTGTTTGAATGTATTTTCTTCTTAAATGTTTGATTAAAACTGTTAACAAAATGGAAGTGAAACATTTTTAGTTTTCTAAAATTGAAACTACTGGTTATTTATTGTTTTTCATTATTTTTTTATTATTGTTTACTATTTATTGAGTCATTTCTATTAAATCTAATGATTTTATTTTTTATATTTACTGTCATTAGTATTTAAAATTTAAAAAAATTATTCAAAATAAGTTGTATGCTTTATTTACCAGAGAATTTGAATTTAGTAATAACACAATATCAAAAAATTTATCAAAAGCAACATTTTTTCAGTGCTCTACACCAACATGTTTAAGTTAATGCGTTCTTTAATAAATTGAGCAGGGCTATACAAGTTCTCAATGAAAGATTTCCCTGACTTAATTTAAAAACATAAGTAATTCTCTAACTTTTTTCCTGAAAACCCACTTGTTTCCCCTGATTCATTCAAAAAAACTACTCTTACCCTGAGTCATTAACTAAATATAATAATAATTACAAATCGTTTCCAGAAAAAAATTGAGTTGCATTGACACTTGCATATAGAAAATAAAATACTCACATAGACAAGCATTGACACTCACATATGTTATAAAAGAGTATATACACTTGTCATATGTTTTTTAATTAAAGGCTTTTATTTATATACATGATTCTACTATTTTAAACTATTTAAAAAATACTCCTTTTTTTGACTCAGTATTCTCAAAGTTTCACAAACAAAATTATTATTATTAATATCTATTTGCTATATTATAAGATAAAAGAAATAAAAATTATTTTGTAAAGAAAAAGAATAGCAACAATAAAGAAATATCTTTAAAAAAAGAAAATAAATTTCACATTATGTCTTTCTTTTACACAAAATTTGTACTGCCTTTTCTAAAATTTTAATTTCAACAGGTTTTTCTTGGCTTTTCCTTTTCAAACCATTTCCTTTAATTAATATTTCAATATTATTTTTAACTCAATTCTAAATTATTACAGGAATCTAATAGAAAATTACTACATCACTGATCTTATCAGCTGATATCTTTGGCGTGCACCTTTAAAAGACTTAATTGTTAGTTTTATTGTTGATGATAGTCAACTATTATCTTTCTTAATATCATGCATCTTTTTTTTAAGTTAACTTTGGATACAATCTTATTAAATCGTCTCTCTACACTTGCTTGATCATGACTTGTAACTAGGACAGATTACTAGATGATTTGTAACTAGAACAGGTGACTTGTAACTAGAACAGATTGTTAGAACAGATTTTAACTCCTTTGGTATATTCATAGAAGATTTATAAACAAATAATTTATCTAATCTAGTGATCTCACAACTAAAAGATCTTATCTTTTCTAAATCTTGAGATAACACTTTCAACAGATCTGAATGTGGCAAATCTTTCTCTGCTAAAGTCGCATTAATAATCTTAAATGATAGTAGATGAGTCTAGAGGTGTTTCATCTTGCTTTAGAATTTGACCGGTTGTTAAGAGGATATTAAACTTGAATCAAATACATTAGCATTTCTTAGCTATGATGTAATAGACTTTTTTGAGTGACTTTCTCCAATATAACAATTACCATATGTGGAGCTTTCTATTTAAATTTTTTACGTAAAGATAAAGAAAAATCTACAGAGTTTACTTTATCTTTATAATACCTAAGCTCTTCTCAGTTTAAAATCTAAAATACAAATTTTATCTTAAGATAAATATCTTCATCAGTAAGATCAAGCTCTAGCTCAAGTCAAAAACTTGAAAAAAAAAAAAATTAATTGGATCTATACAGTATCTCCAGATTCTTGCCCAGAAATGGCAACATAGGATCATCTGTTTGATATTTTCTAAGATAGAAGACTGCAAAAGGTTCACAACATAGCTTATATATTGAGATAAATAATAAAAATAGGAGGTAATAATTAAGAACCTAATAAAATTATTTAAAATACTGATTTTAAAATGATTGACAAAAAAACCTTGACGATCATTAGATTATAGTAAATTATTAAATTTTATTAAAAAAAAAATTTCAAAAATAAAATTATTAAGCAGTCCATCAAAGAATTTATATTTAAAATTATTAAATTAAATATTTTAGTATAAAAGAAATTTTGAATTTGAAGTATTGGGTTGGGGAATAAGTTTGTTCGGTTTTTCCAAAGAGGATTATTTAAAGGTTTATTTGTTGTTGAGCAAAGTGTTTGTATTCATTAGACAGTGCCTTTTCTGCTCAACAGAACTGTGTCGCCAAACAAGTCATGAATTAGTAGAAAAAATGTATGCTACTGAAAAGACCCGATCGACAAGACCAAGTCATCTTGCTTCACGACAACGCCAGACCCCATGTAAAACAAGTCGTCAAAACCGCACTCCAAGAACTTGAATGAGAGGCTCTTCAACATCCACCGTACTCTCTGAACCTTGCGCCAACAAATTATCACCTTTTCTCCTTATCGAATCGAATGAGGGGTGCTAACTTCAGCAGCAAAGAGGACCTCAAAAACTGGCTTAACAACTTTTTTGACACCAGACCGGGCGATTTTAGGCGGAACAGTATCAACAAGTTGATCGAGTGGTGGGAGGAGGTTGTAAACTGTAACGGTGAATACATAATTGATTAATTTATTGTAATAATTATTGCTTTTTGTTTAAAGAAAAGTTCTTTGAAAAAAACCGAACGAACTTATTTCCCAACCCAATATTTTATTGTTCCCTGACTTACTAGGAAAACAACCAATTGTTTTCATTGACCACTAAGTGAATTCCCTGACTTTCCCTGACTTGGTTGAAAAAGATTGATCGTATAAACCCTGCTGATTGAACTTATAAATCATTATAATCTTGTTTATATATTATTATAACTTATAAATCATTATAGACAAAGTGATACTTCATTTACAATGTTCCTTCAAAATGTATTAACAAATCAATCCATTTTAAAGTTTAATTATGTTGTTTGTGATGAATGGTTGAAAAATAACCCTGAACAAGAAATGAAAATACACAATACTCATTTATGTAGACAATCATGGCTAAGAGCAACAGCAAAAAATATATATAAAGTTATTTTAGTAAATAGTATATTTTATGTCATTTATGTTGAAACAAGCAATTTTTTTAACTAAGGGTAGAATGCAAGAAGCAAACTTAAAATCTGATGTCAAACTTCAAATCTGAAATTCGACTTAGGAAAATACTAAGAACGAACTTGAACTCAAGCTATACTTGAAAATTGGCAGTTTTCAAGTTAGACTTAAAAAGTCTACTTGAGAAAACAAAAATCTTTTCCAAATGCAAGAAGCGAACTTAAAGTTTCAAGTTATACTTCAAATCTGAAGTCTGACTAAAGTGTAATGCAAGAAACAAACTTGAAATAAATCTGTTCTTGAAAAATCAGATTTCAAGTCAAATTTTTGAAGTTCGGTACAGACTTCTAGGTTATCCCAACCCATTTTTACAATATTATATAAGGTGTTCACTTCTGTGCAAACTTCGTTCCACTTGTTTTTAACTTTAAGTAGAATGCTCTATGAGGACCTTTTGTCTATCCTGTGAGAACTTCCATGAAATGAGGCATATATACCTCATATATGTGATGCCTGCATAACAACCTTAAATGAAGCTTAAGTTTAATGCTCAGCAATTGAATTGCTCCTTATTTTCCTGTGTTACAACAGGTTGTATCACAGCAGCAAGTTAACAGTTGATTAAAACACTTTTTGATATTCCAATAAAAAGTTTAAACTATTGGAATATCAAAAAAAAATAATTTGATATTCCAATAATTTTATTAACACTATATCCTGGCACGCTCCAGTACCATTTTTTAATTGAACAACCCCACTCAATATATTGTTACAGTTTGACACATATGGAGAACTAACGCTTACTGCCAATCTGTCAAAAACAATAGATATTATAAGAAATTTTTGTGAAATTCTTTATTCAGTTTTGTTTCAAAATATAGAACTTTTAATAAAAATAAATGTAATCTTTTACCAACTGAATTATTTGCTTTTAAAAGTGATTCAATTATTTAAATGCAAATACTGATTTACTTTTTAGTAATCATATTTTTGCTTTCTTAAAAAATCCCTTGTTGACTGAATAGTCCGAAACCGTTTTCTGTGAACAAGAGACCTAGAAATGTTTATTTCTCTAAAATTAACATTAGATTTGGCAAGAATGGCAGACATAACTGCGGCCTGAGATTGTATTCCAATATTATGTATATATATATTTTTTTCAACATCTTCGCTTCAAACAAGGATGCAAGCAACCACTATTAGAGTTGGAAGTTACTGGAAGAGAAAAGATGATGTTTATAGAGCAAGATAAAAATTGGCAGACGACTTAAAAGACTGCAAATTATATGTATCAGGAAAGCAAGAAGAAAGAAGTGAATTCCAAAAAACTGATATTTGAAGAAAAAAAACTAAATTAATAAGAGTTTTCGGAGCACTTTGGAACAATCACAGAAAAAGGATGAGACTTAATTCAAGATGAGTAATATGAGAATGAATTTTAGTAGATTGCACAAGAAATGCTCATTAGAGCAGTGCCCATTATAGCATTAGTAGTGAAGAGAAAGAAAAGCAATATTACGACGATGTGATAACGGTTGGAGGTTGTCTGCAAGAGCAGGTCCAACTATGTTAAAAATGCATTTTTGTACCTTGTCTAAAAGAGAAAGGGCATTATTAGAAGATCCACCCCAGATATGGCAACAGTTATCTGTACAAGGACCGATCTGAGATTTAAAAAGATAAAAAATAGAATCTAGAGTAAGAAAGTGTCAGGCAAGATAAAGAGATGCAATCTTAGCAGATGCTAATTTTGCAATTGATTTGATACATGGTCTCCAAGAAAGATTGGAATTAATAGTTAATCCTCGAAGATGAAGGATAGATGACTCATTGAGTATATTAATGCTCATAAAAATAGAAAGATCTGAATTATTGCGATAAGGATTGCCTGAAAAAAATTGGGTTTTATCTGAATTAAAGCACACCGGCCACTGTGAGCCCTATGCTGTAGCAGAAGTGGGATCCTTTTTAAGCTTAAATGCCCCCTCCAAGCAATCAGAGAGTGTTGGTTTCTTATCAAGACAAGAAAAAATGGTAGTGTCATCACCGAACAATGCCACCTGAAATGTGAGAATTTCTGGAATACCGTTAATTTAAAATAAAAAAAATTATAGGGCCAAGGACAAAACCTTGAGGAACCCCTGAAGTTACAGGATATAAAGAAGAGTACTGTCAATCGAAAGCAACTTTTATATTACGATTGAAAAGGAAGGAATCAATAATCTTAAAGATGTTACCTGATACACCATAAGAAGAAAGAAAGAAAGAAAGAAGAAAGAAAGCTTATGAAGAAGATCAGAAATGTCAAGAGCAATAGCCTTGACCTCGCCACCTCTATCTAATGCACAATAAAACCTATTGGTTATTACTGTTAGCAAATCAGCTGTAGAACAAGAAGACCAAAATCCATGTTGATCATCAGAAAACTCGGAAACTGAGCACTGACTGTGTATATCAGAAACAAGATATAGGTTGAGTATAGAAGGTATATGATTCGGATTGTCTGGAAAGCAAGTTGGAAAGTTGACTATTTGAGTTGGAGATTGAGAAAGACAAAAGTTTTGGGCCTTGCAGATTCCTTGCAAACGCCTGCAGATTCACTGACACTAGAGCCAAACCACTCAGTGTGATGAGCATTAATGTCACCGACAACAACAATATTGGCTGATGGATAAAGGGAGAGAGCTTGGTCAATTTGATCAGAAATAACATCAAAAAGAGTGCAGTCTTGAGATGAGGGAGAGCAATATAGAACAAAGAGAAAAGCAATATAGTGAAGTGGTGCTAAACGAAAGCGCATAAAAGAATAGCCTGTGGATTCAAACCTAGTTTCGCAACAAATGAGTGAACTCTTTCGAATGTAAATGCCTAGGCCAAGCATGTGACTGTTGGAGTCTTTACAAATTATAGGAAGATAACCATCAACACTAAGATCACAAGATGAGACAGTGGAACTCAAATTATTCTCACAAAGAGCAAGTAGATCTGGTGAAATTTGCAAGAGATATAATTTTACAGAAGTAAAGTTACATTGAAGAACACAAATATTAGTGAATGATAGATTTAAATAACTTGGTGATGATCATGGTTTTTTGTGTTTTATAGTTTTTGGTATTTTAGTAGTTTTTAAATTTGTTAAAAAACTTGACTCAAAACACAGATAGTACTCAGTACACTATTTAATAGTCCAAGCAAATGCTTCATTACTATCAATAAACTCTAAGCTGTAAAAAAGGGCTCCAAATGTGGCCTCGACAATGCACACCAAAAGTATGAACAGGGACTTCATCCACGCGCAGTATGGCACTGTTAGTACTCTGATATTTCACAGCTGTTGATGGAATCAGCCTCTCTGAGAGCTACAATAGAGTTCGGGAAACCTAACTACCAGCCCGCCACAGAACCATAAAGTGAGTTTTAGAGCTGTACCCTCATTAGGCAATAATAGAATGAGTTGTCTTGTCATAAAAACAGAGAAACAAGTAAAATCTATGCATTGAGTCAAGAGATCCAGCATTCAACATCCTAAACTGGAAACAATGTATTAAAAATATATCTGCGCCAGCCTAATAGATGTAGAAGGGTTGCGAGGCTGGTCAACAGATAGAATCTGTCTACCCCTTAAGTCTTTGCCTAGGAGGCCTTCTACAAGGCAGTAGCAAGATGCGTTTAACATCTGCCCAAGATGAGTCTTTTTATAGAGACACCATCTTTAGCCTTTACTTAAATAAGAACCCAAGGCAGGGGGTGTTTTAAGTTGGAGTTGGCTTCTCCTAACCTTTGCTTAAAAAAGTTTATACTACTATCTTGCTACTATTTTTCATACCCTACATCATATCCTACTATCTTGCTAATATCTTGCTGCCCCAACTGATGTTGCTTTAATAATATCATAAGGAGTTAGCTCTATAATTATTTTAGCCCTTTTTTTAATTAAAAAGTGTTTAATATATGCAGTTTTCATTTAAATTTGTTGTAGAGGCAATATGCCTATATTAATATTAAATTTGTTCCGCAAATAAAAATAATAATTGACTTGAAATAAAAATTATTTTAAATTACGTAGTAGTTCACAATTATCTTTTTTTTTCATAATATTTGTCATTTCTTGAAAAGTCAAAATTGCAGTTGGGTGTTTCAAATCCATCTAAATTTTCATTACATATTGATATGCTAATATCCTGGCTTCCTTAAGCTCTATAAATCTCTTTGTTTTTGTTTTTCTGTATTTAGAAATCTGAGTCTCCTCTTTATAATTTCAATAATTCCTCAATAAACATTTTTCTTTCCTTTATTTCGTCTTTAAAAAGTTCTAGATCATTTTCAACTATTTCTAGATTATTATTAGTTGCTTTTATTTATTGCTCAAAATCCATTTTTGAAATACTAAAAAGATTATTTAATTCGAACTTAAATTCTTCTGCTAGAACATGTTTTTTATTGTCTTTAAACCCAAGTGATTTCATTTTAGCATTTTAGTGAATTTTTAATGAACTTTTTAAATTTATCCTTAAGTAAAAAATACAGCCAATTATTTTATCAATAACAATCAAATTTAATTAATAAAAAATGAGTACAATCTGAAAACAAATTCATTATTTTAAAGGTTACTAATTAACTTACTTAATCTTCCTTTTTAATATAATCTCTTAAGCCCGCTTTGATTCATACAGAAATTAAGAAGATTAAGACAGTTATCCTAGGACTAATAAAACAGTTGAATTTTCCTTTTGCATCTTGCTTTTATTTTTGTCTGAATATTTCATGTTAAAAGCAAATAAAAATTGATATTGTAAACTTTTCTGCACTTTTGAGTTAAAAATCATAGATTATCCAGGCCATATTTTAAAAATCCGAAAAGTTGTTCGGGTAAAATATCTGGAAATAATCCGGATTATATTTTCAAATATTTTTATGTTTCAAAATTTTTTCCAAACTTTTTTTAATTTTTGTATGAGTGATGAATGAAAAAGCCTAAAAAACAAATATATTACAAATATATAAACCTAAACTTGGATGTATGGAAATCATTTTGAATTTCTGGAAAAACTAAGAATTGAACAAAAAATCCGGAATTCCGAATATATCCGGAAAAAGATAAACCCTGAAAAATATTTATCAAGTAAATTTGTTAGAGAAATTTATAAACATACTTATGCTTATCTAATAAATCTTTCAGAATGATTTTGACAACAATGTTTTGCACAACAATTATTACAACGCAAAAGTAAAAAAAAATATGGGAAAATATTTTATATCCAAATTTTCATAATACACATCTTGCAACTGTCAGTTAGATGAACAATAACATATGGGCATTTTCTTTTTCTACAGACCGAATCCCAAACATTTAAGGTTATATATTCATATACACCCTAATGTATACTCTTGAGTCCTTAATACAAGGGGGAAGGGGATTTTAGTCCAGATCTAATGAACGGGTGAGGAGGGAGGGAGTAACAGCTGTTTTTAATAGTTTCAATAGGATTTAATGTTGATGTAAGTCTTATACTTTGGTAAGAAATAAATTAAATTTTCGATAAATCGAAATTTACTAAGTCGCTAATTTTTAAAGCCTGTTTACACTTAAAAGTTTTGTTTTTTTCAGTGACTGAAATAATTACTTATAATTTTTTAGATAACAAGTAAAAAATATACTATAATTATACTGCTAATTTGTTAAGCGTTTCAATAAAAAGGTTCTGTCGTTCATTAGATGAAATCTAACTGGTGTTAATATTTTTCTTTCTACTGAATTTGTTCTCTACATCATTATATATCATATTCATCCATTGGAAACTTTTATCATGATTTTTTATTAATTTTCTGCTCCCAACGTAATTAGTGCTTGGTTGCAGCCTTGTTGGAGTTAAATTTTCTTTAATAAAAATTTCAACAAGAAAAATGAATAACAACAACCTTATGTTCGACACAAGGTTGTTATTAGGCATATATGCTTTGCTGATAACTGCATAGCACATATATCATTTAAGGTGGTACAATTCCAAATAAATAAAAAAATGAAATAAACCTCCAAAATAAAAATGCTTTTAAATACAGTTTACTCAAATGATTTAAATAAAAAAATAAAAAATAAAAATTTTTTAATTAGCATTAGGACCATAATGGCGGAAAAACTGTCAAAGAATGCATTTTTGGACTAATTTTCAAAACATAATATCTAAAGCTAGCCACCATCATATGACCTGAAATTTTGTACACTTACTCTAAACACTATTTTATTCCATTTAACAGATAGATTTTTTAAATATCAAAGTAAATGATGAGTTATGTAGATTTTCCTCATATTTTCTTTATTTTTTGACGTTTTAGAGAGACCTGACTAAAAAAAAAAAAAATTACTGATCATAAAAAAAAATCCATTTGTTAAATGAATTTTATAGGTATTTCGAGCAAGTACTGAAAATTTCAGATCAAATGAACATTGCTAACTCAAGAAACTGTGTTTTGAAGTTTAAGCAAAAACAAAAAAACGCAAACTGAGATAAACAGCTTTCAAAAATTCTTGATATATTATTTACAATATTAATTTAAAATCCTCCTGAAACATAACTGTCATTACATTCTTTTGCTTTCTTCTCATCTAGGTGACCTTTTTTGATGGCTCTAAGAGTTTTTCTTCCTTTTTTTCCCTTCTCTTGCACCTCATTTGACTAATTTGACTTTTTTTTCCCTTCTCTTGCACCTCATTTGACTAATCCTTTTTTTATTTTTAGAAGTCGCTGAAATATTTGATACCTTACCATGTAAACCAAAATGTCTAAAAACACTAATAACACCCTTTGCACCATTATTGTATGCTAAAATAGCTGAATACATTCCCATTTCCAGTGTTGATTTAAAAACAAAAACTCTTTTTGGTATGCGAGCCCAAATAAGTCCATTAAGTGCCTCATTAGCATTTTGTGTTTCCATGTAAACATTTTGATAACAATTCATCTGATTGTAAATTTATAATTATTGGTAGAGATAAATCTTTTATCCACAGAGGTATGGTAGATTTGAGCCCAGCATTTGCACCAACTATATTTTCCACGAGGACAAAACTGGTGGCGTGTGTAGGAATCAGGAAAATCGGTGAAGTGGAAAAGTATGGCATAAACTGCTTTCTTCATTGAATACTAGTTTCCCACATTAGATCTGATTGCAAGACCATAGAAATTTTGCATTGAATTAATGCAGTTTTCAGTGAGTTTACCTCTGCCTGATATTGGTTTTTTAGTACCTTTTTGGGCTTTGACAAGGTTTCATAGACGTGTTCCTAACCGTTTTTGAACATGTCCAACATATTCCAGTTTTACAGGCATAAAACCATACTCTTTGTAAGGATCTGCTACTATTACATCATTAAAAGAAGATGTATCCCATCTCCGAGATATTCTTTATATATCAACTTATTTTTTTGTAAAGATCTCTTAAACATAGCCACAGCTCCTACAGATTCCATACTACCCGATGAACTCTTGTGATTCAATTCACACTGGTGATAAACCAAGCAACACTGATACTCTGGAGTTCCTCTTTTAGATCTCCACATTTTACACCCATTGCAATGTTTGGTAAATCTCTGCATCAATACATTTATCACTACAAACAGCAGTTACAACACCATTCAATGAATTATGACCTCGCTTTTGCCATGAACCATCAATAGAAATTCTAACTTCTTTCATTTCAAGAGAGTTGTTTATTGATTTGGTTTCAAAAGCAGCTTTTTGCATACTTTCCTCAGCAGCAATTTTGTAAACAAACATGGCAGTTTTATTTAACTTATTAAAGCCATTAGGCGACAAACAATAAAGATTCATACAGAAGGAAAAAGTTCTCATTGACTCATGACCAGCACCTACTTCTTGCAATCCGATGACAGCTCGCAGGTTGATCTTATATGATGATTCTAGAGATGAAAGTTCTTTTTTAACAGTATCAATAGGAAACTCATTTGTGTTTAAAGAATTTTTTGACTTTGGTGAAGTTCTAAAATTTTTAGAAAAGTTACACTTTGTACACTTTATCTCAAGTAAATGACAAAAGCCCATGCGAGAACTAAAGTCATCTTTGATTAACAAATTTCCAATAAAGCAACTGGGGCAAACAGTGTGTGCAATTAATTTCTTTAACAATAAAAAGTTAATAAGTATAAAATAGTTGTCAGATTCACATTTATCCGAGCTGAACGATACATCTAACTTTCTTGAGCTAACACAAGAAATCTCCTGATCTGCAGGTTTTGATTTGAGAATATCAGATTAGGTACGTGACAATTGCGTTTTATGGAACCGAATTTTGTGCTAAAATTTTGTGCCACGATTTTCGCAGTCTCTTCAAAGTTAGCGTGCTTGAGGAAGGCTTTCTGAAATAACTTTTTAGTATTCGTTATCAACATAGAGTATTTTTAGAAAGAAGAATAGTTGAAGCTTATTAATTTGGTTTTAATTATACACAATTGATATATTACCGAGTTTATTAATGTCAAAGTTTTAGTTGTACTTCTGTGGTGAAATTGATGTCCAGGATATAGTCTATATTTTATCTATTCAATTTTTATTTTTAAGTTATTCATTTATCTATGCACCTGCCAAATTTTGTTAAAAAATATTATGTAGCAGTCACCCTATTTCTTGCTGCACCTTTGTTACCTAATTTACATTTTCCTTGTTGTTAGCGCGGGAGACAGAGGGGTCCATTGATTATTTGTATATATATATTTTTTTTATATGTAACATTCATATTAATAATATTATTAGCAATATTTAACTTATTTCATAAATTGATATTATAAACCTAGATACTTTATAGTGAAAATATGATTTAAAAATATGTAAATTTGAACGAAATTGTTTTATTAAAAGGATTTTTAGTAAATAATAAAATGACTTAAATTTTATATTTCATTTAGAAACAAAATAGAGAAAGAAAATAAAGGTTCCACATAGTATTTCGTATCATATTCATAATATAATTTATATATGAATCAAATTAGTTATGAATCATATCTAATTTGAAGTTTGAACGTTGTCTTTATTAAACAAGGAAAGCCTTTAGATTATAATTTATAACTAATAAATAAGTTATTTTTATATAAATTTATTAAACTATTTTTAAATTATTATTTGGCCACTATCTAAACCTTTATGTATAATTTAAATATTTCTTTCGCTCTTTTAGATGCTCTATTGCATCTAAAAGATTGTTGTGAAATGGCGTCAGCCAACAACATCAGTTAGTTACTTTCTTTTTTCAATAGCTCAGTAGTTATTTTTATTATATATATATATATATATATATATATATATATATATATATATATATATATATATATATATATATATATTTATATATATATATATACAAATGACTTACTATATGCAAATTTTTATATTACTTTGTAAAAATAAAGTTAATTAAATTTGTTTAGATGAACTTGCTTTACAGAGGATCAGTCAGTTATATCCCTATTATATGAATTAATTTAGTATTTAGTCATTTACTATTAGTTTTCAAATACAGTTCTTTATTATGCCTATGTAGATTGTTGTTAGTTGTACTTTTGTATACCTAATTTTTACATTTTATTAAGTCACTTTTTTTTTCTGTAGACAAAATAGAACAAACAATCAGTAAGTTTAATTTAAATTGTTTCAGTTACTATATCATTTAAAAGTATTTGTATGCTGTGTTAGTATTCCTTGTTAGCTTTGAATAAATGTTTTGATTTAAAATTGGTATTTAGGTGAGTACGGCCAGCAGGTACGTAAGTTTCATAGATTTCTATATTTTTCAACATATAACTAATTGATACATCATTACAAATATAAACTTCAAGTAAATGTTTTAATTTAAAATTGGTATTTAGGTGGATATGGCAAACAAATATGTAAGTTTTGTAGGTTTCAATATTTTAAAGTGTATACTTTGTTAATACATCATTATATAGATATTATAACTCGAAACAAGTGTATTTTAAAGTTGAAATATATTCCATTCACATTCCAACAATTTTAATTTATTTTCTTTATCTTTAGCGAACCTTACTTCGATAATTGGTGAAAGAATTTATATATATATATATATATATATATATATATATATATATATATATATATATATATATATATATATATATATATATATATATATATATATATTTATATATATATATATTTATATATATATATATATATATATATATATATATATATATATATATATATATATTTATATATATATATATATTATATATATATATATATATATATATATATATATATATATATATATATATATATATATATATATATATATATATATATATATATGTATGTATATATATATATTAATGGAAGGAGACTTATATTATGCCATTTAATTCATATTTAGTGTCACTGTCGTCTATTCCTGCTGGTAAGGTTTATATATTCTTACTTTTCAATATGATTATAATTGCTAAATAATTGTGAGGTTATGTTGTGTATTGTTTTTTTATTTTTTAGTATGATCATCGTCCATTACTGTTGGCAAGTTTTATATATTATTATTTTTCAGTATAGTTTTAATTATAAAATAATTGTAAGGTTGTTTTGTGTATTGTCTTTTTATTTTTTAGTATCATCTTCATCCGTTACTGTTGGTAAGGTTTATATATATATATATATATATATATATATATATATATATATATATATATATATATATATATATATATATATATATATATATATATGTATATATAAATTGTTAATTACAAATAATTTTAAGTATGGTTTCAATTATTAAATAATTATACAGTTATGTTGTGTATTGCATTTTTTATTTTTTAGTATCAACTTCATCGGTTATAATGGGTAAGGTTTTTATATTTTTATTTTCATATATGATTTTAATTTCTAAATTATTTTAAGGTTGTGCTATATCATTTAATTTTTTCATATAAAGTTTTTCATATAACATTTTTTTATCATATAAGTCTATGCTATAGTATTTTATATTTTTATTTTTTAGTGCCATCATCATCGAAACAAGTTGGTAAGGTATAATCTAAACCTTTAACATGATTGTTATTACAAAATAAATACAAGATTTTATTTTTTATATTAGTGCCACTTGCATCTGTTCCAGTTGGTAATGTCATATATTTTCAATAAGAATTTATAGATCTTAAATAACAAATATTTTCCAGTATCGACAAATAATTTACATATATAATTGCAAGATAATGTTATGTATTTTTATTTTTTAGTTTTATCTTCTCCGGTTAATACTGGTAAGGTTTACATATTTTTACTTTTTAACAACCAAATAATTTTTAGATGTGGCTGTATTATATGTTTATTTTTTAGTGCCATCGTCATCTGAACGAATTGGTAAGGTGTATAAAGTGAACTTGTAATTGGAAAATTATTACAAGAATTTGATTTTAGTTTATTATGCCTATTTCTTTATTTTAGTGCAAATTTCATCTGTTCCAGTTGGTAATGACATATATTTTCTATCTTTGAAAATTGATTTAAGTATTTATTATTATTATTATTATGCTTTTTTTTCTTTATCTGTTGCAACTTGTAAGGCTATATATATCAACTTTGCCACATGAGTTTATATTAAAAAATATTTGCAATTTTTGTTTTTGTATTATGCTTTCGTTTTTAGTGCCACCTCTGCCTACTCAAACTGGTAAGACAATATTTATCATATGCATTAAGATTTAAATAAAAAACATATTATATTATATGATTTCTTTGTTTAAATTTTTTTTTAGTACCATCATCATCTGCTTCAACTGGTAAAGTTTGTATATTTAAATATAGCAAACTGATTTAAAACTATAATACTATTTTTATTTTTAGCCAGTGTCTATCTAGTGGAATATGTTTTTTACTTCTTTGTTGTTGTACTTTAAATATTCAATCAGATATTTCAAGAATTGAAACATTTTTTGATATTATAGTACTAAAACATCATCAACATATCTACTGTGAGTTTTACATTAACCTCCCATATTTGGTGGTTGTCTGGTATGAATTTATTTTTTAATTTATTTCCAATTTTTTAATTTATTTTTTAAATTTATTGTTCAAATTTTGAAAATAATAATTTTTTTTTTAGGTTGGGTGCAGAGGTGGGGAGGGGTGGGGGTTGGAAGGGAGTAGGCAGGTGGTGGGCATACGCCCCTTTGTAATAGAAACACCACTATTATACGTAAAATTGTATAACATAATTTTATATTGTGTACTAATTTTACTCATTATAGTAAAGATATAAATATTTATAAAATCAAGTCGTTTTTGATCCTAGGGTGTGATACACCAATCGCCACCACACCCACCTCTATTGCTAACATTCATCTCTCGTATATTTTGGTGGTTTACTATAAATTTAAAACAACTTTTTTGTGTATTTATATTGCTTATGTATTTAAAAAAAAAAAAAATTCAGAAAAAAGTGTTCAGTTTTATACGGGCGAGGTGGTGGTTTGGTACCCCCTCTGTCCATCCGATACACCCGGTGGTTAGAGTTTAACATAAAATTGTAACCCACTCTTACACCTATTTTTTGACACCAAGATATTTGTATTTCGAAGAATTGGCAAAGTTATGACAATTTAAGTGAAGAAAAACGTTATTTTGACTACAGTTTCTTCAACAAATCCATATATAGAAAAATCGCTACTTAAACCGTCATAACTTTTGAACCAATTGTTCGATTTTGATAATTTTTTCACCTTTAAAATACTGTAATAATCCTCTTTCTAATGATATATAACATTATAGTATTCAAACAATTTGAAATTTTTTACTCACGTACCTAATCAGGATGGTTTAAACCCATTCCATTTTCTGCTCTTCTTTCTAGTACTATTTTGTTTATTTGGCATTTCTTTTATTTAATTTAAATATATATATATATATATATATATATATAATATACATATATATATAATATAAATCCAAAGGGTAAACAAACAATATCACTCCAAATCTTTCAAATAATAATCAAATGATAACTGTTAAAAAACGTGTTTAGTGGTTAAGAACAATGACTTTTAATTAAATTTCAATTCGGAAAATATATAAGTGACATCAAGCTTACAAAGCTTGAACTCCAGTAAAATTGAGCTTATTTTTAGGGAGAAAATGCCCTAACAACCATGTTAAATATTTAGTATCTCCATTGCTAAGGAAAAAAAGAGACACAGTGTTCTAATAAAATGCTCATATCTAAAGAAAGATTATTTAGCTCTGAAACTTTGGTTAAACATTCTTTGATTAATTTGACACATATTTTATGCAAAATTGAAAAACTCAAAAAAATTTTTAGTTTCCTAGTTTTTTTGGTGTTGTACCACCTTAAATGCTAAGCAGCTGTTATGTCGTAGTTAGAGCCGTGGACTAAATAGAGGGTAACACTAGCATGTTCAACTAAATCTAGAGTTTTTTTATTAAATAACCAAGTTTTAATAAAAATAAAATACAGACGTAAAATTGTTTTTTTTTTGTAACACCTTTTAATATATTTTTGTAAGTTAATATTTCAAAGTATAAAACTCAGATATATTGTTTGAAAATATATAGGTTTTTTGCTTTATTTAAAAGCTTACTGCTCATAAATTTTCTGCCCCTATTGGTTGCTAACTGTTCATAAATACTATGCCGCTATTGTTCATAAATACTCTTCGCAATGGGTATAAGTTTTTTTTTTCTGATTACTGATTCGCCCTCAAATCGATGCATTTTAAGTTTTTCAAGTTTGACTTTCTCAAGCGCGATCTTGAAATTTTCAAGTTTCGTTTACGCATTAGCTCAAGCTTTTTTTGAAATCTAACTTGACTATGTCAGACTTCAAAGTTCAAGTCGAGCTTCACTCAAGTTCCCTTTTTGCATTCCGCTCTAAGACTTTAAAGTAATTGAAGTGACTTAGTGCTTAAAGTACTTAAGTCACAAAATAAGTGTTTTGAGAAAATCTACTTTGATCAGAGATATAACACTTCAAAATAAGGGTTTAAATAACTTCATTTAAATCCTTATTTTGAAGCTAAAAGTACTTAAGTCACAATTTATTTTGTGACTTAAGTATTTTTAACACTAAGCCCTTCAATTGGATTACATAGTGACAAAAATTAACTCAGTAAAAAAAAAAAGAAAAATGATGAAAATGTGAAAAAAGTTTTTCTTTCTTTTGCTCAGCCCTTGAACTCTAAAAATCTAAAAAAAAAAAAAATTTTAATTTTTGAAACTTTTGGAATAAAGCAAATGCAAAGTGAACTAAAAATAAAAAATTCAAAAATATAACATTATTTATTGTTGTTAATATGTTTTTTGTTTATAAATGCAATATTCATCAGAAAGTAAAAATGTAACATTATTTATTTAAATATTCTATTAAATGAATTTTGAAGCTACTGTGATCAAAATGAGAAAGCTACTGTGATCAAAATGAGAAAATTGATGCAACTTCAAACAAATGTATATAAAATTGTGTTACAGTTTAAATACATGTGTTTTAAAATGTGTGTGTATTAGTGTGAGTAGAAACAAAAAATAAACTACTACTGAGTAACCAATTACAACAATAAAATATTCTGATCAAAATTATATAACATATTATTTATATGAAATGCACAATATAATGTGCATTTCATTGCATTAATGTGCAATAATGCAAATAAAAAATATAATTACCACTTGATACATCTACGGTAAGTTCACCATCAAGCACCAGTTGCAAGGCTGCCATTCTTCCATTCTTTGAATGTTTCCAATTTAAATTAGCAAACTGAAGATTTTTAAGATCATTTGATGCTATTTTCCAGTCCAAAAGTACATATGTATTGTTAAAAGCATAAACTGTGTCTGGTGGAACGGTAGAAAACCCTAATTGGGCATGTTTGAGATAGGCTAAATTTAAAATAAGTATTAAAATTTTTTATTTTATAATTCTAATTTGCATTTAAACATAATGCAAAATATTGTGTATAATGTAAAAAAAAATTTCACATTATTCACAATAAATTACCTTGAGATGCCTCCAAGAACCTTAAAAATCACAAAATTTCTATAAAAGGTGATTAACCAGCAGAATAACAATTAAGAAGACATTATTTTGAAACTAGTTCGTGCCTTGGCCTGGAAACCTTGTCTAATCACATGCGATGTTTTTTAGATACTTTTAAAACTATATTGAGGTACTACATTAAGTTTATAAGTAAAAAAAATTACCTATAATTATTGTTAAGTTATTTCTAAAAATGGAAAATTATTGTTAAACTTTTACATAAAATGAATGACTAAAAAAAAGTTCTATTATATTATATTGCTCCATCTGTGGTGTAACTACAGATGGAGCGAGAGTGCACTTACTTGAGTATGAGTGCACTTACATGAAAAAATATTGAAGTTGTAAACTGACTTAAAAAATTCCTTAATCATGACAATCATTCATACTACTGAATACATCAGGAGCAGTTATGTGCAAATGTTTTAGAGATGAGGCATGTGATGGAACTTGTTATTCAAACTGTTAATTTTATAAGAAGTTGTGGCCTTATTCACATACAGCAACTGTTTGAAGATTGTGGTAGTAAGGTTGAAAGCGTAAATTATTTCTGTCAAGTAGGTGGTAAGATTTTTGTGACTTTTATCTTCTTTTTTATTTTTTACTTTTTTTTTATTCTGCTGTTTATATAAACTACAATACACTTTCACAAAAAATAAAATTTAATTACAAATGCATAAGTAATAAACAGACGGACTCAAAGAAGATATGGATAGCAAAATACCAACCTAATCTTTTCATAGACCCCCTACAAATCATAACAATAATAGTAAATGAATCAAGTAGAAAATCAACAGAAGATTTTTTTTTTAAATCTTCCTAAAATAATTGCTTGTCCAAATTTGATTAAAATTTTACAGGGTGACCACTCAAATTCGAAAATGAAATTCCTTGACTTTTCCATGATTCTTAACAAGTTTTTATGACAAACCACTAACCAGTAAACTATTCAGTACTTGCCATGCAATAAGCATTTGGTAGAAAGTTCTGAAATAATGACTGAAAAAACTTTTTTCTTATACTTCTCTGATAATCTATAACTTACATTGCAAAAATATCTTTTTCAAAAAGGACTTAGACAAGACATACTAGTACTTTTCTTTGCATCCTAAAAATGTCACAAGCAGAAATAATACAAGATCTAAATAACAAAGTTTCTATTGTGTTATTGATCTCTATGACAGTGTCTATCATCATCTTGCACATATCATCATGATCCTAATCTTTATGCCTATTAAATTTAAAATGCTATTGCCTTTTGTCTAATTTAATAAAGTAAAAACTTAAATTTTATTAAATAACATCTTAAATTAAGTTTTACTATTGTTGTTATTGATAATACTATTGTTGTTATTGATAATACTCTATTATTGTTTATTATTGCTAATGTCACAGTCTTTTATAACTGTTAATAACTGTTTGCGACTGTTACTATTCACATTATAAAGTGAAATGTATGAATCATTGGTTGGTTCTGAATATGATAGCTCACCCTTACCTTTTTTTTAAATTTTTTTATAGTTAAAGGAAACATCAAATCTTTCTTATTTCCTAAAAATCTCTACTTCAAACAAGTAACTTTCTAGTAACTTCCAACTTAACAGTGGATGCTTGTTGCCTTGTTTAGAGTGAATTAGAATAAAAAATCAAATATAAAAATAAAATGTGTTTCTTTTAAAAATACAAATCATGTTTTAGTAAATAATACTGCACAATGTTATATTTTAAAAAAATTTTGTAACACATTTTATATTTTAAAAAAAAACGTACATTAAAACAGTTTTTACCTACTTTCCTATTCCTCCAGGTTTTTCAACAATTGTTGTAAAAGAAACTGAAGAATTTTTTGTATTGCGTGCAAACTTAAATACATTAGAAGAATGTAAAACTTGGGTTAAAATGTATAGTGCTGCTTCAAAAACTAATTGGATATTTATAAAGCATATTAAATCCCCTGAAAGGTTTCATGAGTTTATGAGTTTTTACTAGATTTAAAGAAAATTTAGTAAACAATTAAATTTCTGGTATATAAAATGTATTGTTAATACAATTTTTCAAATTCCTTCCTAATGAACCTACTGATGGAGAAACAAGCTGTTGAAGAAAACTAAAATTTAAATGTGTTTTTACTAATTTATATATATATATATATATATATATATATATATATATATATATATATATATATATATATATATATATATATATATATATATATATATATATATATATATATATATATATATATATATATATATATATATATATATATATATGTATATATATATATATATATATATATATATATATATATATATATATATATAATATCTTCTAAAGTCTGTTACACATTCATCCTGGTGAAACAGACTGTAGAAGATATTTAGATAAGTGTTTTTACTTATTTATTACTGCTCTGTTTTTTAAGAACATTAAGCACTCTATTTGTTAAGTACACAAACATAATCTATTAAAATAAAAAAGCTAAATAGAGATACTATAAAAAATGATGTATATTTAAATCTGGATATATCTCTGCGAGCTGTTATAAATGTGTCCAGCAAATATGCACATAACATCAATATAGCAGACTCAAATAAGCATCTTCGAATCAGCAACGAAACAAAGAATGAGTTTTACCAATACTTTATGGATGGTTTAACACCAAGTGAGGCAACTCGGTCACATAAAGATAAAATCGAAATGTTTCAAGAATTAAGAGGAAACACTCTTGCTGATGCTTCTAAAAATCCAAAAGTATCTACAGTTTACTATTTACACTCACTCCATAGAAAAACCCATTTTGGTAAAACTGATTCTTTACAAAAAGTTGAAGAGAAGTGTGCCGAGTATGAAAAACAAGCAGTTCACAAATATTTGTTTTAAGTAAACATAATAAATTTTTTGTTGTTTCAATTTGCTTCTCATAAATAAATTATCACTTTTTAATAGCCTTTTCATATTTTTTTGTTTTAAAACTATTTTATTATTTTTTTGTATTAATGAAATTGTTTTGAAAAAAAATTTGGTAAAGTTACAGTTATCTAAAAGTCTCTCATCAAAGAACACTTCGTTGATAAACAAAAAAACTAGAGCGATTGCAGTACGGATAATGTACATTAGTTTTAATTGTGCACTGATTTTTTGATTTTAGTCATTGTTATTTTTGAAGTTTTATGCCCACAATCTCACTCTTGACTGACTTACATGTGATTACTCTTTAAGATTTAACATTGCATTTTTATAACAACTTCTTTGTCATTATTATAATCACCAAACAATCATTAAAGTCTAAATATATAATACTACACTTCAACTAACACTTTTATTAAATGACAATTAACGTTTTCGATATAATTCCACCAGTTTCACAATAGTACATACCTGCATAATACTTAAGCTGAGATTTTGTATCAGTTTTCTTTCTCTTATTTGAGTTGCTTTCACCGGGGCTAAGGAACCTGACAACTTGATGACATTAATAATGTCATAACTCTTGATTTAAAAAATTTTTAAGAGCAAACGTATCATTTAGAGATGAAGGAAGTGTTTGGCCTGTAAAAATGGTAACTTCCATTATGGAAAGAGTGCAACAAATTTATACATCTTCTGAGCTCATATTTGATGACTCAACTTCATCTTGTGACAGTACTCATGTCAATGTTACTATTTTTACAGCGACAACTAAAGCAGGTTCCATTCCTATTGTTATGCTTTTTCATCTAGCTCAAAAAGAGGATAACTACAGACAAGTCTTCCAATTGCTTAATGGTGAACATCCAAATGCTTTTGGAGGTGGCCGTGTGAATACTATTTTAAAATTGTTATATATAATCTTTCAAAGGGCCACTACAAGCAAATAAATTATTCCTTAATTTATTGCTGGTAGTAGGCTGTATACTTTATGAAACCTTTGAGATTGTAAAGTTTAGATTCTTGTATTTACTAACTTTGGGTATTATCTGGGTTTTATTCTTTAACTTGTATCCAATTGATGTCACTTCCCATCATTTGACATAATAAAGTTAAATGAACTGGAGTTATTTAGTTATAGATTATTAGAATGCTGTAAAATCTATTTTGCAGTTCTTAAATAGTGTTTAACTTTATAATTGATAAAAACCAAAATATTTAAGTTAGAATTTATTATTTCGGTTTAACAACACTGAACATTTAAAATATTGGGAATTTACATCACCCCATTGCAAATCTGATCAGAATTAGTGTGCCGTGACATATGCTGATCACGTTTATATTATTTGTCAATTTTTTAATTTTGTCTTTTGTTGTTACAATTATATATATATACTTAATGCAACACAAGTTTACTGAGTAACAATTAATTTAGATAGACTCATATTTATCAAAGTGGTCCCTCATGTCGGTCACATACACTGCTAAACTCTGATAGAGATTTCAGCACACTGCCAGACTAAGTTTTTTGTGTTGCAATGCAGTACTTGTTTCATAAAAATGTTGCAGTATGTCCTGCCGAATTACCAGCATCAACACAAACTCCATTTCCATCATTTTATTAGTTAAACTTGCTGCCTCTCGCACAGTGTCAACTTTCTGTGACTGGTCGTCGGCAATGCTCTCCAGTGCATCAGCTATTTCTGAGAAAGATTCCAGAGTAGCACTAGTTGCAGCTGAGTGTGCTTCCCATCGAGTCCTTTTGACTTACTTCCCATCTGAAAGGGCTTTTAAAACTTTCTTATCTTGTACGTGAGATTTCAAGCAGAATGACCGATCTATAATTTATCTTTGCTGGAATAAAAAGACTGCTTCCAATCGCAAGAAGGTGTTATACAAAAAATAGTTTCTTTTTTGATAAATCAGTTGAGATTTCAATTGAATTATAAAGGCATTGTGGAAAATGTCAAATTAAAATAATAATTGATTTTAAAATTTCTGTGTCAATAAATATAAAAATAATTCAATTGAATTATTAACTTGCACATTACTATTAATACTGCATGTATTAGGGTTAATACTGCAGTATTAATACTATTAATACTGCATTGTGTTACTTTTTTTGAAGATATTGACGTCAAGGTTTTAAATTTTGTGTTAGTAAAATTAGTGATTTCCAATTGAGAAGTCAAACTATTTGTATTGCACACTAATGATACTTGAGAAAACTAATTTCCTCTAAAATATATTTTTTTAAATATCCTGCTACCACCTGATTTCCTTCTTAGATTCGAATCACATTTTCTTTTTCCATAATAAAAAATGGACCGATGAACGAGGCTAGCACGTGCTTAGTGTGCTTAATGGTTAATCCGGTACTGGTTTTATATTTTATATATATCGTTATACTTTATATACATTGTTTTAATTTTATATATACACTAATTAATATATGCGCTATAGTAAAATTTATCTTTTAGTATTTAGTTTATATTTAGTTTAGACCAGTACGGTTTACTGTAAATACTTATTGTATAATAAATTTACTCTCTTTAGATTATACGGTTTAGTGACGTTTTTCATTATTTTTTTAGTTAATAATTTTTTTAATTTTCTGCGGTTTATTGAGGTTATTCGTTTTAGCTTTCGTTTATATTTAAACATAGTCATAAGAATACATAGTCTGGGAACATGGACCATTTCCATTGATTTTTGATTTTAACTTGAAAATTGCGTGATATAAACTTTATTTTTGCATCAAGAATTGCATCAAGGCATATTCAAAAAAAATTCTGGCAAATGTTCTTTAAACATTTATAGAAAAAAGAATTTTATTAATAAAATGTTACTGCTTAAAGTGCAAAGAATAAAAGATATTGCAAATTTATTAAAAATAGACATGTATCAGTTATTTGATATAAGAAAGCAGCTCTTGTTTAAGATGTTTAATTTATCAATAAATGGTGTTGAACATCTTTAGAAAAGAATAAATTTAATATTAGAAAAATTTAAAGTCAGTAATGATTTATTTTATAAAGAGTATTATAAACTGTTGATCGAAAATTTACTAGCTTCACACTTCAGCAACATAACTTTAAGTAATACTTTAAGTAAGTAATTACTCACTGAAATGTCTTCTGTTATATTAAACAATCTTTCTGATTTAAAACCAGACAATCTGAATCTGCATAATTGCATAATGAATCTGTAATATGAACTCAAGAAATAACTAGTATATAAAGAAAAAGTTTACAATCTCTTATTGAAAATATTTTTACCGAATGGATTATACTTATTAATAAAAAAGAAAATGAATATTTCTTTGATAGTATAATATAGGTTTGCTAAAAATATAGCAAACCTATATTTTTATTATATATCTATTATCTCTCTCTCTCTCTCTCTCTCTCTCGCTTTTCTGTTTTAGTATCATTTGGGTATATTGTTTTATAACACAGTTTTGATATGACATCTCGTGAAATTGCAAACATTATCTTGAAAAGTACTGAACACTTGAGTAAGAAAGATTGCTTACAGGCTTTGCAAAATGCAAGTTATAGCAAATCTGGTGCATACAAGGTTCTCGGACAAGCAGAGAAGATGGTGGGTCTTACTGATGGTCGTAGAAACAATGGAGCTGCTAGAAAGATTACTGGTGCTGCACTTGGAGGTCTTATACGTGAATTTAACAACACAACAAACAAAAGTTTAAGAAGAGCTACCCCAAAATACAATGTTTGCCACAAAACTATGTCAAAAACTTTGAACAGACATGGTGTTTATTGTCACAAGCGAAAATCAGCACCATTTTACCATCCAGCTAAGAACGGTGAAATAAGAAAAGCCCTTGGTCAACTTTATCGACAGCATTTAATAAAGGAAGCTCGTGGACTTCCGACCATCATAATGGATGATGAAACAGGTATAACACAAAATGATGAGGCCAAGTTTTCAAGTAAAACTTTTTATGCTAAAGATGCCTCAACAACTCCAGAAGAGATTCGCTTCTCAGGTCGCACCAAGTTTCCCTTTAAAGTAAGTGTTTGGTATGCATTGTGTAATCGTGGTATTTCTGATTACTTTATCTGGAACCAGGGAATGGCCATTGATGCCTAAATGCACAAATTTGAATGTCTTCAACGAAGACTAATCCCTTACATTGAGAAACACTACCCTGATAAAACTTGCATCTTTTGGCCAGACAAAGCTTCATCACTTTATTCTTCAAAAGTAGTTAAGTATTTAAACAACAAACAAATTCCATTTGTTTTGACACAAAATAACCCCACTAATGTCCCTCAATGTCGGCTTATCGAGCTCCTTCATGCTGAAATCAAAAGACAAGTGTTTGCTGATTCCTTTCAACCAGAAAATGTTGATCAATTAAAATCAGGAGGATGTCAAATCATGAATGAACTTGTAAAGCATGCTCCAAAAATTATTTTCGATGCTTCTGGAAACTTCTGGATGCGTCTGGATGCTTCTCAATGGTTCTGGATATTTCTGGATGCTACTGGATGCTTCTTCTGGAAACTTCTGGAAACTTCTGGATATTTCCTTTAATTATTAAAAAACTTCCGTGTCGTTAACACGGACCAGACTTAGGAAAATGAAACAAACCAAAAAAGTTGCACTTGTTTTGTCCGCTGCAAAATGGCACTTGTCAACGAAATTCTGCCTGTGTGCTGTCACCTGTCAGCTGATTGCTCATGTTATGGCATGCTATGACTCCAGACTCCTGAACTGTTTGCTGTGGTAGTATAGTTCGTTTCGTTTTTAAGACATGTAAAATTAGGAACGCTTTTTAGCATTGTTCGATGTTGGTTGCAAATGTTTTGTACAATACTGTATATATATATATATATATATATATATATATATATATATATATATATATATATATATATATATATATATATATATATATATATATATATACATATATATATATATATATATATATATATATATATATATATATATATATATATATATATATATATATATATGTATATATATATATGTGTATATATATACATATACACATATATATATATTATATGTGTGTGTGTGTATTTATATATATACTTGGTTGTTACAACATAATATGTCTGGCCGATCTGTCGACATATTTTTAGACATATTTTCTGCCGACATAAAAGATGTCCCACATATTTTCTATAGACATATTTTGACATAACTTTATGTCTGAATTATTTCCTGCTGACATAAAATATGTCAGACATATTTTCTATCGACATATTTTGACATAATTTTATGTCTAAATTAATTTCTGCTGACATAAAATATGCCAGACATATTTTCTATTGACATATTTTAATATAATTTTATGTCTGACATATTATTTTATTTCAATCTAACAAATTTATTGCGCATTTCAGCTTAATTTAAAGAGTAAAGTGAAAATAGTCTAATAAATTTGTTGCGTTTTTGCAATCAGTTATCCTTTATAAAACTTTTATTTTAAATCCTATAAGTAAACATCAGTTCTTTCAAAAAGGTCTTTTTCTGCCCTTTTTAGCGATGTATCATTTGATAGTAGTGACTAATATTGGCTAGTATTGATGCATCGTTTGATGGTATTGAGTAGTATCGATTAGTATTGGCGATTTCCCTTATAAGAATCTAAAAACCATCTCAAGCTGAGTTTTTATTACTGAAAGTGGTTTTTATTAGTATGAATAAAATTAAAATTATTCTTTTGATTAAAATAATAATAGAAAAAAACATTATCAGTTATTTTTAATTAAAAAGCCGACGAAATTGAATGAGTTGAAGTTACCCCAGCTACAAGGCATCGAAATGACGATGAAATTCAATTAATTAAACGAATCAAGCTAGAAGTTGATGTAAATCAATTAATTAGAGAAATGATTCGATTAATGATGCGCCGTAACTTGTCTTAAGCATCAGCTGATGAAATCGGACCAATGTCTTTAGTAAAAAATGCACTCAAAAAATTCAATATTTTTATAAATCGTCACAGCATGAAACGCTACATTCAACATGCATGTGAAAATATTTTTTCGCAAATAAGAGAAGAAACTGAAAATGTTCTTTTGTCAATGACGTTTGATAGTGCGTCGCGATATGGAAGAAACGTGTTTGGAGTTAGTTGCAGATATATCAAGGGGGGGGGGGGGATAGTTGACAGAACCTTAGGCATAATTACTCAAGAAGGTCGACAGTTTGGCGAAATTTTGGCTGCTCAATTGGAAAATGTGATTGGAAAAATTGGAAAATGTGCTAATGATATCTACACAACTTGCACAGATCAGGGAAAGAATATGATGAAGGCTTCAAATATTCTCCAAAATGCACAAGATCAAATGAAAGTAATCCTTGAAATTTATGGTGACGAATTTATAGATTTCGAAGACGAAGCAATTGATATTGGCGCTTTAGAGAATGAAGAAGGGAATTATAGTGAAGCCCACACTGTTTGCGTTGAAAAATCGGTAGGATTGTTCTGTTCAGCCATGTTTTGTGGCGCACATGTGTGTCAGCTAGCTGCCAAGGACGTAACGTCAATGTTTGAAGATGCATTGAATAATATAAGAAAGGTTGCTATTGAATCCAAAAAAGTAGCATATATTCAAACATATAAAAATCTAAAAAAGCCTCGTATAGACATTGCACCTCGTTGGGATTCCACTTTTTTGATGATAAAAGATTTTCATATCAACGCAGAATCATATCAAAGGATAAGACACGACAAGTTAAAGTTAAATGATGCATCATGGAGCTTAATAGATGAATATTTCAACGCATTTTTACCAATACATTTGGCTATGATAGATTTTCAATCACCAAAACTATCAATGAGTGAATTCTACGTTCAATGGATTCAAATGAAAATAGAAATCGAGGACGTTCCAGCAGGTGATTTGGGATTAAAATGGTTACTGACCAACGCAATTAATACACGAGAACAAGTTTTTTTTAAATGTGAAGCATTTATTGCTGCTTTAGTTCTGGATCCTAGATTTTGCTTTACATCGGGTCATCAACTGTTTAATACAGAACTGTTGAATAGTTGAATAAACTGTTGAATGACACAGTTAATGTGTGATTCAACAAAATCCATCAAAAACTTTGCACTCGACAAGAAGAGTCAAATTCTTTATCAACAGAAGAATCCATACAATTAAATGCGTCATATTCATCAAATACTTCTGAAGAGATACTTCCGATGAACTCAGAAGATGTTGAAGCTGAAAAAGTACGCCGTTTCATTGAATATACTGGAGAGGAACAAGGCAAGGTATTGTTAATGCGCCTTCAGAATCAGATGAAGATATTCGTCAACTAATTTTAAAATGGGCTCTTTATGAAGCGCGAGTGACATTAGACGTTGAATTCAACATTCTTGCTTACTGGAAGAAAAATCAAAAAACAAAATGGGATCGGCTCTATGAAATTTCGCAAGTAGTTTACGGTGCAGCGTTCTCCAGCGTAAAAGTTGAACGTGATTTCTCTGGATTCGCTTTGGTTTATATCTACGTACTCGCATTTCAAATGATTTCTTAAACTCTATCACGGTGGTAAAAAAATAATCTGGATTTAATTGGTAAAATAAAGTTCGTTTAAAAAACTTGTTTACTTATTTAAAAAACAATTCTCATTTTTTTAGTCAAACAACTGTTTTTCTACAAGGTCTCTTAATTTGCAATAGAATCTTTGAAATTCAATTTTGTCTCCATAGAATCTTTTGAGATTTCATTTTTCATTATGAAAACTTTTGAGGAATTGTCAATTGAACCTGTCATTTTGAAAAGGATACAAGTCCAAAACTTTTAACAATTAGTTAATAAATTTAAATTAAAAATTTCTGTATGATTTATAGTTTTTTATAAAAAGTAAAAGTTACATAAGTTATATACGTTCTTGATTTATCTACTTTTATGTTTAATTTCTTTACTAGTGTAGAAATTATTTTATTAATAACCATGTTTTGTTAATTTTTAATAGTTTAAAAAAATGGACTTGTGCCCTTTTCAAAATGACAGGTTCAATTATTTTATTGTTAAATAAATCATAACTATTATAACTATAAGAATATTATTTGAAATTAGTTATAAATTATTACTGGTTAGTCTTCTTAATATGAATTTAATGAGCTGAATATAATTTTTGCGAAATATTTCAAATTCTTCAGCTTAAACGAATTTAATTTGGCACGAAATTTTTGAAATTATGTGATCCGTTTTTTTCATAGAATCTTTTGAATTCAATTTTTCAAAATAAAATCTTTTTCAGAATCAACTATTAATTAAAAATAACTAAAACAGTGTTTTTCTATTATTATTTTAATCAAAAAAATAATTTTAAGTTTATTCATACTAATAAAAACCACTTTTAGTAATAAAAACTCAGCTTGAGATGGTTTTTACTAGGGTTAGGACTATTGTAATTGTAATTGTAAAAATTAAATACAATTACACATTACAATACAAAAATATTATATTGTAATATTACAGAAACAATAAAAAAAATTAATTTTGGTATTGTATTGCTGTGATGAAAAACAATTACAATAAGTATTGTATTGTTTTTTTTCTAACAATACAATAAAATACGAGAACTATTGTATTGTATTGTTTTAATGAAATAAAATTACAATAACTATTGTAGTGTATTACTTAACATTAAAGTAGAAAAGCTAACGTATTTTAACGTATTTATATTCATCTCTGACAAACTAACTATTATTTTTGCTATTTTTTATTTACGGATTTGCAATATATTGCAAATTTTATCTTTTACATATTTAGATTTCGCATCACCTATCTTGTTATTAATTTGATGAGCATTTTGTAGTTATTTATAACTGCAAAATATTCTGTAATTTTTAAACTTAAAGAAAACTATTCACTTCATTTTTATTATTTATTTTACCTTTCTCAGGATGTATTTTATGTTGAATCGCTGTCTTAGGTTTGTCGAATCCCTTTCATTTGCAGAAAAATGGTGGTTTCCTTTTTTTTGATCCCGTTAACTTTGATTTTCAATATTTAAGGTTGCCCAATTTACCATATATGGCACCCTTTCCCCCTCCCATTATGTTTCAGTCAAATAGAATCAATCATTAAATATTAGTTGTACCCTATTTCAAGGGTACAAGGGTATATAGTCGGCAACTGGACTGTTAAAACAATTATTAAATTTTGACACTAAAATAATTTTTTTTATCACAATCACAATATGTTGTTATTGTATTACAAAGACGAATTACAATACAATATTTATTGTTATTGTAATGAGTCATTACAATACATTTTTTTTCAGATATTGTTATTGTTTTACAAAGATATTACAGAATTACAATAGTTGCAAGTAACAAGTATTGTTATTGTTTCTAAATTAAGCTAATACAATAATTATTGTTACTGTTATTGTTTTCATTACAATTACAGTAGTCCTAACCCTAGTTTTTACATTCTTATAATGGAAATTGCCAATATTAATCAATACTAATCATTAGGGATGGCACTTTTACTTACTTTTTTTTTACTTACTCAAGTAAGTTAATTTTTATAAAAAAGTAAATTACATAAGTAATTTGCAACATTTTATGAAAATTTACATTTCCGTATAAGTACCTTATTTTTTTGAAACGACTTTTACTTTTTAAAGTAAGATTTTTTACTTTCAAAAAAAAGTAATGTAAAAGGAGATTACATCAAAAAGTAATTTACTTTTACATGTAAAAGTAAGTTATGTAAAAAAGCTATTTTACTTTTACATTTAAAAGTTAATTACTTTTGAAAATTTCATTACATAATATAAAAGTTCCTCAAACTGTAATTTACATTTACCTATAAAAGTAACTAATTAAAAAAAAATTATATTATAAAGTAACTTGCATATGAAATTAAATTACATAAAAGTAATATGCTACCAAATGTAAATTAAATTTACAAATAAAATAATATTTTTTAAGTAGGAACTTTTTATTTTAAAAGTAATAACAAACCTTTATTAAAATAAATTACATCAGAGCCGGAACCAGCTTTTTTTGGTCTTTGAGATAGCTAACTTCCAGACATGGAGCAAACACCAAACATTTATATGTTTATACTTATGTCAAATAAGGATGGTATGCAAAAAATTGCGATGATTGGAGGCTGGGAACAAAAAAGCCCCAAATTTTGTCCCCCCTGCCCTAAACGTGAGAGCAACAAGTTGATCAAATATTTTTTATACTGTTTTTAACTAGACTAATATTCATCGATAAATTTTAAATTTCATAGTAAAATATTTTAGCTTTCAAAAATTATGACTATATAAAGTTTAAACCCCCCTCAATTTGAGGAGGTTATAAATTTTATATGGTCATTATTTTTGAACGCTGAAAGATAATACTATGAAACTTAAAATTTATCGATGAATATAAGTCTAGTTGAGAACAGTACAAAAAATATTTTATCAACTTGTTGCTCTCACGTTTAGGGCGGGGGGGGGGGGACAAAATTTAGGGCTTTTTTGTTCCCAGCCTCCAATCATCGCGATTTTTTGCATAGCATCCTTATTTGTCATAAGTATAAAACATACAAAATTTGGGGCTTTTTTGTTCCCAGCCTCTAATCATCGCAATTTTTTGCATAGCATCCTAATTTGACATAAGTATAAACATATAAATGTTTGGAGTTTGCTCCATGTCTGGAAGTTAGCTATCTCAAAGACCAAAAAAAGCTGGTTCCGGCTCTGTACATAAAATAAAATTTAAATTAGATAAGCTTACATTTTATATAAATTGTAAAGTAAATTAAAAGTAACTTATATAAAGTAAGCAAATAAATTTACTTATATTTTAAGATAACTTTGACATGATCTTGTATAAAAGAAATGCAAAAAAGTAAAACTTTAAGGCACTAACATTTTGTTTGCCGCAACATTCGAATTGCGCGGTTTTAGGTATTTCTACCTTGTAAAGTTTGAAAATATCAATAATAGGTTTCCACCCATGATTAAAACCCTCTCTAGTTCCGGTCCATGATAGATTTAACTATTATAACCCTTCTCTGAATTAAACTGTCTCAAAAATGTTCACTCTCTGGCCAACCATTCGAAAGGTCTGGAATTTAGACAAAGCTAAAATAAGGCATTTAGCAGAAGGCGCATATACCCATGGGAGACTCAGAACGGGTAGTTTATTAGAAAAGAAAATAATTGGCGTAATTATTAGTCTTTTTTTACAATTTTCTTGCGTAAATGCATTTATTATTTAAAAACTAAGGAAAGTTTAAACTTCTCCTGAATAATGGGAGCTATAACACCATGGCTTGAAGATTAAAGAGCCCCGAACTTTATTAAGAGGACTCATTATTTTTGTAAAGATCTTTCGCCACTTTGATACAAAAAAAGTCCACCTGCTCAAGAATACCCTTTGACTCTAAAGGTCTTATATCTTTATCTGCGTGTAATATCAGTGGCCTAGCTACTGCAAGGCCAGTATAAGCAAAACTTACGGTCCCACAAGCAACTAAACCAAGAACCGCAAGGTTCAGAAGCACCAAGATATATTTAAAGAGTTTTTTTTTTTTTTTTTAGAAAAGTTATCGCTCCAAAGAAACAGTAATTGGGCACCTTGGCCACGTATGTCTAATAACAAAATACACTTTGCTTGGCCGCTGTGTAATATACCTATATCCTGAGCTGTAGCGTAAAAACGATTTATAAGTAAATAAAGAAAAAAAAATTGTGGTGAGTAGAGCCTGGATACAAAAATGCTCTTAAACATTTACCATCCCTACTACAAATGTGAGGGCAACAAATTAGTATTTTTATTGTTTTTGTTTTCTTACACTAAATTTCACATCCTCGCCAAATGAAGTGGTTGTTTCAATCTTTTTCTAAACATTCTTATGTGATAAGCAAGAACACACTTAAGTTTGGTACTTTAGTATGTTTTTTTTTATACCACTATTGCATAATTTTAAAGAAAATTTAATATGAAATCTTATAAAAACCATTTTGACCAAAATTATTGCGTTTACATAATTATATTAATAATACATCTCATAATTTACGAACTTAAATTTTGAGATGTAATATTGATGTAATTATTAAAGACATCATTGTGTTATTGGTTATTTGGTTATCCATAAAGTCTTTAAATGAGTTTAATGCGGTTTTTAACAACACATTAAAAGGTTTTTAGAAAACCTCATTTGTACGTAACTATATAATAATATTATTAGTTAAAGAAGAGGCTATTGATTAATTAATTGTAATTGGTTTGTTGGTAAGAGGAACCGTCGCATGTACAAATTGTAAAACTCTTTTACATTTTCCTAAACATTCTTATGTGATATAAACAAGAACATACTTGAGTTTAAGTTTGGCACTTAAGTATGTTTTATTTACCAAAAGTATATTTATTAACCAAAATCATTGGTTTTTCAGAATCATAATATTACATCTCAGAGTTTACGCAAGTAAACATCATTATATTATTGGTTATCATAAAGTCTTTAAATGAGGTTAATATGGTTTGTAACAATACATTTAAAGACTTCATTTGTACGTAGCTATTAATAATACTATTAGTTAAAGATGCTGTTAATTAAGTAACTTTAATAGGTTAGGTAATAAAAGAAAACGCCGCATTTTCAAATTATGAAACTTTTTTGCATCACTTTTAATGTGGTATAATACCACGCAATACTTGTATTTAAATCCATTTAAAGTTAAATCATGTATTTTGTTTAATTTATATTTTCATGGATAAAATTTTTTTAAACCATTTTATTTATACGTTAAAAAAAAAAAAATTCAAAATTTCTGTTACTTATGCAATATTTCTTCTGTTTTAGTATGTTATTTTAGAAAAAGATTCACCTTTTTCTAAAATAACATACTAAAACAGGAGAATTTGGTACTTCAGATACATATATATTAATTTTTAAATATATTTTCAAAAAATACAAAACTAAAATTGTCAAATAAAATAAGAATGTTAAACTCAAACTTCAGAAAAACAAATGGTCATCAATTTTAATGACAAGTTTTTAATGTCATTATTATGTACGGATATTTAGAGGCTTAGCAATAGGACTATTTTTGTCTTCTTCTTTTCCCCGCCTTTCGTATATTTTACAAAAGAAAATTAATAATTTGTTGCGGCAAATTAAGAAAAATAAAAAATTATAAAAATTGAAAATCCATCACTGTATTAAAGAATGTCTTTATATAATAAAAAAAAAAACCAATGACGAAATTATATTTGAAAAAAAAAATTAATTTGATACTTATCAAATCCCATTTAAATCCCCTAAATGATTGGAGAGGTTGCTCAAAATTTATATGTTCATAGTTTTTGAACATTAAGAGATTATTGCATGATATTACTTGTTAATGAACTTAAATTTAGTTTAAAATGTTAAAAAAATGTATTTATAAATGTTATAAACTCATCACTCTCACACCAATGGCATAAAAAGGAAGTCAACATTTTTAAGGGTTTATTTTTAGCAGACTCCGATTATCGCAATACTTTTGAAAAGCTTTACATAAACATGAATATATAAATGTTTGGAGTTTGCTTCATGTCATTACGTAAAGTTAAGTTCTCAAACAAAAACAAAAAGCTTGCTACGGGCCTGATTTTAAATATGTGATTGGAATCTGGTTGTTTAAATATTGTGATTTGCACTTTTGTTATTTTTTTTACTTTAAATTTTTTGAAAATTTAAAGTAAAAAAAGTAACAAAAATTTACTGAAAAAAAAAAAAGAATTTGATGTTATTTCATCTGTATGATAAAACAACATCAAGAGAATTTTCTTCACAATCGACCATATAATTTTAAACTTGAAAGTGTGCTTTTTTGAACCATCCTACTAAATACGCTATCTTAATATATATAAAGGGCAATGTGTGTGTGTTTGTTTGTTCTCTATAGAAAGCCAGTTTAAATATTGGCCCGGGCAACGCCGGGTAACTCCAGCTAGTATTAAATAAATTAAAATAAGCGGTTGTTGCGGTTAAAAAAAGTTATGAATTTTTTTAAGTTAAATGCTTTTACATTTATACTTTTTTAACTTTAATTTTTTTTTTCAAATAAATTTTGATGTTATTTACATCAGTTGTTTGAAAGTTTTTTTGAAAGACTGTCTGGTTTAATGTTCTTGCTTTGGAAATGGCTCTACATTTTGCAATTTTATTCTAAGTTTTGTATTTTGGCTTCTTTTATTCAGCGTGGTTGTTAAAAACCAATCTAACCAAAAAAAGTTGTTTCTGGAAATGACCAACTCGAATAATTGTTAGGTAATAGAATAATAAAGGAAAACTTGTTTTCTGGAATGGACTAATTGAATTTAGTTTATTCCAGACAACAGTTTTATGAAAAGCTATTAATAAATAAACAAAAGAAAATTAATTTTAATTTCTGAGTGGTTGTTTCGACCAGAGCTGACCAGTGCCGTCCCGAATGGGGGTGAAGGGGTATCCCCCACCCCAAAGCTATTATAAATGCATTTGAGTTTTGAAGTATTGTTGGCAAATATCAAATATCGAGGACCCTTTTTTTGTGTGCGTGTGTGTCTCTAGTTGGCAAAAAACACATACGAACCCCCTCCTCAATCAGAGACCTCTTTGGGACGGCTCTGACAACAACCACGCTGAATAAGAGAAGCGAAAAGCAGCAGCATAACTACAAATATGCCCGGCTCATTTACGGTAAATTTTTGTCAGGGCCACTAACTTATTTCCTCCCGAAAAAAAATTAATACTGAAACAAATAAATCAAAAAAATGTTTTCAAAGCTTTTATGCAAAAAATCTTTCTTTCTAAAAAGTTATAAACTTTATTAAGAGGAAAATTTATTAAAAGTTATAAAACTTTAAAGAAAAATAAAATAATAGAGAAAAAAAGTAAGGGTACGACCTCCTTGCCCAGGAAACAAATTTAACATGCACGTTCATTGGGACTACACAAATGCTTTCAAGATAAAGTAAAATCAAAGTAAAGCCGGAATTATAAAGTAAAATTAAAAAAAAAAAGATTCAAAAAAGTGGAGTTCTCTCCAGTGCTCTGAAAACAATTTCAACTTGTACTTTTATTAAGTTTACACAAATGCTGGAAGGTTTACACATGCATGAATTACCCATAGCTTAGAAATTATGCCCATTTTCCCCATCTTCCCCCGACAAACTTTCATTATGGACATCAATCTAATCTGCTAAACAAACAAAAAGAAATAAAAAATCAATGATTATTTAGCAGCCCCTATTAGTACTCATGCGACAGGGAGCCCGTCTCTTTACTACTAGTATAGGCTATATTTGCCCCTAACTATAATAGAACTACCCTTTACGATATACGTGAAAAAAAATTGGCAATAGATTTGAATACGCTACCTATCTCAAAATGTATGTTAAATCAACATGAAATGACTGTTCTTTGAGAAAGTAAATAATATAACTTACTTTTTACTTACTTCTAAGTAAAGTATAAAATTTCAAAGAAAAAAACTACTTTTATTTGTAATTAAGTAAATAACAATTTTTTTCAAATTACTTTTGTGTAAGCTGTTTTTGCTAATTACTTACTTTTACACGTAAAAGTAATTTGTTGTTACGACGTAGTTTTATTTTACTTTGTAAAGTAAGTGTTATGTCTTTTAAATATTATATTTACGTAAGTTTATTTCATAAATAAAATTTTTTACATTTAAAAAGTAAATTACATTTCGATGTCAATTTTTTACGTATTATAACCAAAATTACTTTTTAAAATAGTTTACTTTACATAACTTACCATTAAAAGTAAGTTACATTTACAAGTAAAAAGTAACTTCCGTTTTTACATCAAAATAAGTAAAAGTGCCATCCCTACTAATCAATACTATCAACAAATGATGCGTCAATACAAGTTAATATTAGTCAATACTATCAAACGATACATCGCTAAAAAGGGCAGAAAAAGACCTTTATGAAACAACTGATATTCGCTTATAGGGATTAAAATAAAAGTTTAATGAAGCAAAAAAACAACAAATTTGTTAGACTATTTTCACTTTACTCTTTAAATTAAGCTGAAATGCGCAATAAATTTGTTAGAATTTATTGCGCATTTTAGCAATAAATTCTAACAAGTTCTAATAAAATCAAACAGCAAATATGTCAGACATAAAATCATGTCAAAATATGTCCGTAGAAAATATGTCTGACATATTTTATGTCAGCAGAAAATAATTCAGACATAAAATTATGTCAAAATATGTCGATAGAAAATAGGTGGGACATATTTTATGTCAGCAGAAAATATGTCTCATACATATTTAACAGATAACAACCCTGTCTAAATTCATACCTCCATTTTTAGGTCCGCATTTGTTGAACTGAATTTCGATTGCCTCTCGAACTTTTCTTTCAAATTTTTTGGGTTCTACTTTTAATGTCTTTACTTGATCCCATTTTATACTACATGAGCATTTAATTTTATGATGCTCAATTGCAGATTGTTCTAATTTTTCTTCAAAAACATTTTTTTGGTGTTATTTTGTTCTTGTTGCTATTTTCATTTTTGTTTCGCCGATGTATTTTTGTTTACACTCGCATTCTATTAGGTATACATAGGTTTAACACGACATCTTTAAGAACTGAAGGAGTCTCAGCTTTTTCTTTTGAATTTATATTTTTCAAGATAATAAATTTTTTGATTTTTTGAACTCAAGATGATTATGAATCTGTCGAAAACGTTACTGAAAAATCCCGAGAAAAAATGTTTGTTAAATCTAAATATCTGATCAAAAAATTTAATATCTTGAAAAATATAAATTCAAAAGAAAAAGCTGAAACTCCTTCAGTTCTTAAAGATGTCGTGTTAAACCTATGTGAAACGGAAATACCTGAAAACCACAGAAATCTTTTAGAACTAGGACCTAAATTTGTTCCAACTATACAAAATATACCCTATTTAGACATTATTTCAGTAACAGAATCCACTGCGTTAAAACTAGAGTATAGCAACAAAATTGAGAGTTCACAAGACTTACGCAGAAACGTGTTGAGGCAACTTAAAATGCTTAAACCACAAAAAAACAGTAGTTTAAATTATAAACAGAGGGAAGCATTAAAACAAATAAAAGAGGACAAAAACATTGATATATACTCTTTTGATAAAGGAGCAGGCTTTGTTAGAATAGAACACAACAAAGCCATTGACAAAATTTGTCAAGAGATTGGCAAAACAAAGATAATTAAAGAGGATCCTACCATTACATTTGCTACTAAAATTAGAACTTACCTATCAAAATTGAATAAAAAAGGGCGATTTACCAAAAAAGAATATGAAAGTCTTTACCCAAGCGGCCCAGTACCGCCACGTATGTATGGTGTAATTAAAGCGAACAAACCGGAAAAATCATACCCTATGCGGTTAGCAGTTTCAACCATCGGGACACCAAGTTATGGAGTATCACAATATCTAGTAAATATATTTCAACCAGTTTTAGATAAAAACATAACAAAGTTAAAAAATTCGTCAACTTTTGTAAAAACAGCTAAACTTTGGAATATATCAAACGATGAAATACAGGTATCTTATGACGTTGTCAATTTATATCCATCAATTCCTCTGGGAGAGGCTACAAAAATTCTTCTTGATATGTTAGAGCACTTCCCAAATTTAAATAAACTAACAAAACTAAGCGTTTCAGAAATAAATTCACTAATAGAACTGTGTTTATATAAATGTTATTTTTTATGGAATGAAGAAATTCACGAGCTTGTAGATTCAGGTCCAATAGGACTTTCACTCATGGTAGTACTTGCGGATGGTTTCCTGCAATATTTTGAAAATAAAGCAATCGACATTGCGCTTCATTCTAATCTACCGTTAGAAATAAAATCGTTTTTCAGGTACGCAGATGATAGCCACGCAAAATTTACAAATAAAGTTAATGCCATCCGTTTTCAACAAATATTAAACAGTCAACATTATGTCATCAAATACACTATTGAATTGGAAGATGAAAACAAAAGATTAAATTTTTTAGACATCCAAATAACCAATAATCGAAAAGGTACTTATGATTTTAACATTCATCGAAAAAAAGCAATAACAAATATTCAGGTTAAGCCCAATTCAAACCACGATCCAAAAATCTTAGAAGGAATATTTAAAGGATTTATTCATAGAGCTTTATCAATTTCCTCTGAAAAATTTTTAAATAAAGAAATCGATTTCCTAATAAATGTTTTTGCTGAAAATGGACTTAAAAAAGAAAAAATTACAAAACTTTGCAAATATTGTTATAAAAAAACGACACTCAAATAATGAAATAATTTTATCTAACAACAAAGCAACCATGCCAACTATATCACTACCGTGGATCCCAATATTATCACCAAAACTTCGAAAAACCTTTAGGAAAGCAGGTTACAGGGCAGTCTTTAAATCTAGTGCAAATCTTTAATCTTTGCTAACTTCACGCAACAAAACAAAACTACCATCAAATAGCCACACACACACATATATATATATATATATATATATATATATATATATATATATATATATATATATATATATATATATATATATATATATATATATATATATATATATATATATATATATATATATATATATAATATATAAATTAGATTCTTCCTGATGAACTTACTGATGGTGAAACACAGTGTTGAGTGTTGAAGTAATCAAAAATTAGATAAGTGTTTTTACTAATTTATTATTGCTCTGTTCTTTTAGAACATTGAGCACTCTGTTTGTAGAATACACTAACATAATTTATATATATATATATATATATATATATATATATATATATATATATATATATATATATATATATATATATATATATATATATATATATATATATATATATATATATATATATATATATATATATATATATATATATATATATATATATATATATAAAAGGTTGGGGTGTAACGAAGAACATTACAATGCTTAGTTACTTTTTGTAGTACTTTTACATTTTACGAGTTACATTTACAACGCAGTATTTTTACTTTCGTTATTTTTCAGGTTTACTATTTCACTATGTAACAAGCTACTTTCAGGAAAAAAGTACAAAAGTACTTACATATTATTGGTTAGAATGAGTTGTGTAATACGCACAATACCACAAAACCAAAATTGATACCGCTTGACGTTAAATTCCAGCAATGCATCAGACACAAGGCTGCATATTAAACACACAAGATAAGCAGCCTAAATATACAACGCAATAAGCAAACTGACTGTCTGTTTGGAAAACTATTCAAAAACGTTTATGATAAAACGCAGCTACTCTATTACACCTGTCCCCTCATAATTGATCGGCATGCCACTCAATAAACTTAATAGCGGTTTGATAATGTAACTGCTGACTATGATGGAGCCTTCATAAAGAGTTAAAAGTCAGTCAACGTAAATAAATATCAGACGTTATGGAACAAACAGATACTTTTTGTAGTTAAGACGCAAGCGCCAGGTTGTAATCCCAGACGTGATTTGATTTATATCATTCTGGAGCATAATTGGCTGTCTGGGGTCAAGTTGGTTGGAATAGCATTGCTGTCGTCAACAAATAACTTCATAGGACTGTTAACTAGGTTTGTAATGCCATTGATGTATAAGACGAATAGAAGTAGATCTAGAACGGATCCTTGTGGGACACAACTAGTAACTGGTACCAATTTGAAGTAGCAGAACCCATAACAACTTGTTGTGTTCTGTTGAAAAAAAAGAATTTATCCAGATAATTAACATATGAGACACTATAACCAGAAAGTTTGTGGAGCATAAAATTATGAGGAGATGTGTCAAACACTTTTTTATAATCAAGATATAAAGCATCTATAGTATAGTCTCTTGTCATTGAATATGAGATCTGATCAACAGTTTCCAATAATTTGGAAACGCATGATTTATTTGAGACAAATTCATGCTTATTTTGAGATAAAAGATTATTTGGAGATAAATACTCAGAAAGATCTGATTTAGATTAAGTTTAGATAATTTTTTGTATAGCATTGTGTTGTTAGTTTCCAGCCACGCGGCTGGGGCTTGACCTACAGAGCTAGGTTTTTAAATGTATATGTAATAGGCACGTATAGAGATGAAGAACATTTGTTAAGGACATCTGGGTGAATGCCGTCTATGCCTGCTGATTATGCATGATAGGTTTATTCAAGACCAAAATCTCATCAATCACAGAAAATGTGAATTTCTTGAATTTTGACAGCAATTGACTCGAACTTTTTTAATTTAGTAATAAAATGACAAGAGTTTTTTTTATTTTTTGGCAGCAAGTTATTTATTTTTCAGTGTCTAGACGCTAAAAAGAAACCACTAAAGCGTCTTAAGCGTTTAAGTCTTTGAAATACATGTTTAGTTTTTCAAAGTTACCATTTTTAAAATCTTGTCGAGTTGAAGAAAACAAATGGCTAGGAGAGCTTGAAGGTTCTGAACTCGTCAGTTTTTTAGTAAAGCCAAGTTGAGATTGCCATTAAAGAGAAAATATGCATTGAAGATTCATTTAATATAAGATCTAGAGTGTTAGTTAGGCCTAATATAGATTTCAATTGAAAAGTATCAAAATTGACGTGTTGCGTTAAATGGTTAGAATTTAATGTCTCAATAAAGTCTTCAGCAAGCGCGTTTGTGGTGGTTACCGTGTAATTAGACCATGTGGCATTGTCAAAGTTAGATTCAAGTCTCCTGTAATTAGAAGACCTTAGAAGTGTTTATTTTTAACTAAATTATATGCAAAGTTTATTGAGGATTTAATTTGGTTATTTACAAGGTCATTACTGAGAGGAAGACAGTATATTCAACCAAACTTGTTCAGAGTCAGTTTTGTTAACTTCAAAATGAGTTACTTCATGGTTTGTTTGTGCATCATATATATATGGACTTCACCATGGGGATTAGTTTTGTAATCTTGCCTAAATCATTGCAATCAGTCTCACTAATTTTATTATGTAATAAAATTAGTGAGATTAGAAAAGGAGTTTTCATTAAACTATGTTTCTGTTATATATACACACAGACACATATATATAAAGCAAAGGAGTTTATTCCTTTGCTTTATATATATGTGTCTGTGTGTAAAGGAACGCTGGCAACTTTTACAAGACTAAAAGGATTTAAAATTCATATTAAATTTTTTTATCAGGCGTTATTGCATTATTTTTATGATAAAAATACTCACTAATGTCTCATCCAACTTTGCAAAGTCTCTCAAAATATTTATTTCTTACAATGCTTACCATCTTTTCTTATTCAACTGTGAGGAATGATTAGGACATTAATGAAAACAACTTGAGTTAAAATTTAATAATTTAGATACTTCAGCTTCCTTTAAAATTTTACCTTCAAAACAATTGTTTTGTAAAATTCGATAACTTGTAAGCTACTCATAAAATTTATCAGATTTGAATCATCTAGAAAGGGAACAAGTCAAAAAATAATAAACATGGTTCACTTGGAGTTTACAGCATTAAATGCTTGCATATATAATGCTGTGCCAGTTTTTTAAAAGTTATTTAAAGAAGTTTAGGTTTTTAATGCAATAACAATAATAATATTTGCTTTCTTACTCTATGGCGTTGAATTTTTTACCTCATCGGACACAGATTAAAATTCGTAAATAATATGTGCAGCAGCTTAAACAGGGAAATCTGCACACCATATTTATCACACCATTTTGAATCTTTGCTCTTATATATATTTTTTTTATTCAAAATTTATTTTTATTCAAAATAATGTTTTAAAATGATTGTACCAACTATACCGCTATTGCTGTTTCTGGTGACACTATTGAACTTCTGCTAGATTAAAATTTAATTATATGTATAAAATGGTCATCATAAGCAAATATGTGACAAACATTTCAAGATACATGAAAAAAATATATACTGACTGCAAATTAAAAAAAATTGATATTTAATTAGAGGCATCTTACTTTACTATAAAAATATTTAAAAATTTAAATAGTGATTTGAGCCAAGTAAAATTACACTAATGTATATTTATAACTTAAGCATATGAGATATTTAAAATGATATTTATCTAATATTAAGTTAGGCATTTGAAATGTTTAAAATTATATTTATTTAATATTAAAGAGCGCTGTATCTAAATGATTATATTGAGAAAAAACTGGTAATAAGGCATGCTAATAGTTTCTTTTTCAGTTTACAACTTTTAAATATAAAACATTTATGCAACAAATAATATGATTATAAATGGAGTATCTTTGTAATCGTATTTGTATATGGTATTTTATACCGTTACTTTGGGCAAAAATTGTCGCAAAGTTAACTTTAACCACCCCTTAAGAAGGTGAAACTAAGAAAGTGAAACTCAATGTTAATCAATAAAATTACCTGCAAAAACAAGTAGGAAAATGACGTAACCAAACATAACATAAAATAACTAAGCGAATAAAAAAAAATTAACTTTGATTTCTCGTAGACATACTCGTTAAAAAAATATTTTGAGTTATTTATGACAACAAAAGATGCTTTTACGTATATATATATATATGTACATATACAATGACGTGATTTATCTTCTTTTACGTGATGGTAATCTTCTTTTTGTGTTATCCTTTTGTTTGATGAAACGATTGTTATAAATAAATTTATAACTTACAAAGCAAAAATTTGTTTTTTTTAAAAACTATATCAAATGCAAAAAAAGCATTTTTTAAGCTTCTCTTTTTTATTACGGATATAAATTGGTTCACGTTTTTTTATCTCTAAAATTTGTTTTTACCTTTAATGCAAATTTTTATTCCATAGGTATAAATTATATTAAATCTACCATTAGAGTAAAAGAAAAATAAACTGCTATTGAAAGAAAGTTAAGTAATAATTAAAAAACCCTAAAACGGGAACACTATTACTAAATTAAAATCATTTTTTGACTTCAATTTTTTTATTTTAATATAAATAATCTTATGAGTATTTTTTATTTTTTTCGAAAACACAGTTCAAACCGCATATAAAAAAATCCATATAAAGCATAACCTGTTAATAATACATAAGGAATGAAGTCGTTTCCGATGTTAGTAAAGTTTACACTCCCTCAATTTGAGGGGGTGTAAACTTTATAAAGTCATAAAAGCCGATCAAAAAGAGATTATTGAATCAAATTTGAAATTTGTTGATGCATATAAATAAAGTTTAAAATTATAAAAAAAATAACAAATTTGACTTATTGCCCTCCTATTTGGGGCTGGGGGAACTAACGTTTTGGGGTTTTTGCTGTTCCCAGTCTCACCGCAATTTTTTGCATAGCATCCTCATTCCTCATCTATACGAACATACTTACATATAGAGTTTTCTTCATGTTTCAAAGTTGCTTAGCTCAAACATCAAAAAAAGTTGTCTACGGCCTTGGTTAAACAACACCAACCTGATATTGCTTTCCCCTAACACTGCATTTGTCTTTCAGCCTATGGTTCAAGGCGTAATACGAAGTCTTAAAGCTCACTTTTTTTACAAAATTGTGCGTCTGTGTATCAAAGCTATCAATAATAACGAACCCCTTCAAAAAATTTTATTCTTAAAGCAATATAAGGTATTGTTTCTTTTTTAAATGCTGTATCAAAGGAGACTGCTATCAATTGTTTTAAATTAGCTATTATCAGCAAAAAAAACAAGCGCACTGCAGAAGCTGATGATGATCATTCTTTTAAATCTTTGACTAAGAATTTTGATTATATTCTGATGTTACTTTTGTTATTTTTCTGGCTTTTCTGGTACTTTGAGTACTCTAATAATTTCAAAAAATCTTACTTCAAATATGATTTTTAATGACTCATTCTGTATACGTATATTATTTATACTGCAAAATAATGTTTATATTGCAAAAGACTAAATGCAAAAAGCAAAAAAGAAACCTAAGTTTGTTTTAAATCAATAGTCTTATCCTTAAGATGTTCTTTTACAAAATAAGTTTCTAATATTGCGTTATCCCCATAAAATGCTAAAATAGAATTAAATTAATTTTGTGTAAACATTTGGAGAATGTTTTCAATCTCATGTTTACTATTTAACGAGTGCTTATCTAAATGTAGTTTGCCTGCCAGCTGAAATAGTTTCAACTCTTGAGAAACACCGAAGATCGCATAGTGGGCCAGAATGCACTTTTACTGGACAAAATTCATAACTAATTTAATATTAGAGCTATATTCACTAAAATTAGTATGAGTACTAATATAAGAGCTATATTCACTAAAATTAGTATGAGTACTAATATGAGTACTAATATGATGCGCTTTTTATGAAGGTAATATTTTTTTATTTCGTTGCTATGGATACCTTTATTTTGCTTAGCAACAACCTACTTTTGTTATCTGCAGATATTTTATAAGTGCTATATTCACTAAATTTGGCATGAGTACCAATATGAGATCACACTTCTTACAAAAGTGATAATTTTTTAAATTTAGTTGTTATGGATACTTATATTGCTTAGTTACCGGATACTTTCCTTAGTTACAAAGTGGTAAATTGATATTTGAATATCTTATCGGATTTTTGACCCACCTATATTGAATAAAAATTGAGTATTTAGGTAAATAATGTTTTAGGAATAATAAAAGCAAAAAATAGTGCAAGAAAACGTTATCAATTTTAAATTACATCAAAAAATTATAAAACAATAATATCGTTTGAAGATTGTTTAAGTAATTGTAAAACATCTGAAGGAAATGCTTTATGATTTGTTTGGTGTGATGTTGATTTACGCAATGATGAAATAACAGGATCACTGGAAACTAGGAGTCTATTGATAAGATCAGTATTTGTTGCTTTTCTGGATGTTTTTCGGCTGAAATTTTCGCGATAAGATTTAAAGTCTTTGTTTCTAGCCTCTTGAGCTTCCTCTGACATAAGTCCGATGGGTAATGTAAGGCTTTTAATTATGTCATGTCCATGTATCAATACTTTGTGAACTGATTGAGCCATGTAATACCATGGATAAAGAGACACATATAGTCTAAAAGTGTCAAAACAATAATCCTTGAACTTTAAGCAGTCTATTTCATATCCTGAAGAGAGCGTTACCAAGATAATGTAAAATCTGAATATAAGGTTTTGGTCAATACCCAGAATTTCAGCTGTTTGTTCATATGCTGCAAAAGCACGCCTTGAGGTATTGCCATCATTACTTGTTCCAGAACCACCACTTTTAGGGAAATCAACAACAAGTCCCATTTTGTTCATAAAATCAGTCTGGATCTTTTGTTTAGCTACAGATGCCTTTTCTTTGTGTTCTTTAGATCTTGCTTGCCACTTTCTTGTTTCTTTTTTATATGCAATGTGCAATAACATCTCAAAAAATCGAATCCATGCATGAAGACTGGAAAGACCATATTTGAACTCTCTGTTAGTATAATCTATATTAAGGATATCAAGACTATTCATATTTTTTGGAGAGACACCACACACTGAACAGCATTGGTATGAGTTATTTTTTTCAGATAATATTGTTTGAACCTTCCCATCAATCATTGTAAGTTCAATAATACAATTCACTTCAGTAGAAGATCCGCAAACCTCTAATAAAATCATACCCAAGCTTTCTATCTCACTTTGTTATGTACTGATCTTCTTCAATCACAGATTCCTTGGATTCCATTTTGTATGCAAATCTTATGGGTCTACAATAGGCTGTGGAGGACGACTTTTGATTTCTCCAAATAGGCACCTTTTCGTTGCTGTTGTTAAATCCAGTCAAATCCAATGGGACAAGACAAGTAATAAATAATGATTCTTCACGCTTTAAATCTCTGTTAATGTCGGGTTCTGATAAAACTTGTTTATAAATGCTTTGGCCAGTAGCACCATCAAAACCAGCCTTACACGTTAGTGTCATTGTTTTTATTGCTTTGTCGTTCAATATCAAGTGCCTTAGCACAGGTTCCTGAACTGCACAGATTCTTTGCAAAGTATGAGTCATTAAATCTTTTAAAGGAACTGAAGCTGAATAGTCCTCCACTGTTATGTTTGCAGGATAACATTTCAATTTTGCATCTCTGACATCATTGTAAGCGGGGTAGATGTTATATTCTTTCTCCAAGGCTCCGCTTCTAATCAATTGATAGGAAGCTTTTGTCAGACTTGCATCAATTATTAAAGCCAGTGCTTCGTCTGCTGAATATTTAGTTGCTTTATCTGTATTTGATATATTTAAAACATTCTTGGCAGCAATAACAACAGATTCATCTCCAAATTTTTTATTAGCAGCAAAAAATAATTAATTGGATGAATGAGATTCAATTAAACAAGATACACGCCGTTTTTTAGTTTTATTAGAACTATTATCAAATGCAACTGGTTTTCGACCACGTCTACTTGCAGTTGGTTCATTGTCTTTTTTTCTGACAATTAAATATTCATTAAGCCAGTTCACAAACTTCTTTTCAAAATTTTTCCCAGTATAATTTGCAGATTTCCACTTTTTTTTATACAAGTAAACAAATCGTTGAACAGCATGTCTAAAATCAACGTCTTTAAAATCAGCAAATTTTGGCTGAATAAATTTTAATATATCTTCAGTAATATTTTGTTTTGAAATACTAAGATTGTTTTTTTGGAGAAAATTATGAATGTCTAAGTTTAACAAAACCATATCTAAATAATTATTGTAACAAGTATTTTGTATTTAAAAGTAAAATGTTATAATATATATGCCGCCTGGAATACTAATACTTGTTAGTAATTAAGTTACTACAAGTGTTAGTAATTAAAATTAAAAGTAATTAAATTACTGTCAGTGTTAGTAATTAAATTACTAACAACTACCGAAAATATGTTGTTGCTATGTTATGCAAAGTAAGGTATCCATAGTGACCGAAAAAAGTTAACCTCATAAGAATTCTGAATCTCATTTTAATACATACCCCCAATATTGTGTATTTAGCGCAAGTAAAATACTGTTAAAACAACGTTAATGTAAAAATGAGTTGTTGCTATGCAAAATTTAGTACCATAGCAACCAAGTTAAAACATACATAAAATCTAAACGGGGATTTAAGGGGACGAGCAATCAATTAAAACTCGATTGAAGCATCATATAGCTCAAATAAATATAAGACAACACATGGCAAATTGTGGTAATTATTAGTTATTGTGCGGCAAAAAATAAGTTTCTTAAGAAATTTTTTTTTTTAATCTGTGATTTTCAAAGTATAACTGAGATAACATGCTATGACAAATTTATTTCACACATTGGTTTTTCTTATCTCTAAATACTCTAGAATAACATGTACTAATTTTTTGTTTCAAAAACGTAAATGTAATTGAAATATAACACAACGTTGATGTCACCGTTAATTACTTATTTATAATTTTTTATTTTTTTTATTTTATCTCAATATTCAAATGCTTAGAGTCCTGGTAACTAAGGGATTTAATATAAATAAATTATCAATAGATTTCTCCTAATATATGTAGATACTAAAATTAAATAGGTTTTCAAGATTAGACAACTAAAATTTTTCCTATTTTGTCCACCTACTGGCCCACTGTGGATCGCTTTAACAGAAACGGTTATCAATTAAAATTACAAAATAAAGACCTTGAATGAAACTAATTGACTGAACTATCGCCCAACTAGACTGATTGTTAGTATTAGTAAAGTTTTAGAACATTTAATTAACAAACATCTTATCTTGAGTTTAACAGCTTACTCTCTGACAAGCAATACAGATTTTGTTCTTCTCGTTTTACAACTGACTTCTTAACCATTTTACTGTTAACTTGTTAACAAAAAAGTTCTGTTGTGGATTCAATGAAATCGTGTTAATCATTTTCTTACATCTAATTTTTTTCTCTGCCTCTTTATATATTTTGTTTATTTTTCTTTAGATTACTGTTGTCATATTTGGACTAGTTTTTTTAATGATATTGTTTCTCTTGCATGCGCAGTCCAAAAATGCATTATAAATGTTATTGTACCTGCTCTAACTGAGTGCTTTAATTGAGCATGAGCCCCTATTTAGTTGATGAAAGATTAAATCTTTTTCTCTTTTATACAAATAGTACCATGGTTGCTACTCTTGCAAAACTCTTTGCCTTGGCTAGTGGGTATGAGGTCCCCCTTCCTGAAAAAGACGTTATTAGGACCCCTAAAACTAAAAAACTTTTTAAAGTTTTTTTAGGGCCCTATTTATATACTTTTTTTCAAAAAAACTCCTCAAATTTGCAAAAGGGATCTTAAATTTGTAAAATACTCCTCTAAATATGCGGGGTCCACATAAATTAGGGGTGTAGGAAAGCCTCATTTTTGAGTTTTATGATTTTTTATTATTTGCTCGCAATGATTTTTTATTATTTGCTCAATTTGAATCAATATTGGTTTAATTAATTTAAATGCATCTTCATATTGGGATAAATTTTCTGATTTGATTTCTGATACGACTAGATAATCGTAACGTAGCTGTTGAATTCTTCGACCATCAAATCATTAGGATCAGTGGCTTGGAATTGTTGCCTCACATTGGATTTTCTTTTCTTTATTGATGGGTCGCTTTTGTACAAAGTTTGAAGTTGTTTGACGTTTCAGGGAAGCGAGAAGACGTAACTTCGAAGTATTGGGAGCCCGTTTGACAGTCTGCTGAGCTTCAGACGGAATTTCTATAACATCATGCTGTCATCATTACTGGATGGAGTGAAAAAATTTTAAGCCTGAGTCTTTTTACTTTTTCAACAATTTCATTATTTGATAAGAGCAAGAAAAGGGGACACTCATCAAGAACTCCTGAATTGTTGAGAAATTTTTTGCAGATAGAAAGTTAAAATTGAACGCCGTTTAAGAATCTATTTTTGATTTCTCTAAGCCACAACAACCAACCACAAACAACCAACCACAAGCAAACCACCACAAATAAAACTTTTTACCATTCGCAATTCCTCCAATAAAAAATCCCACAATGCATCTTCTGCAATGTTCAAGTCAGAATCATCACCATCGATAGACATTTAAATGGTTGAAGAGTTGCTACTAATTCAGGAAGACTCTTCTCTAAATAAATAGGCCCATCATGTCCAAATGCTTGAATAGTCTTTTTGATAACTGGTACCATTTCCTTGAAAGTCGTCAACATATTAAATGCCCTGTTTCTAATTCAAAGTTATACTTTTTTTACAATAGTTTGCACATCTTCGAGAGTTTTAGCACTAGATAAATCAGTATTGTACTCAAGTGCTTCCTTGTCTTTATTTTCTTTATCAGAATTTGCGTTAGCATTATTTTTGTCTTCATATTCTTCTTTGTCTGTTGCTGAACTAAGTATGCTTGGTGTTCTGTAAGAACTCTGAGGTGTGCATGCTGACATTTCACTCTCTGCACCTGATTCCTTTTTGCTCTGGTCTGATAATGAATCGTCATTTGCTCGATTGATGTCTGTAACTTTCTTTTTGAAGTTGTATAGATTTTTTTTGGATTTGTCAGAAGCAGAAGGAACATAGCAATATTGATAAAACTTCCATAAATTTATTTTGAATTGTAGTCTGTTTGTTTGATGAATTTATTCTTTCCTTCGTCGGGACGCAAGATTCATTCAAAGTGAAGTTTGTGATTTTTTTAAAACTAGCTTTTTTAATAAGTTCCCATCTCAATTTTTTAAATTTTAATATTTTAATCTGTTTAAGTTTAAAAAGCATATAAGTTACAATTGCTATGCCCAATATGTAATTAAGTATTTCTACCAGAGATAGAAATACAAAAAAAATAAAAATAAAAATAAAAAAACGTTTCCTTGTGAAAAGAATGCTCTTGTAATGGGGGCTCTAAGCATAAATATTAGGGTGAACAGAATTTGATAATTTGTTTAGGTTAGTGCAAACAGTGTATGTAAACAAAAAATGTTTTTTTTAAGTTATTTTTTATTTACAAGTAAATGTATCCTTCAAAATAAGTAACTTTCATGAGCATAAACCTCATGCATTAGGATTTTTGGTATTTCCGTAGCAATTATAGTTTACCAAAGAGATTGATATGTTTGTTTTTAAAATTTTAAAATTTTAAACTATTTACTAGCATTTATTGACGACAATAAATCTATATAAAGCTTGCTATTTTTAGATGTCTTTTACTGTTATTTTACTATATTTATTCAAAATAAGTGAGACCTATAAAAATCAATATAACAGAATTAGCCCTTAAAATTTAATAATAAATGTCTCAGAAGAGTTTTAAATTTGTTAATGCTGCAACTGGTTATGAATTACCAACAACAACAAATAATACCATTGAGTGGGATAAATGCTTCATATGTCAAGAGCTATCATCAAATAGTTGCGACATTGTTAATCCTCTTAAATCCAAAAAGCTACCAAGAGACACTGGTTATAAAACATTACTTAGTAATCTAGAGAAGTTAAAAAAAATGGGTTTGATTTTATTGCAATATATTTATCTTATAGCAATATATTTATTTTATAGCAATGTATTTATTTTATAGCAATATATTTATTTTATAGCAATATATTTATTTAATAACAATATATTCTTTTTTGACATTTGTTTTTGAGAGAGGATAAGTTAGTTGATCTTAGGTATAATCATGTTTTGCTTTCATACTTTCCCAAGTATTGAACCAGACTTACGTTTTTTTTACTCTTTTTCAAAATTTAGCTTTTTTTTAACGCCTCATATATTTTTTATATTATTCAAAGAAACTAGTGAGTAATATTTTGCTGAAAATTGATATTTGTTTTATACAGATAGTTTGTCAGCTGATTTAACTTCCAGATTGCAATGCGAAGATTTGCTGCAACAGCTTTGCAACAACAATGCGGTATATCACAAAAAATGTTATACAAATTTTGATAATTATCACTACCAGAGAGCATCTAAACGAAGAAAAACATTAGACACGACAGAAGAACTACCAATCCCTAGCCATGGTACAAGGTCAAAATTTCAGGCCAACAACTATCAAGAAAATTGTTTCTTGTGTGAGAAGGTGGATAATAAAAATCTAAGTCATGATGACTCTTGAACTAGATAAAAAGGATCGCAGTTGTGCTGAACTTCTATCAGATGCTAAATAACTTGCAAAGCTGAGTGAGGGTGATCTGGTAGCTACTGAGGCTCATTATCAAAAAGTGTTTTAGCCAGTTATATAACCGCTTGCGTTCGTTACAGAAAGACCAACCAGTAAATAAAAGTGAAAACAACATTGTTTACGGGATTGTCCTAGGAGAGATAGTGGAATATATCTATCAGTGCTATGAAGATGAATCAACTATTCATGTGTTTCAACTTTCAGGACTATACCAATTATTTTGCAATCGTTTAAAGAGTTATGATATAAATTCAAAATGTGAAAACAAAACAAGACTAAAAGAAAAATTTTAAACCGAGTGCCAGAATTAGGAGAATTTAAAAAAGGTAGAGAAGTTTTGCTGACATTTAAGGCAAACCTGGGAACTGCTATTTCTGATGCTTGTTATTTAACAAACGAGGAAGAGGGTTTATGTTTGGTAAAAGCGGCAACTATTTTGCGAAACCAAATTTTTAAAGTCCTAAATACTGATAATGCTCCAATATTTTTGAACGGTTTAGGTAGTGAACTAATCCCAAACACATTAAAAAGCCTTGTTAGAATGGTGTTATATGGAAAAGAAGTAAAAGATGTTAACATTGATTCAGCACATAGTAAAGTTGCATCTACTATTTCTCAACTTATATGTTACAATTGTTTAAAAAACAAAGTTCCAACCAAACAAGAAGGAAAATATAAACGTCATAAAAAAGAAAGAATTCCACCTTTTCCAATATATGTAGGTTTAAATATACATTCCAAAACAAGAAAGAAAGGCATTGTAAATAATTTAGCAAACTTTCGAGTTAGTGTACCTCAAACAAGAGTTGATGCCATTAAAACCACAATTACCAATCAACTATGTAAACTCTACAATGATAATAACATTGTGTGTCCTCCTTCACTTATTGAAAATGTTTTTACAACTGCTGCAATTGATAACATTGATCACAACCCATCTTCTAGTACAGCTACTAAATCTTTTCATGGAATATCAATATCCATATTTCAACATGCTGTAGTAGAATTAGTTGTAAAGAAGTTTGATTATGATTTTTCGCGAAAAGTTACTAAAAAAGTCAAAAAGTAAAACGCTCCAGGTATGCAGCTCAAGTTTCATTAGCTGGTTTGACTGAAGCATTCGAAAAATTATCTACAATTTCCTTTGAACTGTGGATCCAACAACAAAGAACAGCATACACCCAATTTAACTATTGGTTTACTGCTATGGAGTCACAAGCAATAGTCTTGTTGCTTGTTAAGAGTTTCAGAATGGGAAATTTCAATATGTTTGTCAGTGCTTTGGAACAAAATATTCCTTAGATATTTGCTTTAGATCACATGCACTACTCTAGATGGCTTCCAATTTTTCTTTCTGACATGAAGATGCTACCTCATAGACACCCTGAGGTTTACACCGAGTTCTGCAAAGGTTTTTTCGCGTTTCAAAAGACAAGACGCCCTTTTTCGTCTATGGCTACAGATCAAGCCCATGAACAAAACATTAGGATCATAAAGGGAAATGGTGGCTCGATCGGCATTTTAGATAACCCAAGCGCATTGATGAAGTGGATGGTGTGTGAACCACTACTTGCTGAACTTGAAAAAGATGAGAAAAATCATCACGAAGACACACATGCATTTGAAAAAAATTATAATGAACATGTATGATAGTTTATTGAAGTTATAAAAGATTTCGGAAATCCCTTTTTAGTAGAAGAAGAAACTCTCATGAATTTATCAGCAAAGACATTACTTGATGCAGAAGCTAGGGCATCCGTAAGAAAAGCTAAGCAAATGGGTATTGAGTCATCCAAATGTTATATTTAGAATTGTTTAACAATTGGAAGAGATTCAATATACAAGACAATCCCCAAAAATAACTTATGCTTGTTTAGAGAGAAAAAATTTTTGCCACTCAAAAAGGAAGGTTAAAAACAGTAATGCTCAAAGAAGAATGTAAAGTGTTCGCATCACTTTATGTTGCATCTCAACATAGAGATGTAGATGTATATGATTTTTTTCGACATGAAAATCATGCTTATCCACCAGCAATATCTGAATACAGCAAACTCCGAAAAACTAATAAATCGGATTATCTTAAATGCCTTAAAAAATATTCGGCACCTTCTTTGACTACTCCGGAAGGTATCACTGCAAAAGTCTTAGATGGAGGAGCAAGGGGTAAACTCGAAGACATTCAAGGAGTATTCAGAAATTGAATTTTGAGAAAAAATAATCAATATCTCATCAGCAAAACATAAAGAAATACAAAGGATTGACATTGTGTTTAACCGTTATTTTGAATGTAGTTTAAAAACCCAGAACAGGGATAGTCGTGGTAATGGAGTTAGAGTGTGTGTTTCTGATTCAACTCCTATTTGGAAAAATTGGTCACAGTTCTTACGATTGGATGAAAATAAAAATGAGTTGTTTAAAATGCTTGCAACTAACTTTGTCCAAGTACCGACATTTGACTTACTTTTAGTAACAACGTGTGATGAAACTGTTTTACCTAATTCCAAATATTTTAGCGAAAAATCTATTTCACCTTGTAACCACGAGGAAGCTGACACTCGGATTTTGCTACAAGTTAAAAACGCTGTTGATAATGGGCACCAAATTTTTCTGTATTCAGACAGTTGACACAGATATTGTTGCAATCTTAATTTCCGTTTTTAAACAATTAACGGGTATCAAGCAACTTTGGATAGAGTTTGGAGTTGGAAAACTGAAACGTTGGCTTCTCATACATTATTATGCTCAAAAGTTAGGTGAAAAAGCACAAGCTGTTTCATTGTGGTTTGCATTCACTTGCTGAGATACTGTATCTTCCTTTGCAGGGCGGGGTAAAAAACTTGCTTGGAATCTCTGGAACAATGGAGATGAAGAAATTATAAGAGCATCTCCAAATACTAGAGTTATTTCAACTGATGTATTTCTGCAGTTTTAGCGCTACGTTATTTTACTTTACGATAAGACAAGTTTCACTAATGACCTCGCCATATGCCGAAGAATGCTTTTCACTAAAAAGTCACGGCAGAGCGAGGGGTTACCACCAACAAAAGTTGCACTTTTTCAGCATTTGAAAAGAGCTGTATTTCAAGGAAGGTATTTTTTTTAGTAGTTAAATGAACTTATAAAATAGATTCCAATAAAAAACTTTTCTTTTAAATATTTATTTAGTATAATATGGGGACAATCCTTAGTTCCACAACAGATTTTACCTGACGTTAGTAAATGGGGTTGGTAGAAAATAAATAACGCAATGACACCTTTATGGATGACTCTACCCGAGGCATCAAAATCATGCGTTGAGTTGATAAAATGTAAATGCAAGAAAAGTTGCGGAACACAATGCAAATGCAAACGTTCAGGATTAAGCTGTACGGAGTTATGCGAGTGTTCTGGTCAGTGTTTAGAAGAAATTTGAGCTAACTTTAAAGAACTAGTTTTGTTCAAATCCAATAAGTATTCATCCATAGAATAAATCTGTTATACACCTTTTTAATTTCGTTTTATATCTTTAGCCTTATTCTTCTATATAATATGATATATTTGTTTACTTGAAGTTAGTTCTTCTTTAAATTCTGCTTTTAATTCAACCTTATATAGTCAGTTTTGAAGATTATATATTTTTTTACAGTCAACTCAGGGGTCCCCCTAGGATCAAAGAAATGTTCTTAGAACGGTGTCGTTTTTTTTTTTTCTGAATTTTTTTAGTTCTTAGACAAATTTCAACCGTGTATCACAATTTGAACTATTTAATTTTATTGTCCCCACTATATAAAATAAAGGGGTTTTGACTTGGGAGTCGACCCAGGACCAACAAATATTTGTAAAACAGCCTTTTTTTTTTTGAATTTTATAAATCATAGAGAATTTCCTGAAAGTTTTAAACCGGTATAATAGTTTGAACTATTTGACTTATTGGCTCTAACCATATAAAATAAAGAGGTTCGAACTTGGGGGTCGCTCCAGGACCAAAAAAATATTTTTAGAACGAGATTCTAAAAATATTTTTTTTTAAGAATTCTTTTAGTTTTTAGACAATTTCCTGAAATTTTCAAGCTGGTATAACAATTTGAATTATTTATACTTAATGCCCGCTCTTTATAAAATGAAATTCTTTAAGCCCATTTCACTAAAAATAGAAGACTCCATAACTCAAAACCTAAGACATTGACAAGTGGGGTCCTTTTCTATATCAATTTGTATAGTTATTAACAACAATTTTGCCAAGTTTTATGCTGGTATCACAATTTTAACTATTTTTATGCTTAGAGCTCCCACTATAAATTGCGGTAGAGACTTTATGGTTAAAGCATCATTTTTTTGCCATTGTTATTACTTATTTTATCAAGTAAAAATTTTTTTTAAATTTCATGAAAACCAGGTCATCTTAAAAAACGAGGTCAGTTTTAAAATTTTCAATTGTTTTTTTTTTAAACTACAAATTTTAAATTTTTTTAAGTTGAGTTGTATTTAATATTTTAAAAATTCGTAAGTTGTATTTTATTATTATAAACAAAGGTAGTAAAAAACTATTTATAAAAAATAATTAAAAAAATCTAGTGTATTTAAAATTAAACATCGCATTAGTAAGTATTAGGGGTTGTCCATAAATTATATCACGCGTTGGGGGGGGGGGGGAGGTGTTGTTTGTGGTTTTATTACATTTTAAATAAGTATTTTATTACAATATTTAAAATACAAATATATAATAATAAAAAATATATACATATAAAATGATCGTTATTAAAAAATATAAGAACGCGGGAACTCGTAGAAGACCATACTTGTTGTCGAGTACGCTAAGAAATGTTCGTGTTGAAATTTATAAGATATTTACAAGATAAAAAGTAAGTAACGAAGTAAGAAACTGAAAATATTCCGTTATAAATACAAGATGCGTTATATCTATTATATATGTAGATTGCAGTTGTTAATGATACATATGTAATTTTTATAAATTCTTGTTTAAATAGAGGGTAAAAAGGAAGATCACTCAAAAATATCAGAAGTATATTGTTAAATCTTCCATTGTAAAAATAAGTTCTTTAAGCTTTCGTTTAAAAGAAAAGTAGTTACTTTGATAAATAAAATCTCAGTCAAATTTTTTAAAACTATTTTATTCCTTAAGAATGGTCCGAGATAGTCAATGCAAAATTAAAAAAAGATTAGTTTGAAAAATGGGCTGCATAATAAAATTATTTTTGCGTAAAATGCATTTTTTTTTCATCTTTTGATGAATACAAATTATGAAAGAAATCAGGAATGAATTGGTTAAACATTTAAACATAAAACAAAAAATATTAAAAATATTAGGCTCGTATATATTAAAAAGATAACGGTCTTTAAAATATATAAGACGTGCTACATGCTTCTGCTGAAAATAAAGAGGTTTAAGTTTATTTTTATTTGTTTTTCATAGTTTATGTGACAATGAAAAAATGAGTGATATAATTGTACTAAAGTATGTTTATTTAAAACATTCCTTGCTTTATACAATATTCCTATATTTTTTGAAATTTTACTTGATAAGTTTTTAATGTGATTTTTCCATGTAAGATTTTCATCTATACAAACACCGGGAAAGTTGGTTGTTACTTTTTTAATTTGTATATTGTCAATAACTAATTGAGGCACGTTAATTGGCATTTTATGTTTTTTGATAAGAGGACGGAAAAGAATTCATTTAGTTTTATCAATGTTAGGAGATATTTTTTTAGTCTTAAACCAGTCACATATTTTGATTAGTTCTATTATTAGTTCACGTAATGAAATAAAGTGTGAATGCGTTTTAGATCTATATTGTATTTAATATAATAATTTGTTTGATAAAAGGTGATTGTATATTCTGTTTTACAAAATTCTTTTTAAAATCCATCAAATTGGCGCCATCTAATTGGCAAAGGATTCACCGGTAAACATCTTTCACAACTTTTTATGACTGATTTTTTGTAAATATATACAATCCGTTAGTTTCTGACAAGATTTATAGGTAGCAGGGGCGAGAAGAAGACTAGTATGTCTTATCGCCAAGCCCCTTGATAAATTCCGTAAATATGAAGTCTAATTTACAAATAAACAATTTTTGAAAAATATGATTATGCAATATTAGCGTTATTAAGATAGGAATGAATGAAGGAGAAATATAAGAAATTTAAACAACTTGAATTTAAAAAAGGTTTTGCCCTATAAAGTAGGCTAATGATCCTTGATATTTTACCTACAACATATTTTATATGAACTCTCCATGTTACATTTTCGTCAAGGAATACTCCTAGAAATTTTAATAGTACTTCTCTTTTTATTTCACAGTTGTTAATACAAATGTTCGGAAGTTTTAATGGAATTTTGTCTCTTTTTAATGGCGATGGAAAAAAGTATATTTTGTTTTAGTTAAATTGAGATAATTTGCTCTAAACCATTCAGCAAGGGATAGTAGTTTTGTGTTTACAGTTTTAAATAACAGTTTTATATCTTTGTGAGCATGAAATAGATAAGTATCATCTGCAAACAAGGTTGTGTCTATTACATTACAAGATTTGCTTAGAGCATTGATATATATTAGAAATTAGAGCAGTCCTTATATAAATTCTTGTGGTAATCCACAAGATATATTTATACTGTTAGTTTTTCCGTAATTAAAGAGAAATATATTGCTGTCTATTTCACAGGTAGCTTTTAGACCATTTGAGGTTTGAGTGTTTCATACCGTCGTTTTTGATTTGGTTAATAAAATATAACGATTTACAGTGTCAAAAGTAGGGCCTTGCGAATCAATTCAATTTGATTCGATTTGCGAATCAAGAGTCGCTTCGATTTGAGATTCGATTCGAAAAAAATGATTCGAGTTTTTCGAATTACTATTAATTTTGTGAGTGTTGTTGTTTTTTCAGTTATCCAACGCTAAGATGTTATCAAAACGTTTTGATTTATTTCAGCCAGAGTAAAATAATTGTAATCGAATGTAATTGTAATACTGCTTCCAAATAAACGTTAAAAAATTATTCATGGCAAATAAAAATTTTTTAAGTAGATTTTTTTTTCAAAAAAGATTAAATTTGGATTTTCTCATATTGCTGATTCGATTCGATATGCCGATTCACAGGGCCCTAGAGTAAGCCTTGCTGAAATCAATAAAAAGCACCCAAACTATATTTATTTTCATCAAAAGATTTAAGAATATCACGATATTTTTAGATCATTTTTGCAGTTAAGTAATTGGTTAGTGTAATACTGCTTTTTGAAATACTTTATAACTGTTTCGAAGAGCCGTTTGTAATTTTTATACTTTGTTTCTTTTTTTTTATACACTTTTCGTGTAAGTATTGTTGCTTTTTTTTTTTTTAAAAAAAAAAATCAACTAGCGAAAAAAAAAAAAAAAAGCAATTAGCGAAAAAAGCAACAACTAAGATCCATTTACAAACATGATTGACATATATATATTGATTCAGAACATGGAAATGGTGCTACGGAAAGTTTTAAATTAAGTAGTGATACACTTCACCAATCAAGTACAAAACCTAAAATTCGATTCATCACAGCAGAATTTCCTTCTAAATCAGAAATAAATAATTTTGTTATCAGAGGTCATATTGACTTTCCTTTAAAATTCCTAAAAGATGATAATAAACAGAAGGTATATTAAAGTTTAAAAACATTAATGCAGAACAGCGTACCCAAGACTGACTTGTAGCTCACTTACGTACCCAAGACTTGCTCTAGTTAAATTTTATTCTAAAAACTAGAAACAAGATTTGTGAAGCAGTTTGTTATACCACTACCATTACCAATGGTATGACACACAACTGACATTATAATGGCATTATAATGTCAGTTGTGTGTCACATAGTATTAATTCCTATTAACATTTGCAACAAAGTCTTTCAAGCCAGTGACGCGACCTTATGTATGGAAGTTTTAATAATCACACTTTTCAGCCATTTTGATATGTTTTATAACCTATTTTTTAGCGATCTAAAAGTCCGGTTTTCTACTTCTGGTGCCCGGGTGCAATAATAATATTAGGGGCCCACAGATATATATATAATTTTATACTAACAGGCTTCTTGAATTTTTGCAGTTGGTTAAAAAAAAGGTTTCAAAAATAAAAAACAGAAAAACTATTGAAACCTGAGATTAAACCAAATTTTAAATAATTACAATAACTTTATGCGTATTTTTAGTCATTTTGAATAGTTGTTAAATCAATTACAAAAAAAAAAGTTTTAATAGGAAGTTCATTAGCGTTTGGGGGCCCCTAAATCGTGGAGCCTGTATCCATTTCACCAACTGCTCCCCTCCCTAGAAAACCGGCCCTGGAAGTCTATGTAATTAGGAATTTAATATCAATAGAACTATACTTAGATTATTGACTACAGTAAATATTTCATTCAGCAGTTAAAGAAAAAAACAAATAAACAAAAAGTATAACTAATATACTAGACATTCATTTTATAAAATAGTCACACTTTTTTACGTTTCTTTTATTCTCTCTTCGACTTTGGGTTTTAGTCGAAATGAATTTGTGTCTCTTTTCGTAACCATAAACCTGTTTAGATGCCTCTGAGGTTAATTTGACTGCTCTCTCCACAGATTGAGAATTGTTAGGCATATCTATTACACAAAGTTTTAGGTTTGATTTAATAGCCTCTCTCAGATTTTCTGACGTTATGCAAAGAGTTGTTGGGGGCTCAACCTGAATATCATCAACAGAAATAAGATAATCCCAAGACTCAGCGTCAAAATTTATTTTCATTATGGATTTCGGCTTAAGCTTTAGTTTAAAAGTAATGTCTTCTTTAAAGGCTCTTATTTTAAGGATTTGGTTGAGGGCTTGATTTCTTATATTCAGATTTTCATCCAGCAGCATGCAGTAAAGGAAATTTTCTTGCAAACAACAATATGAATTTCCTTGTATGTTCTTCAAAACAATGCTCTGAATCCTGCTGTCTTGAAGCTTGACTAATTGAATGGTTTTGTACAGAAGTTGACAAGCATCTTTGTATTTTCCGGAGCGCTTAGTAGCAAACCACATTACACAATAGACTTGAACAATATATTTAGTTATTACTAATAACTCAGGATCAGGTTTATGTTATCAGTCCTAACATAAACCATCATTATTCTTAAGGCTAGAGTTAACCATTTAGCATGAAAAATTGGTCCAGGTTTTTTTGCAAGAAATTTTTTAGATTTAAAACCTTTTGAGATTACCCACACAGTACTCATAAAGCTTTCGCTGGTCTGCACTAAGATCACTTATAACCTCACTGCTAACAAACAACTCTATTTCCGAATATATGGGAACAAACTCAACCAATAGCTGTTCATGAAGAGTTTGATGAGATGCAGCATCTCCAATAGGCCCCTTATAAGACTTATAATCATTTGTGCTTCCATCTAATTCACATATGTGTCGCAGTGGAAGTTCAACTTGATGAAGCAAACATCCTAAAAGGTGCAAACTTCTTTTAAGAATTTTTTCGAGTTTTATAACCAAACCGTTATCTGCACCTGTATTAGAAGTTGTGTTATCTACAATAACAGCAATTAAGCTCTGAGCACTATTATATTCTGTTAAAACATTTGCAGTAACGTTTGCCATGGTAGCGCCAGTTCCATTAGGTATAACTACATGAGTCAAATAATTTTGTGCTGTTGGTCCATATTCTGCTATAAATGTAAGATGATGTTGTTCTTTGGTTGAAGCAACAATAATAGGATCTTCATTAGTGTTATAACTGACAGAATGTACTAATGTAGACTTGTCAATTTTTCCATCAATTCCAATAACCTTTAATTCTTTAACATCAGCTAAGTGTTTAGAACTTATGATAGTGCTGATTCTTTTTTTTTCTCCAAAAATCTTTTTTTCAGTTATTATTTGTGATTTATTAAATTTTTTTACAATACCATAGTCTATTAATACAGCCGTTGCCAATGCAGCTGTTGCAGCATCGCTAATTTCAAACCGTATAGCAGCTTTTGCCAAATTTGTTAAATGAGTATAATTTTTTTCAACTGGCATGGTTATAGAAAAGTCTGGATCAGATTCAAATTTATTATTGTTATCAAATAACTCAGTATCCAGATTGGAATCACATTGAATTTCTGCAGCAGACAACTTAATACATCTGCTCGTTAGTTTCTCTCTATTGCTTTCTTTTTTCTCTGGCAGCTGTTTTTTTATCTACTGTACCAATTTGAAATCTTCCTGTTATTCCAATTTTAGATTTTTGATCTTTTAAATATTCTCTATCCAATGGTGGTACCTAAAACAATTTTAAACTTTTTTAACAAGGCGTTTACTCAGTTCAATAATAAACTTGTTAAAGTAACTTTAGAATAGAATAAATACAATAAAATAGTCTCAAATATATTTTGAACACTTCTAAATAATCTAAATATCCTAAACAATTAAGAAAATTACAGTTCAAACCATCTCTTAGGCTTTTTTATTATTAATAATAAAACAAAATAAAGTATTTTGCTGACAAAATGGAAGAAAAGTACACTATTTTTTCACTCTGACGTGTATTTGATTGTTACTACCAGACTCATAGCTCTCCAAATTATTACAGATTAAAGAGTTAAAAAAAGTTTAATATTTAAAAATATTTAAAATCTATTAGAATAATTTTAATATCATTTTTATTATATAATACATTCATAATATAATTTTAATATCATTTTCAAAAAGCATTACAGAAAAACTGAAAACAAAAACATATCATTAAAATTATAAAACTATATAAAATCATCCAATACAATCTTTTTAATTTAGCATTTAACTTATAAAAAAATATCATATCAAGTTATAAACAATTATTTGTATAAAGTTTAGCACAAGCTAAAAAATAAGCATTGCATATAAAAAAGAAATTAACAATTTTCCGAACCTATTATTGCAAGCTACTACTGGAAGTCCACAACCACAAGAAGACAAATCAAGCAAATGCTCAAAGTTGTTATCAAGATATTCCTTGTTTTTGCTTGCATTTTTGCATTTTCCTTCAGCAGATAAAACTCTCTTAAGAAGTCTAGAAATTTTTTGGCTACTGACTTCTGGTGGATCAAAGGAAGCTTAGGATTTACTCTACTCCACAGACCGATCAACTCATTTGTCACTTCTGAAATTATCTCCGGAGAACTAATACTTGTTATTTCATACATATTTTTACAAATAAGATATGAATATTGAATCACTTGTCTGAAGGTTGGAAGATCACTTATTGGAAGCTCTGATGGCAAACCAGCATACCTCTTGCTTTCATTTAGAGTTCTTAGGTTTTTTATTATTTTAGGCATTTCCCTTTAAGTGTGTGTGTATATATATATATATTATATATATATATATATATATATATATATATATATATATATATATATATATATATATATATATCTATATATATATATATATATATATATATATATATATATATATATATATATATATATATATCTATATATATATATATATTTATATATATATATATATATATTTATATATATATATATATATATGTATATATATATATATATATATATATATATATATATATACATATATTTATTATATATAATTATATATATATATATATATTATATATTTATTATATACATATAAAATGTGTGTGTGTATATATTATATACACACACACATTATATATATATATATATATATATATATATATATATATACATATATATATATATATATATATATATATATATATATATATATACTGTAGTAATTGTGTAAATATATATATATATACATACATATATATATATACATACATATATATATATATATATATATATATATATATATATATATATATATATATATATATATATATATATAATGTGTGTCTGTATATAATATATACAAACACACACACATTTTATATATATATATATATATATATATATATATACATATATATATATTAGGGATATGACTTTTTTGCAACCTACTAGGCCTGTATCGTAATTCAATGAACTTTTATGTAAAAAGAACGAATAGATGTTTCATTTTGACATTTTTTGAAAAAAGGTCACCCCAAAACCGAAAAATCGAATTTTCAATAGGTACACTTTTGTACAGTAAATGAATATTAAAGGCTGAAGATGTTGTAAGAGTCATACTCCTGTTGTTATTTTATTTATTTATGCAACATGTACTGTGATATAACAAAAAACATTATGTGATATATAATTATACAAGTATTACAAAATTAACAGTATCAAAGCGTCTAGTACAACAATATACATAACTGTCTGTGTCTATAGGCCTACTGTGTTTTGTACATGGGTCACATGATGCTCACGTCTCATAAAGAGTCTAGCGCTTATTACTTAGAATGAATCGAAGTTGCAGTTTGTCTTTCTTTCTGCAGGAAGCATACAGGTCTTGCATCACCTTGATTGCACGTTCAGCTATCTGATTACTTCGTGGTATGTCGATGACGGATGGCTCTTTCTTCCAGTGATTTTTGAATGACTGCAATGCCTTTTTGTAAGGCTTCAATACATCAGATAAATTCTTGAAGTCATTGTCATTGTACTTTTGACTACTAAACCAATGTTCTGCCCACTCATATGAAATGAACCTGCAAACCTTCTCCAAATTCTTTCTCGCTTCAGGCATAAGAATGAACGCCAGAATGGCGAGAATGGCTCTTGAGTTCCATCTGGCATTGCTCATATTAGGAATGTTCTGAAAGTGAATCAGAGGGAAGTTTCTTTGTTCTTCATAGAACCTAAACACTCTTGTTAAATGGTACAAAAACTTCATATCGTCTCTCCACCCTGATTTATCAAGAATTTCTACAGTTCCATTCACAAACTTATCATTCAGTTCATCATACTTATTCAACAGTTCAGACACAAATGGGTATTCAATGTTTGGAGATTTGGTATCACCCCCAAGTTCTTCGTCCATCACCAGACGGAGAATCCTGTCTAGTACGTGATGCTGACAACCGATAAATTGTGGTATTGTGACACCCTTTAATTTAAACATACGTTGCAACTTCACAACAACTCCATTTCTCTTCCCAGTATTGACGTTTGTTGTATCAGTAATGATCATCTTAATTGAATTCCACAAATTGTATTCATCAATAAGTTTGGCAATTTTTTCAGCAACAGTTTCAGCTTTGCCATCTTTTAAACGCAGTGCATCAAGTTTCACGTCAGTTCTTTCATTCTGAAGTACAACTACCTGATATTCCTTATCATCTATTCGTTTGCCGTCAAAGTGTAAGGACCACTGTTCCATTTTAAGTTGTTGTATCATTTCTTTTTTTAATTTACCTGCCTCTTTGAATATGGACTTGTAAATTGCTGATTGGCTTGGAGTTGGAATATCAATACCTTGTTGTGATAATACATTGCATATTTTAGCAGCTTTCTTTGTGGAAACTCCACTTGATGTAACCATACTTACAGCAAATTTACTTTTGTAGTGCTTTCTAGTTTTTTTCTGAGTGTCCTCATCATCGTCTTTATCACCGTCGTCGTCTTCATCATCTTCACTCTTACTTTTGCAGTTTTCAGATTCAGTACCACTGTCTGTGGTAGACAGGACTTGTGATGTGGAAGGTATTGCTGTTCCAGACTGGACTTTCCTTCTCTTGGAAGGGTGAATGGTTTCTTTACTTGCCACTTGTCCTGTTGAGTACCCCACCTGTCCTTTACTTTCTTTTTGTAGGTGGTATAGACGTTTATCTTCCGAGGATAACCACTGACCATTCACTTTCGTGATGTCAAATAATGCATTGAGAACATCATATTTTCCACGCTTGACACATTCATCATAGACCTTCAGCACCTTCATAAGCTTTGCTCTTATCACTTGATCAGACACACGTGGAAAATTCAGTTTATTGTCCCACAATTTTGTAATTTCCTTAGAAATTTCGTCTATTCGTTCTTTTCTTCCTTTAACATATGCTCCGAGAAACTGGTATCTTCCTACGATCTGCAATTGAAGTGGTATTCTGGATTTTTTATCGAGTGAATGTTCTTCTACAGCCACGCTTCCTCTTCTTCTGTGTGACTCTTGAAATCTCACCAAATTTTTATTCCAAGTCTTCTTGTTCTTTGTTACTGTGGTATGACTTTTCTTGTGAGACATCATATAATATTGTTACGACTTTACGGATAGCTGAGCGTAAATATCCGTTTAATAAAGTCGTTTAATTAATAAAATACTTTAACTGTATAGTAATCCAATTATAGTTCGATAATCCAGTCAATGTTGATAACAGTTCGATAATCCAGTCCGTATCCTAACGATAATGCTACAACTACTTATACTTCGTACACTTACAGCGTCTTTAGTTCGCTACAGTAGTTCCTTATTAGCTCAGGTACACGCAGAGTACTTCATAGAACTATTCACATTATCAACACTGAGCTCTGACAGCAGCTCGCTTATATAATTATTTAGAGCTTCCAGAATGTTCTACTAAGTTCTATAATCTTCTACAGTCTGTTACAGTCGTCTATATCACCGTGGTAACACAATGACGTCATCACATAACAAATCCAAGTATTTGCCGGCACACGGCCGTTTCGTTGCCATGGTAACGTGTGGCGTTATATTTATAAATTCATAACAAAATAATGAAATAAATAGAATTAAGCTGAGAATTAAGCTTAAGATTAAAACATCGGTCAAAAATGAATGTATAAAAATGGTAAATCAAATTTTTATTTTGGGGGTGACCTTTTTTTGTTGCAGAAAGCTATTTGGGCCTTTTTTCATGATTTTAGGTAAAAGTTCATCGATTTATGATACAGGAAACATTTTATTTGAAAAAAAATTAAAAAGTCATATCCCTAATATATATATATATATACATACATATTTATTTAATATTACATTAGAAATAGTGTAAAATGAAAACATAAATACTGTAAAAACAAAAATTCCAGCTTAAAGTGTTTTAATTATGACTTCGGCATTCTAATTATGAGACTTTTTGTTTATCAAAATTCCTAGCGCCCCTCATCCCTAAAACAGATGATTCAATATTAGTTTGAACTCAAATCCCTAAATAGTCATTAATTTTTTTAAATTTATATTTATCAAATATTGTACATATATATATATCAAATATTGTACATATATATACACATATTGTAGTAATATGTATATATATATACATATATATATATATATATATATATATATATATATATATATATATATATATATATATATATATATATATATATATATATATATATATATATATATATATACAAATCTATCATTTCCATACACACGCACAAAATATTATTTCACCTAAAAAAATTTAATTACTTACAGAAAATTTTGATATACGCTATTTTAAACTGCCTTATTTATGTTAGGCTTCACACAATTTTTTTATCTCAGTTAAATTAATATATTCAGAGCAGTGAATAGGAAACATAATAAAATTGGTTTATGTATATATTTTTCTTATGTTGTATACAAATTTGTATGCTTTAGCTGTTAATTGCCTAAATTCTGATAAACATTTATTATCTACAAACATATCTCAGAATCCTTAAAAATAAAAACTAAACTAACACTAATTATTTTTCCATCTTGGATCAAAGTTTTTCAAAATATGTATGAAAAAACTAATAAAGGATTTATATTAATATGGAAAAACCCTCAATCAACACCCTGGTGAAAAGTTCTATATTTAATACTTAATTATTCATTTCCTAATGTAATTTTATCCCTCACTTTTTTAAACAATTTATACTCTATTTCTCTACTTAATGTATTTATAGAAATCTTTGTTGAAAAAAAAAACTGTAATTAAATATTATGCAAATTTGTATATCAGTTTATACCTGATAATACACACACACACACACACACACACACACACACACACACACACACACACACACACACACACACACACACACACACACACACACACACACACACACACACACACAAAAACACAAACACACACACACACACATATAGAACCGCTCCTGTATATAAATATATATATAAATCCAGACATGGAGAACTCCAAATATATTTATACTTATGCCAAATAAGGATGCTTTGTAAAAAATTGCAATGATTAAGCCTAGGAACAAAAAACCCTTAAATTTTGGGAACAACTGCCCAGAATATCAACTTAATAAAATATTTTTTTTACTATTCTTAACAAAATTTATATTTATCAGTAATTTTTAAATTTTATACAACAACTTTATAAAATTTGTAAACATTTCTAATCGACAGGGGTTTAAACATTAAATAGTCAAATTTTTAAAAGATAAGAGATTGCTGCATGAAATTTTAAAAAAGAAAATTTTTCAGGAGTAAGTATATGTAAGTGGAACTCGGTTACCATGTTATTTATTTTGTTTACTTTGTTTCTTAAACACAGAATTTAATTCAGATAAAAAAAGAAAAAATAATAATAAAAAAGGAAAAAAGTTTTTTGCAGCAATAAATGTTTTTATATGTAGCTACTGTCTGCCCAAGCTAAGATTATTATCAACTAAGCTTAGATCTTCATCAACTATCTATCAACTAAACTAAAGTAAGTGTATATATAATAATTATTATTATTATGATGTAAAAGTCTTTTTACTCTTCTAAAACCATGCAGTTTAATGATCTAAAAAGTTCTAAATATTTTTTAATTTTTATGCAAATCAATATCCAAAAATTAAACTAGTCTTTATACTTTTTAAATCTATATATAAAATTAAATCTATATATAAAAACTATAAAAAAAGCAAATATAAATAAAAACTCATAATGCGTCAAAAAAAATTTATTTCTCTATTACCTAATAAATTGATGATAGATTAGTAAATAAAATTTTAGAAAATAAGCTGGTTTAGCTAATACCCACTGTTATTTGATTTATACAAAAAATACATCATTAGTGCTAATATGTGCTTTAGCAGTACAATTTTAACACATTTGTATTTCTTCAGTAACTATATAGCTGGAAAATAAAGAGCAGTTATAGGCCAAACCAGCTCACTTTCTGAAACTATTATATCTGATGAATGCTGCTTTTCTTGAAAAGCAACCAAACTAAAAAGGTCATTTGATTTTAACAAATTATCAATTAGAGTTATTGGTAAAATAAGATCCGAATGTTTGGAAGATAGTTCTTCAAAAAACAACTTTAACAGTTTCCTAGGGACTTTACTAATTTCTTTTGAGAGTGTAGCAATCAATGCTAAAGCTTCACTGATTTGTTTTTCTATAGGCTCTTGAGTCTTTGTTTCATCAAAATCCAAAAATGGTAGATTCAAAAAATGACTTGAAAATTGTGGAAATAATCTAAAAGGGACATTACTTGAATAAAGAACAACTTTTGAATTCTTTATCAAATTCTCACTAGTAATTCCATTAATAATTTCAAATAAAAGTATCTCTGGAGCTTCGATTACGTGCAAAATAAATCCCGAATAAAATAGAAGAATCCCTGATGAGGTATCAATGCCTTTATTTGTGACAGTAATTACTTTTAAAATTCGTTCATAAATAAGTATCGAGCTTTGTAACGAAAATTCGCTCTCATTCAATCGTGCTATATAAAATAAAAAACTAATAGCTTTTGCATTTTTTAATGCTTTCGACCTTTCTAGAACAACCTCGAGAAGATTTGGACGGTTTAAATAATCTAATGCTGATGGAGAACGCTCGAAAGTCGCCATCTATGTTTGCTTAACGGTAACTGAAGTCGTATAAATACACACGAATTTTTTTACTCGAATTTTTATTTTGGGTAATTTTCTAGCAAATTTTTATTTTTATTTAAAAAAATTTTATTTTTATTTTATTTTATTTAAATTTTTATTTTGGGTAATTTTCTAGCAAAACAAAAATAAATAAAATATACCAAAAACATTTGCTAAAAAAAATGATGTTGTTTTAGTAGTTGATATCACGAAAACATTTCAAACAGAATTTCAAACTCTTACTTCAATAGATTTAACAAGTCTGAGCTCGAAGAAATAGTAAAAGTTCGAATAGAAAAATAAAATCTTAAAGAAGGACAAAAATTTGACTTTAAAAAAGCTCCCAATTATATTGCAAGCCGGAAGTATAAATAAGAATACAAAAATCTAACTGTTTCGTATTCTATAAACTTCTTAAAAAACCAAATAAAAATTATTCAGTATACTGTTTAATTTTTATGTGGTTTTTTAAATTATTATATATTAAAATAAATTAGTGCCCAGTTTTGAAATTTATCAGTATAAATTTCAAAACTGGGCACTAATTTATTTAAAAAAATATGAAAACTACACAAAATACACAAAAAAAATCCAAATAATAAAGCAAGTGAAACACTTTTTAAAATATTCTCTCTTATTACCTAAAAATGAAATTATGTTTAATAAAGGGTTAAGAAATAATAAAATATGCCCACAATGTAGAAAACATGACAAAAGCGCATCTCAAATGATGCTTGGGTGCGAGAAAGTGCAACCTTTAAAACTTTTTTCACTAGATCAACTTTATCCCGTATATTATTCTCATTCTAACACTATAAATTTATTTTGTTGATGAAGTGTCATTTTTGAAAATAAAACACTTGCTGTTAAGTATTTATTAAAAAAATTTTAATGCAAAGTAAAATAATTGCTCAAGAATGAAGTTATGAAGAATGAATTATAATTATTAATTGCTTAAGAATGAAGTTATGAAGAATGAACTATAGTTATTAATTGTGCAAGAATAAAGTTATGAAGAATGAACTATAATTATTAATTGCTTAAGAATGAAGTTATGAAGAATGAACTATAATTATTGATTGCTCAAGAATGAAGTTATGAAGAATGAACTATAATTATTAATTGCTCAAGAATAAAGTTATGAAGAATGAACTATAATTATTGCTCAAGAATGAAGTTATGAAGATTGAAATATAATTATTAATCAAAATGAAGAAAATAAACATTAAGATAAAAATAAGAAAAATTTATAATCAAGATCTAAACTTGTTTGCTGATATACGTAAATATAGTTCTGACATATATTTTGTAATTTGGATTTCGCTTTCTATTTTAAGATTTGTCTTTTTCGGTTGTTTTTTTTGGGTTTTTTTTTAATTTTTTACGTTTTATTATGTTATTGATATTTATTAATTTTTTACCGTATTTTCGAATTAAAGATATTTCTAAATTTTACGAATCCTTTGAACATCTTTGCAAATAGGAGAATTTTTATACATTCTCTTTTTTTTACGTTCACCTTCTTGTAATATAATCACACCCATTGGCAGAAGAAAAAAAAAACACTGGCAAGCTCCAGAAAAACTCTTTGGTGGGAGCAATTTTGTCAATTTACTGATCTCAAAACTATAAAAACTGAAATCATCTATCACCGTCCGCGGAAGAAAAGTGCGTTTAAATTTTTGCTTATTCTTAAAAAATTGAAAACGACAGCATTCAATATTTTTTGGCATTTTTACAGTATTATAAATATTCTTTATTCTAGATTGGCATAAATAACACAAAAGGTAACTGTTTAACAAAAAATTGCATAAGATTATATAACAAATCAAGTTTTTAAATACTATTTTTTTCTAAAATAAAAGATATTCAATAGTTGCTATAAAATAATCTGCAATCTTGTTCTGCCATTCTCTGAAAAAGATCCACATTCTTCAGTATTTTCCTGCATTTATTGTCAGAAAACCGCCCACAATAAAAGGACTGTGGTTTGATATGTAAATCATTTAGCAAAGTTGAGACTTTTGGCCAAGAATCCCTGAAAAAGTTGTAAAGATGGTTTACAACACCCAGAAGTAAGTGGAGTTCCATTGGTGGAATGACGTCCAAGACAAGTGTTCTCTCTGGTACATTTAGAAGTGGCAAGTTGAAAACATTTTTGAATAGCTTAGCTTTCTTCAAATCCTGACCACTTGCATTGAAATCCTCAAAGCATTGTCTCAAAGAGCCAAATGTTTGAGGGGTACCACACTTTTCTAAATTCTTGTGAGAGGCATTACACCATGTGCAAGGGTGAGAGTTGGCATGTGACTGAAGGCCGCAAACAATGTTGGCTAACTTCAAATCTGTTGAGATAAGGAGGTCAACTTTCTCTATTCCAAGAAGATTGAGGATCTTTTGAATACTACTGTAATTTTCAGGCACATCCTCAGCAATTGCAACTAGTAGCTGCTTCTTGACTCCATTGTCTCTGGCAGTTGGTGTGGCTAAAGTTTTCTTGCTTGGTGGTGACCCTGCCTCCATGCTCTGTTCTGTCTCTTGAATGCCCAAACTTACTTTCAAGAAACCACCACCACCATCAAGGCCAAGCTTTACAATATGTGATGAATAGATTTGTCTTTTCAACAGAACATCATTGAGAAGATCTGCAAGATCTTTGCAATGCACAACAATTTGTTGGCGTTTCTGCAATTTATCATTACTGACCTAATTTTTGTTTGGATGAAATGATCTTTGAGTTGTTTTCCTGCATCAAAAAATTTTTCATGGAAGTTAGGCTCCAAAATCTGACCCTTGGACACGTGATGGATAATTGAAGCAAGCTTCTTCATGTTTTTTTTTGAAAAGCCTGTGTTGAATTGCACTTGCACAAGATCCTGATTGCTCAAGATAGGACCATCGCTAAAGAGTCTTTTTGCTCTTGATGGACCTGAAAGTTATCATTACATCACATTATTGTCTTGATTGTATTACATTCATAGTAATTCCATTAAATTTTTTTAACTCTAGCAAAAAGCAACTGTTTCACTCAGTTGACTTTACTAAAAGTCTATTTTATGTTTCACTAATTGAAAGATACTTAAATTACCTTTAGTTAGTGGTAGGGGGCAACCACCACCTGCATGAGACAGTCTGATTGTCCCATGTGGAGAGGATTCTTTGGCTGCAACAATAGTGAATCCAATTTGCTCAGAGACTTTAGAATCCGTGATGGCTAGTTGTCTCATACTTTCTCGAAATTTGAATGTGTTACAGCTGTGTGAGATGCCTCTTCCAATAATGGAGAGGTAATCTGAGCATCTTCTTTGATTTTGGCCTGTTTCCAATTTTTCTTGATCTTCAATTGGGTGCTTTTCAAAAACTTTCATTCAACCAATCTGGCAGACTAGGTACACACAGCTATTGTCTCTTGTTGAAGGTCAAACTTTGACAAATGTGAAGTCAAAAAGAGGTGGTAAATTGACTTCTGCTCGATTCTTCTTCTTTCCTTTGGTGATTCGGCAAGTATCACATATTCCAAGAGGCGCTCTGTTGTCAGCAAAATCAAGACTTGATGAAAGTATGCTCAACACATCATTCATTATAGATTTCGTGAGAACTCTGAAAACATTACATAAAGCTCGTCAGATAATGTAAATCAAAAAAATTTTATGTTGAATATTTAAATGAAGAAATAAATGTTTTATAAATAGATCAAAGTATTAATGAAAAAGGAAAAAATTGCTCAATACCTTGAGCTCTCTCTCATGCAGAGAAAACAGACGGTTTTTCTGCAGTCATTGTGTGATTTGGCTTGATTTGGCATACTTTTGCTTCAATTTAGGTTTGGAACCTGAAGAAATTATTCTTTTTTTCTATAACAATAGTGAAATGTCAATTTTTTAAGTACACAGTTCAAAATTTGAGTAACAACATAAATTTAAAAATGGTAATTGCTGTTTCCTGGATTTGGTAAAAATTATATAGATTCAAAATTAAAAACAGCATGGAAGTTACAAACAATATTTAATTAATGATTGCAAAATTTTATACTAAATATATAAAGTTAACGTAACAAAAGAGCAATGTAAATCATTAACAATTGCTCATTCTCAGATTTAGTAAAAATGAAATTATTTGCAGTTTTAGATTCTTATTAGTTTCTCTAACCAGATTATATGTTTTTAATTGTTTACAATTTGAAAATTAAAGGTTACTGCTGCTGTAAAAATGCCAAAAACTTTTAATGCTGTCATTTGCTATTTTTTATAAAGCAAAAATTTAAAAATGAAATTTCTTCCACGGACGGTGATGGGTGATTTCAGTTTTTATATTTGGAGATCAGGAAAGTGTCAAAATTGCTCCCACCAAAGGGTTTTTCTGGAGCTTGTCAGAGTAATTTTTTTCTTCTGCCAATGGGTGTGTAATGAGATGAGCGTCAATAAGGCAAACAACTGGATGACGTAATAAACTACAATACAAAAAAGTTCGTGTCAAGTAAAAGAAGAGATTATAAAAAATAAAACTTTTCTTATGGTCCAATTTTAAAAGTTTCTTTTTTTGTTTGAAACTTAAATGAATTTAAAGACTTCACCATAAATTTATATAATTTTTTGATATCCACCACTTTGATATCTTTCATAAGAGGTTTTGAATGTTCTCTTTTATGTTTAAAGTATATGACACGACAAGCGTGTTTTTGTCGCCTATAAATTTTTTAAAGTTTTGGTGTTTGCGTACTTGCCTGTGATAAATTTGCATAGTTAATAAAACAGTGGAATAGCCAAAATATATTAATTTGAGATTTAACATATAGACGTATAGCCGAACTCGATACATTACGCCGATAGTTTTGGTAACTTTTGACTGTATATAATTTATCTTAGCGAAGACATGATCGATGTCTTTATTAAGACATGGTCTTAATAAATACTTACAAGTACCAGTTTTGTGGTGATTATTTTATAAAAAAGATTTCTTTATTATTTATTTCTAAAAAAGAAAAGTTAAGTTATATGGTAAAAACTTTATGTTTTTAACACATGGTCTTTGGGAAAAAGGTGAGACAAACCATTATTCAGTTTTAAAAATTTTTAAAAACCAGCATAAAATTTCCTATAATTGTTATAATACGCTGAAAACAATCAAAAATCTTTTGTAAACAATTTATGGTTACTTATGATGGTTAAAGAATACGAAAGAAAGACCTGAGAAATTGTGATAAAAGCAGCTTTATTTGACAGAATATTACCGTTTCCAATTATTGAAGGAAAGAAAAGAAAAAGAACATTAGAAAAAAAATCAAATTGAAAAAATTTGTTAAGAAGAAATATGAAAAAATTGAAAAACAACCGAAACTAGCGAGAAATGTATCCAATACTCTATGGTGTAAACTACAAGGTTTATTTTTTAAGTTTGCGGCTTTTCTCTGATTTTGTATTAGAAAAACAAAGTATTGCAAAGTTTTAGAGTTTTTTATTTATTGTTTAGCCGTTCTAAATAAATTACATTTAATTAAAATTAGGTTCCTTTAATTGTGATAAGTTAAAAAAAAGATTTAAGAGTATTAATTTAGTATAATTTTCATTTATTAACTTTTTTAAAGCTAATTTTATGATCCTTGATCTGAAAGATAAATAACAAATATTCTTTTGCATGATTTTTTAAACTAAATTTTATTTTTCAAACGAAATTTTACACGCTGAAAGTATTTCATCACGTTATACCTAATTACGCGCTGTTACGCGTCTTAAACGATATTTTGTTTAAGACGCGTATAAATAGACGAAGTTATAAATGTAGAAGACTTTAGGCGGTAATAACATGCTTCACATATTGGGCATTATTTAAATTGTTACCCCGAAATGTTCAGTTACACAAGAAGATCAAATACCACGAATAGAAGTCCCTTTAGGAATAGACTACGTAGCAAAAGCTCATGTGCCAATACAAATTTATCAAAATGATGGTGTAGTTGATTTTTGTAAAATAAAAGTGCAATAACTACCTAATGAAAATGAAGCATCAGTATCTTTACTTCAAAAAGTAGATGTGATATGGTTCTATGGTAAATGCAAGAATTTATCATTACCCGATAGGAATGGTTTTTGTTGAACTTTTAACAAGTAATATGATGAGTTTTTCTAAATCCAAAATTTTATTTTTACCATTTATTCACTAACCAGTAAGTAACTACAGAACTATTTGCACTAGTTTACATTGTGTTTTACAAAATGCAAAAATTTATGGCCACGAAGTATGTATTATTACTTTCGATTAATCAATGTATGCAAATGTTCGAGAAATCATACCTACAGCACCTGACGGTTCTAAAATGTCGAAAATTGTAATAAGACTTGGAGGATTTTGTTTAACTATGTCATTTTTTGGATCAATTGGTTATATTATGCAAAGCAGTGGTATAAAAGAGGTGCTTTCGTTAAGTTATGCATATAAGTCATAAGAAAAAATGCTCAATGGGCATGCTTACGCGAGAGCTGTTAGAGCTCATATATTACTTCAGCTCAATTTAGCAATAATGATATTAAAAGATCTTGTTACTTACGAAAAGATAATTGAAATTCTTAATATTATCTTTGAAAATGTCATAACAGAATATCAGATAATGATATTAAAAGTGGTGACGATAATGAAATATGCGAAAGATTACTTTTTTACTAAAAATCTAAAAGAATTTGAAAAACGAGGACCTACATCAAAACTATTGATACAATATTTTAACATGGTGTCAATTGCAAGGAGTTTTATAAGAACTGAGCACATGGAATAAGGAAGCATTAAAAAATGCTTCCTTATTTCCACGCTTTTTCAGTATTTTCAATTTTCAGGACATATTCCTTATGCTGCACATATATATTTGTAGGTTATGCTACAATTAGAGAAACTAACGAATTGTAATGTTTATCAAAAATTTATTTAAAATCTATCTATATAAAATTTATATAAAAAGGGTTTTTCACCGGTAGACGTTGTTTAAACTCAATTGTGGTACTTCATCGGATATGGTGATTGAGCAATCAATGATGAAACCAATGAAGAAAAATGGAGGTATTGCTCGAGAAAGAAGCACAAAAGACAGTGTTATAAGTAAATGGGTTTATGGCATGTATGTATTGAATAGTGTTTGTGAGGGATTGAAAGATCTCACTGATATGGATACAACAGATCAGCATGTAGTTGCAAGTGATTCATGAATAAAGAAAAATTCTAGAGGTACTGAAAAACTTTATGAGTGGTTTTTACTACATGATCCTTTCCTAATACTTAATGAAATCATATCTTTTACCAGTGGAGTTGTCGGTGATAATAAAATTAAATGTCATAAAGCTAGTGAAGCTGGAATTGCTTTTATGTCTAAAATGGCCTGGGAAAGCATTTAATTTCAAATCAAAATGCACTGATAAAATACTTTCTCTTTTAACCACGAGTAACACCATAAAGGTTCATGATGTGAAACTATCTGTAAATCCAGTATCGTTATTTCCACGTATGAGTATTACTAACACATTTGAGGATGAAATTGAAAAAGTTTTTGAACATGAGATAGCCCCCTATCCTTTATCACTACAATTCAAAAATCAGCTACATACAATTGCTTTGAATCAGTTAACATGTAAATTGACAACGCAAATGCTATTTCATCATTGATGGAGAATATTTATTACACCGCGTTTTGAGATTGAGCAAAATGTAGCTGCAAAAAGTTCGTGTTATTGTGTTTATCAGTACGTACTAATTGTCAAGGCCAGTCTTTTTTCAATGTTGATTTTTTTTTATTTATTTAAAAAAAAAGGGGGGTTAAAAAAGTTAAAGGGCTTTTTTGTTCCCATCCTCCAATCATCGCAACTTTTCGCAAAGCATCATTATTTGACATAAGTATAAATTTTAAAATAATTAGAGTTTGCTCCATGTCTGGAAGTTAGCTATTTTAAACATCAAAAAATCCTGGATCCGTCACTGTTTTTAATATATTGCTTTTTAGATAAACAATCATCGACTTACAAATACGGATTGGCGCAATTAAATGTACTTGTATCGACTGACAAATAGGTATTGGCGCAATTAAATGTACATGTTTTGGGTTAGGTTAAGGGTTAGGGTCAGAAATCAATCAGAAATTGATGCGTTATGCATTTTTAAACAACTTTGCTCTAAAGTGTCGATAGAAACCAGGCTTTTTAAAAGTTATCTTTGAAAAGTAATTCAATAAAAACTGAGTATAAAAAAGATGGCGAATATTAGCGTTTCTTCGTGTAATTTTTTAAGCTTCAACATTGAATTAGAGCACTTTCTGTTGATTTTCAGACCTATGTTTTTCTACGATTCTTAATCTTTAAGAAACTGCAGTAGCGCCCTGAACCAATTACTTTTTCCACCCAACGTGTTTTGCAAAAAACCTTTTAATTGTTTTTTTAACAGCCAACGGAACAGTACTTTCAACATGCTTTTGCAACTTTTGTTGTCTGGTAGGTAAAAGTTGAAAAGTATGATACCTTATCAATCTGTTCCAAACAACTTATAGCGTTTTCATTCAGATTTAAAATACAAGAGTACAAACCTATAGTGTGACTATCAATTGCACCAGCACCATCATATTAATGCTTACTGCAATTCATAATAATTAAAGAAAAATCTGAAATACTTTTTACCAAAACATAAAATAGTTCTTAATTTGTAACACCATTTGTGCAATCTAAAAGCCTGAAAATTCTCTTATTGAACTTTAAATCAACAAGCTATAAAATTAATTTCTAAAATTAATAAAATAAATTTCTTTACTTTAACTGTCAGAGGCTTCATCAGCAAAAATAGAAAAATGTTTAGAATTTAAATTTTTTTAAAATATTGTCAGTAATAACGTCTCCAAAACACTTCATTAACCGATGATGTGATTTCTTAGATGTGTAAAAAACATTTTTTTTATAATATCTAAGATGATTTTGAAGAACTTTATCACCAGTATTAACATAGAAATGTTGTAAACACTTGATTTTATTAAGAAAACTAAATAGTTTCCAAGAGTAAATTGCTTTAATATTACTATTACTATATTATTACAAGAGTAATTACCTGACAAGACTCGTATCTTTACAAGAAATTTTTTTTTTTTTTTTAATATACCTTTCAAAGAGACAAATTTTGTTTCGTCTTTTTGTTGCATGATATTTTTAACTTCATGATTAAGTGACATTTTAATCTAACGCTTTTAGCATCTAACATTAAGCGATATTTTAAATATCAGCAATAAACCTTATATATTTCAGGGTACATGTGTTTAAGAACGTCCGACAGTGTTTTTCATAAATAAAATAAAATACCTAAAAATTAAATATTGAAATCCAAACTAAATATAAAGAAAAATCATTAAAAAAAAAAGTTGGGGACGTATTTTGTGTTGTATTAATTATTATAACTTATTTCATCTCCTGATTATTGCGAAACAAAGAATTTTGACTAAAAATTTTCTTAGGGTGTACCACCTTATGGACGTCCAAAAATTGTTATTAGTAAAAAAATTAATAATTTGCTTTTTTAACAAATTAAATAAAAATTTAAAAACGTTTTTTACCGTTTAATAAAATAATATTGGGGCGTCCATTGATCAATCAAATTAAACATTATTTATTATTACTTTAACTTCCAGTTGAGAAATATATTTTAATGGGAACTTTAAATACCGTTCTATATAAGAAACAATTTTTTTTTTCATTAGTGTTTATAAAACTTAAATCTAATTTATTTGACGGTTAAGTAAAAAATTATTTCTTTAGCAATATCAAAATATTATATTAACTTTTTTTTTAAAAAATTCAATTTTTTTTTTCGGTACGTCTACAGACATACTAGGCGTACCCTAGATCCGCCACTGGCAGTCATATTTTTATTCATGTTTTATTACTTTTTGCGGACCATTTTATGGAACAAAATAGTTTTGAAAAGTTTTTCTCAAGTTTTTATTCAACGATGTAACTTCGAATCATTTAAACAGAACCGTAAGGAATTAATTTATACAATTGATGACTTATTAATATACTTTTAATGTTTTTTATTAAATTCCTCTTTTTACCTTCTACTAATCAACGAGTTATAAAAAACTCATCCATTTATTAAAAGTTATATGCAATATATTTGCATATATAGTATATATAACCGATATATTTACAACTAGCTCTTCTGTGAGAAAAATTTTTTTTGATTATTATCTTTATTATTTTTATTTACAACTAGAAACTTGATCACGTTTATGTTAGCGGTTCTCAACGAATAAGTTCTGGCGTAACTAGGGTATGGCAAGCATGGCACGTGCCATTGGCACCAACTGAAGTTGAAGGGGACCCATAAAAGCAAAAATGAAAATAACAAAAATATTTTTATTGTTTTAAATATGTGGATTAATGTAGTTGTATGTTCAAAATGATCAAAAAATTATTATTATTTGAGTATAACTTTATTATATTTTTATTGTTTTAAATATGTGGATTAATGTAGTTGCATGATCAAAATGATCAAAAAATTATTATTATTTGAGTATAACTAATCTTGGAGGCACGCTAAAAACAAAATAATTATTTTTTTCCTATTATAAACTATATAAAGTCTTCTATTTCTTATTTAAAAGCAGGTAATAGTAAATATCATATACTAATTCTTATTCAACGGTCTAGGCACAAATTCTCTTAAAAAAGATGTTAGAAATTGTGTTATTTTCTTCTTTTCTGTCACAAAGTAGCATAAATTAATTACCGAATATTGACATATGATTTACAAATCTGCTTGGGTTTTGGAATAAAATCTAAAATTCGTATTGACCGCGTTCAAATAAGGTTGCATGATCCTAAAAAAAACTTTCATTATGCCGCTTTAGATTTAAAAGCTCTCTATATGTGATGTGGATGGGCAAAAATTTTATGCAAATACTTTGAATTTTAGAACGCTGCTTACAATCCATTCCAAAAAAAATTTAAGCGCAGAACAGTTATTTAATTTTATCGTTCAGTATGGAAATGAAAGTGTTTTTCCCAATTTGAATATTGCATTGCAAATATTGCTGAAAATTGCAGTTTTTATTGCCAGTTGCGAAAAATCATTTCGCGAATCAAATGATTAAAATTGATACTTTCGTATTTGAGAGCTTTGTGGAACGAGAAATGACTGAAGAAATAACTTAAACAAAGAAATAAAATAAACTTTGATTACATAATTAAATAATTTGCGTCAGCAAAGTTAAGCAAGAAAGAAAAATTTGTAATTAAATGTTAATAGATTTAATTTGTGTTCTTTTTCAACCTATTTTGAAGTAGGTTTTTAAAAAATAAAACGTAAGCAACCTATTGTCAGAGAGGGGTAAAAGATTGGTGTTTGCCAAGAGCGCCATTTACTCTAGGTACACCACTTCAAACGACAAGTTTACTGTTTTCTGCATGTTAATTCGCCCAAAGGTTCTAAAAATTGACACAGTTGAGCCCATCGAAACTTTCAAGATTCTAGCTATGCCTCAACAGTTTTCTGTTGAGATTGTTGAATATAATTAGTTTAGTAGTAACAAGTCTAGATCTTATTCAAAGATATATTTATATCGAACTAGTGTAAAATATTTTTTTTAAATAATGAAATCAAAGATTAAAATAAGTTTCATCTTTGATGAAAAGACAAAATATGTAACCGTGAACTTTAAAAAAGCTGAGGTATTACGCTAATAGTTTTGCCAAATTACAACAAAACAAAAACAAAAAAAAAAAATTATAAACTTTAAATATATATATTTTTATAAATATTATTTATATTTTACTCTATACTTTTAAAATGTTTAAAAATATAAACTCATCTACTTTTACACGTTTTAAAGTTAAGTAAATATTTCCGCCTCCAATTTGGTGGCCGCAGCTAGCTGGGAGGCAGAAGCTATTAGAGGCGGGCTTCAAATGGTTATGCCTCCAAAATTTCTTCTGAAGGCGGCCACCATTGGCTTCCGCCTATCTAATGGCGTCGGCCTCCAAAATATTTTGATTAAAAAAAAACTCTGATTGCGCCCGCCGATAGAAAGACGGAAGTCACTAGAGGCGGCATAAAGAAACATTTTGCCGCTAAAAATTAATTGGGAGGCAGCCGCCGTCTGCTGCGGAAGAAAAGTGGAGGCGAGAATATTTACGCCGTTTATCAACACCGACTGAAACAATAGTATAATAAACGGTAACTATTATATTATCTAACAAGATTCTACAGTTATATTATATTTAATAACCATTACATTTTGGCTTAAAAGCTTTTCATCGTATCCTGTCATTTTATAGGTGAAGAACCACTTGTTAGTAATCTCGGTCCTGGAGAAGAACAAAAGAAAATACAGCCATAAATTGTTCAAGTTTAAATCTTTGGTTTAACATTCAAAACTTTAGAAGTTGATGGGCTAGTGATGATAGTGTCAGCATTATTTCTGTTAGGTTTTTTCATTAAATTTGGCAATAGCCAATTTTATCATTGGTTTATTTCAATCATGGGTAGATAATTTTAGCACAGCAATGTTAGAAAAAGGAACTAACTTGTATATAAACAGCTTTGGCACGAGTAGGTATCACATGGAAGAGTGGGAGGGTGCCATTACAATTTTTGCCGACTAAAAAAAAAGGTTCTCGTTTTTTGAAATTTGCCGACTGCCTAGTCGATATTTGCTGACTGATTGTCTAAATTTGCCAACTGGCTTGTTTAAAATAAAGACTTTTAAAAGTACTTTACAGTACTTTTAAATCATTTAAAAATCTTTTGTATTTATAACAGAGCCAGCTTTTTAACATTGCTAAAAAATATTTTATTACAAATTGTTCAATTTTAAAAATATAACTAATGTATATGATATAGTAAATTAAAGTTATATTTTGTTCATCAACTATAATCAAAATTATGCATTCATTAACTGTCCGCAGTGGCGGGGTTAGGGTAGGGCCTGGTTGGGCGATGGCCCAGGGCGCTGAATATAAAGGGGCGAAACTAATTGGTTATTTTGCCCTTTGCCTTTTTTTTGAATGAGGTTGAATTAAGCTAGGGGCGCCGTAGAAATCTCGCCCAGGGCGCTGGTAGTGCTAAAACCGGCACTGACTGTCCGTTAGAGATAAGTGATGAGTAATAAACATGCGTAACTGACCGTTGGGGCTAGACAGTTAAACGTCCTTACATTGACTGACATAAACTTAAAGATTGACATGACTTATGACTATAAACTTAAAGATTGACATGACTTAGAGATTGACATGACTTAAAGATATGCGCGGCAAAATGTACTTACATTGACTAACGCTAAGTTTATGAGTAGACTGAATTATCATTACTAAATTTTAAAAAAGAGTTTTACCTCCATTGTAAATTTTAAAAAAGAGTTTTACCTCCAATAAATATTAAAAACAGAAATAAATGGCTCCAAAAGCCATTTATTTTTGTTTTTAACATTTATTTCAAGGCTTATAGAAACCAGTACTTTTTGTTGTGCAATGTAACATTATAAAAAAGATTTATAAAAATAGTGAATATTAGCGTTTTTTAGCTTTTTCTTTTATATCCTCATCAAATTAGAACACTATACTTTAATATTGAGTTGTTTTTATGTTTTTATATAAACTTTGATAAGCATTAAAATCATAGTATATTTAACGGAAAAAATTTGGAATAGTCTGTAGTTAGAGTTTATCCTAACCTGTTAGTTGGAACCTTGTTAAACTAAATGTTAGTTAACTAAAACTGCTGATAGAACTTTGACATATTGGTAGTTCGCTTATTTTACATTCGCTACATTCGCTTATTTTCACCCGATCCTAAGTAAATTGTTTCGATCTCATCGAAATAAAATTTCTCCGTATTTTACGATCTCATCAACCATGTATGCGCAACATCGCCACACATGTGGCGTTATTTTCTTGATATCATCGAACTGTCTTGTTACACGCTGTTTATATTTCTTGCCAGTTTCATTACTATGTCTTCAAGAGGGTCGCGAAGCTTTCGAGCTAGAAGGAAAATAACAATAAATGTTGTTGGTAAAAATAAAATGAAATTTACAAGAAAGTGGTATGATTCAAACAGTTTTCAAAGTCAAGTTGGTGAAGTTAACGGTATTTCTTTTCTTTAAAACCATACAAAAAGTTGAGTAAAAATACGGTCATTAAAAATGGATCTTTATAAATCTGCTTTAAAACTAAATCTTGTGAAGTCTTGTGGTAATGGGCCACATTATTTTGTGAGAATTTTTATTTCGATGAGATCGAAACAATTTACTTAGGATCGGGTGCTTATTTTACGCTAGAATTTTAGTTTATTTTGTTTGTCATGATACAAATAAATCCAATAAAGTCATAATCTCAATTTAAGAAAAAATGTCAGTTAGAACCTTGGTCAAACCAACGCGACGATTTGTCGGGATTTTATAAAGTTACGGTTTTAAGATAATTTATATACACTGTGGCCAATAGATCGCCGTGGCCAAAACCCGTAAGTTGATGTTTTTAATTTGAAGTTCGAGAGCGATTAAATTACTCATTTAAGATGAATAATGACTATTGAATGACTACTATACTGTATTATCTCCAACCAAACGTAAAGTATATTTTATCTGGAAAGCAATTTTTTTTAATTTTGTGTTTTGTGACAGGTATTTCAGTTAACGGGTATCAAAATTTTCTAATTATTCCAGAAATCATTTAAAAATCTTAGCTTTATTATTATTTTTGTGACAATAGAAAGTTATTTTGTGCAGTTAAAAAAGTATTTTTTTTAAAAAGTTTTTTCTGAAATTTATTTACTATTATTTAATTTACTTTCAAAGTAAATTAAATAATAGTAAATAATATTTCACTGAGAATTTTCCATTTTGAACACTTCTATGTGTAAATATATTTATTTTGAACACTTCTGTGTGTTGATTCTCCAATATATATAATTTCTTTGCAAACTGGATAGTAATAAATAGATATAATTTCTTTGCAAACTGGGTAGTAGTCTGTCAGACTTATTGAATGCATATAATTTAAAATTTTATGAAAATTAAAAAAACTGGTAAATTTAACATCTGCTGTTGCTTTCTCTATACAGTGTCATGTTGTACGTTTTATAGAGTGTGTAGTAGATAAAATATTAGAAAGATTTTATACCATAAAACTTGACCGGTTGAGTACTTAAATAAGGGTTTCTAATTCTACATTTTATATAGTTTATGGTAACTGAAACGCCATAATGAATCAGTTATTTTATATGTTTGTTGATGAATTGTTAAGAATAACTAATATTTTATTGATTTTAAATTTTATCATTTAGTGGTTAAAAGAAGCAACAACATTTAAAGGAAAAATTGAACTATGCAGTTAGAATACTTTATACTGTTAATACTATGTACAAGTATATGAACTTTTGTAGATTAGGTTTGATAGGGTGTTGTTTCAAAAACAAAAAGCTTGATTCAGATTCTGGATCTGATGAAGATTTTCTTATAAACAAACAACAAGAAAACATTATATTAGACACCAGGTTAATGGGTAATATATTAATATAATTTTCTATTATTTAAGTTTTGCTATGAATAAAAAAATTATTTATGAGTTTGTGATTTTTTTTTTTTTACAAATTTACTTCTCTAAGGCTGTTAGTTACTATTGCGGAAGCTAATCATTTTTTCTTCTTCCTTAAGCCTTTAAAACTTAAGCTATGGCAGACAAGGTTGTTTCATTGTGACACAAATGTGTACTTTGGAGTTTGATTTAAAAATATTTTATATGGAAGAGTTGGAAAAAAAAGCTTTATTTTCAGTCTTGATCCCTTTTTAAGTTTCACTTTAAAAAAACCCTTAATTGTTTATTAATCAATTAAATTAATACTTAATTAAGGGTTTTTTTAAGGTGAAAAATAAATTTTGATTATAATCAAAATAAATAAATTTTGATTATAATCAAGTTTGAATAATGCTAATAACATTATATAAAAAGGTATATAGTGAAAAAATTGGTTTTTTGACCCATTATTAATTAGAATTTTTAGATTTAAAAAAAATAAATGTTCAATATTTACATATAGAAAATTTGTAAAATATATTTGGTATAGGAAATGGTGTTGTAGTTATTAAAAATGGGCAAAGAGTTTGTGGATCTGGTTCAGCGCTTGCAAATGTTGACATATTACAAGATAAAGCATACTTTGAGATCAGAATACAGGCATTAGGTTTATTTGTTTTTCTGTATTGTTAATTTTTTTAAAAATACATTATTGTTCTTGTAAATGATTTTTTAATAAAAAATGATCTGCTCTGGAAGAGCAAGATTATTTTCTATCTAACTTAAATAAGTTATTTAAACGCCCTAAATTATATAAAACTTCATAATCTTGAAAGTTATTTAAAAACAAATCAAAAAATATCTTCGTTATATTCTTATCTACTTTTTTCTTGAATTGTATCAATTTTGGTAGTGGAAAATAACAAACACTCTAAAAATAAGAAGAAAAAAACAGTAAATATTAAGATATATTATTTTTTTGACAACAATTTAATTTTTTTTGTTAATAAATTTTTTTTAGCCAATTTTATTTAGATGTTCATTAGTAGAATGTCAACAAATAAAGATATGTAAGTCAACGTTCATAAAAAAAACATGATATGTCGTGTCCTGGAATAGTTAAAAAATAGTTTGTAGATGCGATTATTTCAAGATGATTGTAATTATTTAGTTTAGTAATGTAAATAATTTTTTTAATTAGAATTTATATTTCCATGATAAAACTGTTTCTAATGTTTTTCGATACCTTCTGTACTCATTTTGCCTTAAACTCTAATCTGAATATATATATATATATATATATATATATATATATATATATATATATATATATATATATATATATATATATATATATATATATATATATATATATATATATATGTATATATATATATATATATATATATATATATATATATATATATATATATATATATATATATCTGTGTGTGTATATACATATCTTTATGCACCATCAGATTTTTTTAAGTTGAATGTAGATTCCTCAGACCATAAAAAAGTTTTCCTAAATGGTACTGACATTAAATAATATATTTTGCAAAATTAAATCTTTTTAATTGGGAAAGTTTGTGTACCTATGATCAGATTTTTTCGATGCCTTAATTCAATGCCCCAGACAAACACAGACTTTTTCTAGTTTATCTAAGCCTTTTATCGCTTTAGCTGACATTTTAGTTCTCCTATCAAAATAGTATTTTTTAAATTGTTGATTAATAAATAATTTTGGTAAATGACATCATTTATTAGAGATATTTGCCGAATTCTTTAATTTTTGGTTTAGAAATGTTTATAAATTTTATACTTAGCAAATTTAAAGACAGCTTTTTATTAATTGAAGCAATAATTAATGCTTTATGGTAATAATTCAAGACAGATGGTGAATTTGACACATTGACAATTTGCAACACATTGACAAATTGTCAATGTGTTGCAACGCATGTTAAAAAACATTTAATATTTCCCAATTTATGTTGTTTTTGGCAAGTATTCTACATTAAAACCTGTCTCTTAACATTACAAATCAAAAAACTAAACATTACAAATCAAAAACTTTGTCATTAAACAATTTAAATTTTAAAATTGACTTGATAATGCTACACTTTTTTGCAATCTTTTTAATTGTTCAATTTTAAAAATAAAATAAGCAATATATGTTTTAAAGAATAAGTTTCATTAAATATACTCTCGCATGATTAAATAAGAATTTCAAGTATATTTGTACCCGATGAAAAGTTTAGCAAATTAATGGTGTTAATTAAACTTTCAGAATGTTAAATACAAAATAATTTTTTTAACAGAATCTTAATAAGGATAGTAATCATTTAATAACAATAAAAATAACTCAAAAATAATTTATTGCAATAGACAAGCTTAAAATATCTAAAATATTTATTCATATTTTTAATCCGAACTTTGCAAAATTTAGAAAATGAAATAATTAAAGAAATCCTATAGTAATTTATAATGAAAAAAAAAACTTTTATATAATACTAAGTAACTAAATGAATTCTTTAGTAAATTCTATAATGAAAAAAATATATATTCTATAATTTGATAAAAAAAAGAATTTTTACATTTCTTATCGAAATTCTGCTATGATGTCATATACGCTAAAACTCTTTGAAGTTAAATGTATTTGAATAAATTTTAAAGTCTGTAGATTACGGCGTATATTTTAAAGATTTAAAGCGACCCGCTAATACGGAGACAGCGAGCTTTAAGTAAAACAACAAAATTAGTTTTTCTTAGTATATGTTTATTATTTTGTTTTACTCAAAAAATTCCAAGCCCAAACATTTTTTTTTATCGTTCTCTTTAATATGAACACAACTTGTCTCTTTGGGATCTCTTTAATAAGTTTACCCTCAATCTAGTTTTTTTAATAGATGATATTTTTCATATTGCTATCAAGTCTTGTACCTAGGCCATATAGTTTGCTTGTACCTAAGGCCATATGTGTGTTTCTCTGGTAATTAATAGATTGTTGAATTGGGAGACAAAACATTCTCATTTGAGATAAGCATAAACATGCAAAAATTTGGAGTTTGCACAATGCCTGTATGTGTCAAAACTCAAACATCTAAGAATCCAGTGTACACCTCTGGATTAAAAAAAGCTTATTTTACCTAGGGTCACTAATTTCTGAACACTTCTACATGATAGACTTTTATATTTTAAGTCATTATACCTATATTAATACAAATTAACTAGTATAGAGATATGATCTTATCAGTTTCACGATTTTTAGACAAGTCTCGGGCTTTTTAAATTTTGTAAATATACATATTGTGGAGTGTCTGTTTTGTTTCAACTTTTTTTGAGTTTTAAATAATAAAATTTACTTTTTTTATTATCATTTAACATAAATTAACTTCTTACTTTTCTCAACATTTTTATAAATGAATTAAAATATGGTTTTTTTTTTTTTTTTTTCATTATTTCTTAAATATGTGGCTTCGCAAGTAACATTTTTTTACTTTTAAAAAGTTATTAATTAACAAAAAGTATTGCTTGTTGCAAAGAGAAAAACTCAACTCTAACCCTGACTTTACCAGTGCTTTTTTTTTGTGACAAACAAAGATTTAAGTTTTTAAGTATCACTTTTTAAAAAATATATACCGTTGCGCTTTCACTTGCCTTAAGACAAAAAGTTTAATGTACGCTTTAGATTAGAGTGTTTAAGCATACAAGCGTTATGTTAAGGCAGTGGTAGAAATACAAAAAAATTTCTTGTAAATAGTTAATAAGTCTTAGGGAAACTTCCTTTCTAAGGCATCACCTTTAAAATGTATGCTAGAAATCTGATTTCTTACCACTGCTTAAAAACGTACGTTACATGAATAATTAATGAGTACAAAACTCATACTTTTGTTTTCAATTTAAAAAATTAATGACTTGAAACGCGCATTTTGAAAGTTTTTTATGCTTAACGTTTTTGAAATTTGTCATGGTAGCAAACTTGCTAGCATTTGTACTAACACCGCTTGGAGATAACACGTGTATGTTTAAACTCTCTATTATTTTTGATGCAGTTTTATAAGTTATAACATGTTTACAAGGAATTAAATTTTTGTAAAAAATTGAAAAGGAGAAAGAAAAACCAATGAAAAAAACAACAACTAGTTTTTCAAATTTAAATAACTTTTTAAATCAAAATCCTTTCTTATTTATAAGGAAATATCTGTTTTTACTTTTTTGATATTGCACAATCTGTTATTTATATAAAGCTGGTGTAGCTATTATAAAATATTATTTTCTAAACTATTATTTTTTGCAAAATAATACTTATAAATTTAAATGAAGACATTGCAAGAGCTATATAGCTTCAAGCGTAAATTCAAGTAAAAAATAATAACATTAGAGTTATATCCATAAAAAAGGATTTTTTTTTTAAATTATAAAAAATTAACTCTTTATAAGATGTTGTTTAAAGTTTAAAGGGTAAGGTTGCTGATATTGTACCTTCTAAGAATAAAGTCGAAAATTGAGAAAAAATACAAATTAGAAACAATGAGACTTTATTATATTTTATAACTTAAAAAATAAAAACTGTTCTAAAAAAGTTGAAATATTCAAAAATTTAACTGTTGTTATTTGATAGGGAATTAAACTTTAAAAAACATGCTATTGGTACAATTTAGGAAATAAAATCCTAAATGGTACCATTATAATCCAATATTGTACCTATCTTGGTTTTACAAATACTATATTAATTTGCAGTACATTTTGAATGATTTTTGTAAGATCTTTTTCTGTGCCAAGCAATGTAAAAAAGTTTTGAATTTAATAAACTATGAAACTGTAAACTTTTCTGGAATAGTCTGAAAATAGGTATCATCAGTGAGGTCAGGCCTTCTGAGGAGACGCGTGCGATCGCACCTCTTATTTGACCACGCATATAATTTTTTATGTTGGATAACTTGGCCATGATTTTTTTGCATATATTAAAAATGGCGTGCTTTAAAAAGGCGCTGAAAATCCAAACTGAACTAAATAGAAAATTAAAATATAAATTAAAAAATTAGATTAAAAGTGAGATTAAAAAAAAATATTAGGCTTATAAAATAAATTTTAAAAAACAAATTATTTTTTAATTCTTTTTTTTTTTCAACCTATCCTTAAGATTTTTCTTTTATAACAAAAAGTCTTTTGTAAAAAGTCTTTCGTAAAAAAGATTTTAACGTCTTATACAGAAAGACTTTAAAGACAATTTTTTTGTGCTAATGTTTTTTGCTTTAAAGTCTCTGATTCCTTTTGTTGCAAAAAATGGAATGGCTTCACAGCGAAACGTTTAAACTTTTAAAGTGATTTTAAATTGAAACGTTTCGATTTTTGGATAAAGTCGTTATTGTTTATAATTTTTTTTTTACGACTTTAATCAACCCGTTGATTAAATGTTCTTTATAAAATTAATCATAGAAATAGTTATAAACGATTTGAATTAGTAAAAAAAATTTAGGATTCAGTATAAAATAATGTAAATATTTATGATTTACTGATTGTAGATGAAAAAATAAATAATAATAATAAAAAATCGTTGCATTTATTAAAGAAAATGTTTTAGCAAAAAAAGGTTTTAGTTTTTTTGATAAAGCCCTAAAGGTTTTTTGCATTAAAAGACGGAAATAAATCAAGTTATAGAAATGTTTATGAAATTAAATCTATATTAAAAAAACATAAACAAAAAAATAAAAATATAATTATATATATATTATTTATCTATTATTAAAATATATTAAAATTATTATAACAATATATATTTCTTAATTTTAATGTGTTTATTGTAAACAGAAGTAAATTGCAACATTAAAACTTTATTTAAAAGCATTTCGCGTAAAATAAAAACATTTATAAAGATCAAAGTTATTTATTTAATATATATATATATATATATATATATATATATATATATATATATATATATATATATATATTTAAACAACTTTAAAAAGTATTCTACACAATAGAGTGCTCAATGTTCTTAAAAGAACAGAGCAATTATATTAGATTAAATTAAAACTTATATATATATATATATATATATATATATATATATATATATATATATATATATATATATATATATATATATGTTTTAATTTAAGTTATTTATCCAAATGTAATTATAAGCATGATTATAATTTAAAAGCATCATTTCATTTAGATTTTCAGTGCTTTTCTAAAACATGCCATTTTTAATATATGCAAAAATATCGTGGCCGATTTATCAACAAAAAAAATTATATGCGTGGTCAAATAAGAGGTGCGATCGCACGCGTCTCCTCAGAAGCCCTGTGAGGTATAACTTTTATATTAAATATGTAACTTACTAAAATGGTAGCTAGAATTTTGGTTGGAAAATGATGTATATTACTGCACATTATATTAATAATACGAAACAGAAAACCTTTAACCCAATGTTTAAAGTAATACTCTAAACATTGAACCACAAAAATAAGAAAACTTTGGCATCATATCAATTTGAGGAAACTGTTACCAGAATCTAGTTTTATCTCACAAAACAATTGATTCATTAGTTCAACATACCTAAGTAAAAATTTTAGTCAAGAGATATTTTTTGGGTTGTAAAAAAAATTAGATACAGCAAAAGTGCAATTTAGGTGCCGGTACAATATTGGCAACCTTACCCTAATAATTAATGTTTTCTCATTTTTTTGATCAAATGAAAAAACATTTTGTTATAAAATCATTACAACAAAACAAACAAACAAACATAGTTTAAAAAATCAAAAGTGGTGGTAATATAAAATAAAATTTTTTAATTTTTTCTTAAATTGTGGAATTTGTTATTGTTGGTTATGAGAAGTTGCCTAAATATATATTCTTGCTCTTGCAAGATGATAAATAAAATTTTTTAAATTATGTTTATTTAATGATTTCTTTTTTTATGCGCCTATAGCGTCTTTTTTCTTTGTTGTTTCACATTAAAAAGAACTTTATTAGTTAAACGTAAAGCGCCTCATTTAGATTAATGCAGTTTAACATAACTTATATGCTAACTAATTCTCTTGATATTTACAATTATGTCTTTATATTATAGACAAATATGTCTATATACATATACAATTGTTTACAAGTAAAGCTAATTGATTGTTAGCTTTAAAACAATTATTAAATATAATTACACTTTACATTCTTTACATTTTTGATGGAAAAGTTAGGTTAATAAGAACAAAATTTTCTTTGTTTTTTCATAAGTTATTACATTTGTATATAGCGCGAATATTAAATGTAATCATTCAAACTTCATAAGTGGTTTTTTTAACTTAATTTACTTCTTTCATCTTACCGTTTGTATAATTGTAATATCGTAAGTAAATAACACACTAGTTTATGCTTTAAAACAAGGCCTTTATATATAAGTATATATATATATATATATATATATATATATATATATATATATATATATATATATATATATATATATATATATATATGCACCTTGTCTTAAGAAGAAAAGAGAAAAGGCATCATTAGAAGATATGGCAACACTATTCCATACGAGGACAGATTTAAGATTTATAGAGAGAGAATAAAATCCAGAGTAAGAAAGTGTCAAGCTTGATAAAGAGATGCAACCTTAGAAGATGCTAATTTTGCAATGGATTTGATATATGGTTTCCAAGAAAGATTGGAAGTAAGAGTTAATCCTAGAAGATGAAGGGTAGATGACTCATCGAGTATATTACTGTTCATAAATGTAGGAAGATCTAAATTATTGCAATAATGATTGGGTGACAAAAATTGAGTTTTGTCTAAATTAAAGTTAACCAGCCACTGTGACCCCCATGCTGTAGCAGAAGTGAGATCCTTTTCAAGCTCAAATGCCCCCTTCAAGCAATCAGAGAGTGTGTACTTCTTATCATGACATGAATAAATAGTAGTATCATCTGCAAACAATACACCTTAGATGTGAAAATATCTGGAAAATCGTTAATGTAAATTAAGAAGAGTATAGGGCCAAGGATTGAACCTTGAGGAACCCCGTAAGTTACAGAATAAGAAGAAGAGTGCTGTCCATCGAGGACAACTTTTATACTATGATTGGGATTCAAATATCTTTAAAATGGTAACTGATACACCATACGAAGAAAGCTTATGGAGAAGACCACCATGCCAAATTTTATCAAAAGCTTTAGAAATGTCATAAGCAATGGCCTTAACCTCTTCACCTTTATGTAATGCATGATAAAACCTATCGGTTATTACTGTTAGCAAATCAGCTCTAGAATGAGAAGATCAAAATACATATTGATTCAAGATAAGTGTTTGCTAATTAAAGGCTCAAAAACCTTGCTTATGATAGAAAGAAGACTAATGGGACGGTAGTTAGACGAATCAGATCGCTCTCCAGAATTTTTGGAAAAAGGAATAACAGATGTCGCTTTCCAGCAGGCTGGAAAACAAGACCCTGATAAGCACTTGTCGAACAGGTAAATGATTCAGGTTGTCTGGAAAGCGAGTTGGAAAGTTTACTATTTGAGTCAGAGAAAGGGAAAAATTTTTGTCTTTCTCTAACTCAAATTTAATGCCTGCATAGTCACTGACACTAGAGCCAAGCCATTCAGTGTGATAAAGTCATTGACAACAGCATTAAAGTCACTGACAACAACAATAAAAACAATTAAAGTCACTGACAACAACAATATTGGCTGATGGATAAAGAGAGAGGGCTTGGTCAATATGATCAGAAATAACATCAAAAAGAGTGCAGTCTTGAGATGAAGGAGAGCGATATAGAACAAAGAGAAAGGGAATCAAGTGAAATGGTGCTAAATGAAAGCACATAAAAGAATAGTCTGTGGATACAAACTTAGTTTCCTGACAAATAAGTGAATTCTTGCGAATGTAAACGCCCAGGCTAAGCATGCGACTATTGGAGTCTTCACGAATCAAAGGGAGATACCCATCAACTCTATGATCACAAGATGAGACAGCTGAACTCAAATTAAACTCAAAAAGAGCAAGTAGGTCTGGTGAACTTTGCAAGAGGTAAGACTCAACAGAAGAAAAGTTACTTCAATGAATACAAGTATTAGTGATATATGATAGGTTTAGAGAACTTGGTGATGACAATGGTTTTTTGTGTTTTACAGTTTTTGGCACTTTATTCATTTTTAAACTTGTTAAAGAACTTGACTCAAAGCATAGATAGTACTCAGTACACTGTTTATTAGCCCAAGTAATTGCCTCATCACTAATAATAAGCCCTAAGCCGTAGCAAAGAGCCCTAAATATGGCCTTGACAATGCACACCAAAAGTACAAACAGGGACATCATCCATGCGCAACATTGCACTGTTAATACTTTGATATTTTTCAGTTGTTGATGGAATCAGCCTCTCTGAGAGCTACCACAGAGTTCTGCTCTGAGAGCTACCACAGAGAAATCCAACTACCAGCCGGCCTCAGAACCTCAAAACTGAGTTTTAGAGCTGTACCCTCATTAGGAGATAATAGAATGAGTTGCCTAGGCATAAAAACAGACACAAGCAGAACCCATATATTTAGTCAAAAAGATCCAGAGTTCAACATCCTAAACTGGAAACAATGTATTAAAAATACATTTGCGCCAGCCTAATAGATGTAGAAGGGGTGCGAGGCTGGTTGACAGATGGAATCTGTTTACTCCTTAAGTCTTTGCCTAGGAGGTCTTCTACAAGACAGTAGCCGGATGCATTTAACATCTGCCCAAGATGAGTATTTTTATCGAGACACCATCTATAGCCTTAACTCAACCAAGAGCTTCTAGGCACTTCTCCTAGCCTTTGCCTCAAAAAGCGTGTCTTACAAGGCAGCAGGACATGAAGCTGATTATTCTGGTTTACATGTTACCAGTAGCAGGATAACCTGACTTGATAAATATATATATATATATATATATATATATATATATATATATATATATATATATATATATATATATATATATATATATATATATATATATATATATATATATATATATAGATCTATAGCTTGTCTTTGGGAAGAGCGGAAGGAAAAAAGTGATTCTTACGCCAACACATACGTCACTTTTAATTACTTTTGACTTTCGTCCAACATTTTCGTGTTGGACGAAAGTAAAAACCATTAATTTAATTACAAATAAATCGTTTTTTTAAAAAACCACAAAAACGCAAATTTAATTGACCAGAATGTTTTTAAAAACATTCTGAATGTTTTTAACAATATAAACAATGTTTTTATTTTTATTTTTTTTAATAAAATGTTTTTATTTTTTATTTTTTTAATAAAATGTTTTTATTTTTATTTTTTTTGCTGTAAATCATGCGCGGAGTGTTGCTACATCGACTATCTTATAGCCTGACTCACAAGGGAGTGCAGCTACATCAACTGACAAATAGCCTGACCCGCAAGGGAGTGCTGCTACATCTACTATCTTTTAGCCTGACCCGCAAGGGAGTGCTGCTACATCAACTGAGAGTTTGGTTGGGGCAGGCAGTCTATCAATTAATAAAAAAAAAATTCCGGTCTTGCATTTTAATTTTTACTTTTTGTCAACTAAATATGGAAAAAACTTTCGGACAACATCTAAGGGTTCTTTATATATATATATATATATATATATATATATATATATATATATATATATATATATATATATATATATATATATATATATATATATATATATATATATATATATATATATATATATATATATATATATATATATATATATATATATATATATATATATGCACACTTTTTTTTTGAGGAAAACAAATCACTGTTGTACATGTGTATCACTACTCCTTCAAAATAGGCAGTGTGGCAGTAGTTATTTTGTTATAAACCATAGCTCTGTATGAAAGTGTCACAACAGAAATTAAAAAATTGATAAAAATCAGACCAATGTTGCTCATAAATCTCCTGCAAGTTCCCCTAAATATAAACTATTCAAGTCCTAATATTTAAATCTGTTTTAAAAAAGAATTGACCAAAATGAATTAGTTAGATTGCAGTGTCATGAATAATTTGAGTACAAAATTAGGGTGTTTAAACAAAATAAGATTAAAAAGTAATTTTTTTAAGTAATCACATGATGGAGAAGAATAAGTTAGATTTTTATAGTTTTCAAATAAAGTAGGGTGGCCCTATTTATAAGGCGGCCCTAGGTATATGAACTTCCTCTATATAATTTTTTGTTAAAAATAGTTCCTTATAAGCTATATCTAATAAACCCTGCTTTATGAATGTATTTAACAACTTTATTGAGTAACATTTAAATAGTTATATTTAGGTATCTTTTTGATAAGCAGATTTTTTTTTGTGAAGGTTTTATTAATTTACTAAAAATAAAGTTGTAGAAATATAAATTCAATAATAAAATAGAATTTTTTTTTTTTTCATTCAAGGTTTTAACCTTCTACACTTGGTAAGTAAAAGTAAAAAAAAAATAATAAAAAAACAATTTGATTAAAAATTTTGACTAAGTCACTCTTTTTTTGAACTGAAGTTCAATGGGTTTTGAGGGTTGTATATATATATATATATAATGTTCTCAAAGATATTTACTTGCATTTGGCGGAAAAGAAACAAATAGTTTTCCTGCTAAAAATTATTTTTTAAAGGATTTTCTCTATTAAACTAATGATTGCAAAACAATTTTTTATAATATCTCTTTTTTTTTTTTTTTCATATCAAGAGTTTTCATATCAATATTTTTCAGATATTTATGAATCTGAAAAATTTTTAATCTTGAAGATTAGAGGAGTATGTTGAGCGAGGCGCTTTCCGTGGTATAATAAAGATTTTAACTCCCAAAATAAGTATTGTCGTGAAAAAAAAATTTGTTGGAAAATTTTAAAATTAATTAAATTATAATAAATAAAATTATATTTTTATTTTTGGATTTACCCTTTTGTGTGGTAAAAACAAAAATAGTTGTAATAGTAGGGCTTGCTTCATAAGCAAGGAGTTCCAAATTTGATCCCCACCATGTCCCTAGTAATATCTGTGCAATTTGTTTCTCTGCGCAACGATTTGTTTATCAAGATTGTCTTTTGGATATAAAGGGTTGTAACAACAATAAAGTAGCCTCCTCGACCTTAGGGAGGTAAATAACACACACACACATACAAAAAGCAGCTTTAAAAGTTGAATAATTTTTTTCCTTTTATTCAAATTTATCCAGTGAAATCATGAACTAAAACACTTTATAAACTAAACAAATAAAAAAAGATAAATAGAAAAAGGGAAAACCCTAACTCCTCTGTAAACTAAATGGTTTAAAAAAAGCCTCTACAGTAAATACACACATTCATTAATCAAAGCAGATATTTTTGTAACAAAAAAACTGATAAATTAAAAATGAGCACAAGATTGCAAAAAAAATATTTTGATTATACTCACCTTGTTGTGCTTACTTATAAAAATATTTAGTTTGATGATGTCTTTTATTGATTCTATTTAACTATTTTTTTAATTAACTGTTTAACATTGTTGTAAATATATTAGAGTGAATTAATTTTTACAAGATATTGTTTTTATCAATGGTTACATATTGATACCATTATTAGGTGCTTCCTTAAATTCATATTGTGTTATGTGCTTGCTTCAGATTAATTTACGCTATTTATAAATGACCTTGAGTTGTTCAACTATTTTAAGAAATTATATATTAATATTGATTGATTGACAAGTTTTTCAAGATTGTTTGACAAGTTTTCAAGATTGTTTGACAAGATTGGCAGTTTTTCAATTATACTTAACATCATTTAAAAGTAAAAAAAGTTGCAAAGGTTTTTCATTGTTTTACCTTGCACCTCATAATAGTGTAAATGAAGGGAAAACGAGAGTAAGGAAAGGGGGATTATGGAAAAGGGGAGTAAGGAAAGCTTACAAAAAATTCTAGAGGTTAGGTTTCTTAGATCTGTTCAAATTTTGTAATAATAAAAATGTAATAATATAAAAAAAACAACAGCTGTTTTTTAGAATTTTTCAGTTGCCTTAATCTCTGCTTTTCTAATTTTTTTAATTTCTGCTTCCTAATGCTTTTTTGATTGGAGTGCCTGTTATGTTTCACTACTTTTTGAATGTTGGCTGATGTATTTTCTTTTGGCAATTTATAAGTGACAATTGCTGGTATATCATAAATTTTTAAATTCTATCCTGAATACTGCTTTATTCCTAGGTATCACATGCACTGTTCACATACTTTTTAAATGTTTCATAGACACATTGTAGTTCAGCAGCTGAACTTTATGTGAGCTATAGGGAGGAAATGCCACAACTCTATTTTGCTAGCAAAGCTGAATTGTTTCAATACTGTTGCGTGAATTTTGATTATCTATCAAATGCAGCACTGGCTTCTTCAAACTTGAAAATATTTATTGAAAATCGTTTTAACCATTTTAGATATTTAGTAACTATATTCAAGATATATTTATATCTTAAATTAATATCTATATTTTAGATATTTAGATATTAGTATTTATTCAAGATATTATTTAATAACTTTATTTAATATTCATTTAATTAGTTATTAAGTGTTTAGAATACTTTTAATAATTTTTAATAAATATTAACAAATAGCAAAAAATTTGCAAAAATTTAAATAATAGTAAACACTTATTAAATGTTTGTGTCTTGTATTCAATTACTTATTGTCTATATACAATCTAATATAGTATACAGAGTCTATATAGTGTATTAGATTATATAGACATTAACTATTTGAATACAAAACATAAGTGTTTAATAAGTGTATTTACTATTGTTTAATTTTCATTTCCATTTAAATATTAGCAATTCTATTCATATAACTTTTACTAAAGGTTAGTAATTTTTGAAGGCCCATTTTAAATAAAAGAGATAATTACGGTAAACTTAATGATTAAAAAGTAAATGAATAATTTAAAAAAATTGTGTACATTAAATAAGTTACATTTACTAGCTTTTTTTTTTCAACATTAAATTGAAATTTATAAATAAAATTAAAAACTTATGTTAGTTTATTGTAATCGTTATTATTATTAAATTCAAAGAATATTAAAGTCAAGAATATAAAGAGAAACAAAACTTTGTCTAAAAGTTTTCGTTTTGTTATTTTATTTTCCTTATGTGAAATAAAATAGCAAGCTAAACATCTAAAGTTCATAAATAAGGTTTTTTATAATTATATTTACACAATAAGTTTAATTATAATTAAACTTTTTGCGTGATTACTAAATTGTTATTAAAACAATACTCTAAATATTTCAAAATCGTTTCATCTTTCAAAAAAAAAGTTCTTAATACATTGCATTGTCTTATAATTGAGTTTTGTAATACACTTTAATTCATTTTTTAAAAGCTATCATTCAGTTAGTAACCAAATGACATTTTAAATGAGTTACAGCACATAATAACTTTTTAATCATTTAACAACAGTTTTTTTTCCCAGAGTTTTCTTTAAAAAATGTAGTAAATTTAGTAGTAAACCAAATTTTTTGAACTCTATTTGGTATATTTTTATGTAGTTATTTTATTGTTAGTTATATATTGATATTGTTATTGTTAGTTATTGTTAGTTTTATTGTAGTTATTTTTCATCTAGACAAAGTCCAATAACTGTGTTATTGTCTAGAGGAAAAAGAGCATCATTTGAAGAACCAGCCCAAATATGACAACAGTATTCCATACAGGGACAAATAAGAGATTTGTAGAGGTAGAGAATGGAATCAAGAGATAAAAAATGGCAAGCATGATAAAGAGAAGCAACCTTAGCAGATGCTAATTTAGCAATCGATTGTATATATGGTTTCCATGAAAGGTCAGTAATAAATGATAATCCAAGAAGGTGTAAAGAAGAGGACTCAGTGAAAGGGTTGCCATTCATTATTATAGGAATGTTGACAGTACCGCAATAATTGTTTGCAGTAAATAACTGAGTTTTGTTGGAGTTAAAATTTACAAGCCACTGTTTACAGAATCTGTTACAGAAGTGAGATCAGATTCAAGATTGGCTGCCTGTTCTAAACGATCAAAAGAGAAGACTTTTTGTCAAGACAGGAATATAAAGTTGAGTCATCGACAAAAAGAGTTGCTTTAGATGTTAAAGTAATTCTTAAAGGTTGTCTGGAAGCTCATTAATGTAGATAATAGACAAAACAGGACCAAGGATAGAACCTTGAGGTACCCCAAAAGTCACCGTAAATAAAGAAGAATGCTGGCCTTTTATGATGACTTTAATAAAGCGGTTAGTAAGAAATGATTTGATAATCTCAAAAACTTTCCCAGATACACCCTATGAAACAAGCTAATGGAGAAGACCAGCATGCCTAACTTTGTTGAATGCCATAGATATGTCAAGAGCAATAGTCCTAGCCTCTCCGCCTCAATCTAATGCACGATAAAATCTTTCAGTCACAGCAGTTAGCAAGTCAGCCATAGAGCAATAGGATTGAAAACCATGGAGTAGAATGAGGCTTGACTTGGAACCAATGAGAAGGAATAAAAGCTTCCATTCCTGCCTGAATCCAGGAGGTTATGTAAAAGGGGCATTTTCCAGCTGATAGGAAAAGACATCAATCCAAGGACCATTACGATGAAAATCACAAAAAGAATCTCGTTCTGCCCTAGGGTAGTAAGAAGTAGTGCGATGATAGTTAAAATTACAGTCTTGAGAAGAAGAAGAATGATAAAGAACAAAGAGAAAGGTATTAAGGTAAAGAGATGCTAGGCGAAAGCACATAAGAGAATGGTCAAAGGATTCGAACCTGATTTCACGACAAATAGGTAAACTGATGCATATGTATACCCCCAAGCCAAACATGTGACTATTTTGTCTTTGCAGATCAAAGGGTAGTACCCATCAACACTGAGATCAGAAGAAGGAATAGTAGAATTTTTAATTAGTCTCACTAAAATCAAGCATGTCTGGTGAATTTTGCAAAAGGTAAGATTCAACTGATGGAAGGTTGCTTCGCAGACCATGAATAGTAGTAAAAGATATTTTAAAACATTTAGGAGTTGAGGATGGTTTTTTGTGTTTAATATTTTGAGTTGCTTTTGGCATGTTTTTAGTTTAAAGAGAACTTGACTCATTCATAGATAGACCACAGCCTCCTAAGCAATGAGCTATGCAAAATGCTGGAGACACCATCTCTAGCCTTTACTCAACCAAGAGTCCCAAGGCAGGGAAATTTAGATGAATGCAGTTAACATCTGTTCAAGATGAGTATTTTTATCAAGACATTATCTCAAGACTTCACTCAACCAAGAAGCCTAAGGCAGGGAAATTTTAAGCAATGTTTTTCTATAAAATAATGATTGTTTTTAAAATTTTTATTCAATTATGCTTCTTTTGAGACCCAACATGATATACTTTTGAAGAACTAATTTTTTAATAATTATATGGGCCCGTCTAATGTTCAAGGGTCTTGTGAGACCCCTAAAATTATTTTTTGTTCAAAAAATTTTTAAATCCAGTGTTGGTGGCAGCATAGATTTTTCAAAAATGTTGTTATTTGGGACACTCTTTTCTTGATTATATAAAACTTAAGCAATTCATCAGAAGATTAAATTTAAATCATATAAAACCTAATCCATGTCCTCCACATGGCACATGAAGGACTTTTTTGGGGAAATTCAACCAGGTACTACCTTAAAGATTATATGAGATCATACACTAAACTCAAACTCTTTTTGCTGTTACGTCAGTTACGAATGTCAGTTACATTATGTCAGTTACATTATGTCAGTTACATTATGTCAGTTACATTATGTCAGTTACATTATGTCAGTTATATTATGTCAGTTAAATTATGTCAGTTACATTATGTCAGTTATAATATTTTTTCAATTGGTAATAACAAAAGAACAATAAATGTTCATTAAAAAAATTTTAATTTTACAAAAGCAAAAGATCTTAATTACATTATTTTAAGGTTTACAAAAGTTTACAAAGCAATGAGTAAATAGGTCTTGGTGTGTAGTGAAGGTTTTGGGGTTATTGACTCTCAAGTTAAGACTTTACTCTGTAAGACTTTCAAGTTATTAAGAGAATTATTATTGTAAACTAAAAAAAATACTAATTATAATTTTTTTACAATTTTAAAATATTACTTAAACAAATAGCTATATTATACTTAAATGTTTTGTATGTCAAAAATATCAATTAGTACTTGCAAAAAGAAATTATTAGTATTGGTTACCCAGCAAAACCATCAGAATACCAGATTCCCAGGTCTAAATCTGGTACTATGCACACCTTTAATATATATTGCATTTAAAAAAGTTATGTATTATCTTTTATATGTTTTAGGCTTTTGGTCAGTTGGTGTTGCAACTACACAATGTAATTTAAGTGCAATTCCTCCTGGTAAAGATGATTATAGTTGGGTGTTATTATCTGATGGTTCACTGTGGCATTCAAATGTAGCAGTTGATAAAGTTAATCTCCCTGTTAATGAAGGTGATTATATTGTAAGTTTCACTTTGATTAAACTCTAATATATTCAGTAAAATTTGCATAAGTGATTAATATTATGAGATAAAAGAATTTTAAAATAAGTCACACAGATTAAACATTGTTTTATCTTACTCATTATGGTTTGCAAATTATGTTGTTTTTCTAAAAATTTGATAGAAGTTATTGATTCAAGTAATTAAAAGCCTGTAAATATTAATACAATTAAATCCCAGTGACTTGAATCCTTCATAACAAGTATTTGAGTAAAGTTCCTGGTTAGCTAAACTTTTGAAGATTGAAGATGTTAGTTCGAGTTAAGGAGTCAAATTAAATTACAATTTAAAATTATTTAGAAATGTTAAAAATTTTCTTTCATTTTTTAATGGAGTTTTTTTTTAATGCTATCTATTTTTTTTTGTTAGTCTTTGTTACTTATTATTTATATTATATATATATATGTTAATACAAATTAAAATTTTTCCTATATTTCTTTATTGGTTGTTTTTTTTAATGCTGCAACATATTTTTTGTATTTTGTTAGTCTTAGTTACTCAGTGATTTGTGACAAAAAAAATCCACTTTTGCAATTTTGAGTAACATTGTATGTTGGAAAAATATGACTCAAGAAGTTTTAAATATAGGGCTTGATAAAAAATCTAACTCTGCAAACAAGAAGTTTTGAAAAATTAAGAAAAAGTTTTTTTTTTACGTTGCATAAATTTTTTTTTTCATACAACGTTATTTGTTGTATGAAGATACCAATTTAACTTTAAAATGAATAAAGTATTAGAATTAATATTTTATTCATTTTAAATACATTTTAAACTTCATTGTTGCATTTTAAAATACAATTCCTTGTTACAGTTATATAAATATTTAATTGGAATAAGTTTATTCAATTCCTAATTAAATTTTTCTAATTCATATCAAGATAAAGCTTTTAATATTGTTATAATGCAAGAAGAATATACTTTTTGAGGTCATTTTAAATGCTTTAGCCTCAAAAATGATTGTTCAGCATTGCAATGAGTGGCCATTAAAGTCAAAAAAATTCGCAATGCTGTGTTAACGTTAGGGGAAATATTTTCAATTTTATCAGTTTCGATAAAATATAATCAAGTAGTAAAGGGAAGCGTGACATGAATTTTTTTTGTGGGTAGCAAAAAAAAAATACTCTTTATGCTGCTAATACTCATTAAACTGTTGCAACTGAGGTACACAGTTGTTGTTTAGATTCTCCAGGTAAAATTCAATAATTTCTTGGTGCGTTCAACATAAGAACTATGAGAACTTTGAATTTGATATGGATCTGGGCTTATATTAGCTTTAAATAAAAATCTCTCAATGGTATTGCGGTATATCTCTCTTCTTCTTTGCATTTGATCTTCAAGTTTATCAATAATGATATAAAATGTTGACACTCTAAATTCGCAATGCTATGTTAACGTTAGGGGAAAAACTCCTAACTGGTTGTCAGAAAGTTTTGTTGACAAAATGTAAAAATTAAAATGCAAGACCGGAATTTTTTTTGTTACTTGATAGACTGCCTGCCCCAACCAAACCCTCAGCCGATGTTGCAGCCTCCCTTGCGAGTCAGGCTATAAGATAGTCGATGTAGCAACACTCCATGCATGATTTACAGTAAAAAAAAATATATATATTTTATTAAAAAAAATAAAAATAAAAACATTTTATTAAAAAAAATAAAAATAAAAACATTGTTTATATTATTAAAAACATTCAGAATGTTTTAAAAATGTCCAGAATGTTTTTAGAAACATTCTGGTCAATTAAATTTGCGTTTTTGCGGTTTTTTTAAATTAATGGTTTTAACTTTCTGACAACACGCAAATGTTGGACGAAAGTCAAAAGTAATTAAAAGTGCCGTATTTGTTGGCATAAGAATCATTTTTTTCCTTTCGTACTCCCAAATGCAACAATCTATAAAACTATATATTTATTATAGCCTGACTCGCAACAAAGTGCTGCTACATCGACTGACAAATAGCCTGACTCGCAACAGAGTGTTGCTACATCAACTATCTTATAGCCTGACTCGCAAGGGAGTGCTGCAACATCGACTGAGGGTTTGGTTGGAGCAGGCAGTCTATCAAGTAACAAATATATATATATATATATATATATATATATATATATATATATATATATATATATATATATATATATATATATATATATATTCAGTGAGAACAGAATTTAATCGTACAAAGTAGTTTTTGCATTTTATTTTGCAAAAACTTGCTTTTATCTGGATTAATAATGAAAATAACTGGACCAATTTTTTTTTTAATTTGTTATGGCTATTTCTTGTTTATAATTAATCCGTAAAAACATAAGAAAATGTGTTTGTTATACAATTTTTGAATTTTTACTTACACAGGTATTAGTTTGCATACGCAAAAATTAATTGTACAAAATTGTTTTATTATTTGTTATGAATGTTATGTTTTTTTTAATTTATAAAATATCAATTTTATTATTGAATTTATACTATTCTAGAATATTAACATTTTTGATAAGAAATGTCATTAAAAACTCTGTTCATCGAACATTATGGCACCCAAAGGTAAATATTTAAATACTACTCAATGAAAACTTGTTAAAGACTTGGTTAAACAAGGAAATACTTATAGAAAAGTTGAAAAACTAACAAATATTCCATTTACAACAGTTGGAGCCATTGTAAATAAATACAAACAATATGAAATATTTGAAATTTGTACTGGACGAGGACAAAAGCTGAAGACAACCTCACAAGATGATAGAGAACTTTTAAGAATGATTAAAAAAAATTGGTTTGAAAGTGCAACAAATATAGCAAATCATCTGAAAAACTTAACAGGAAGCACAATTTCACTAACATCAATTAGAAATCGCATTCATAAAGCAGGGTTTAGTGAATGTATAGCTCGGAAAAAAACCGTTTTTAACAAAAAATCATCTGAAGAGAAGAATGAATTTTACAAAAATGTATTATTTAATGCCAGCATCATTTTGAAAAAAAGTACTTTGATCTGATGAATCCAAGTTTTATTTAAAAAAATCTGATGGTGCGCAGAGAGTTTGGCGAAAAAGTGGCGAAGCATTTAATTTGAGTACACGAGAGGAACAGTTTAACATAGTGGTGGAAGTGTAATGTTATGAAGTTGTATGGTATGGAATGGTGTTGGTAAACTAGAATTTATTGATGAAACTATGAATGTTGATTTGTATAACAATATATTGAAATTAAATTTAAAATCATCTGCTAAAAGAATTCAATTGGGAAACAGTTTTTTGTTTCAACAAGACAATGATCCAAAACATACTGCTAAAAAAACTAAAACCTTTTTTGATGAAAATGGCATAAATATTTTAGATTGGCCTTCACAGAGTCCAGATTTGAATCCAATAGAGCATTTATGGACTTTATTAGATAAGAAAATAGGTAATAGAGCATTTACGAAAAAAGAAGATTTGAAGAGAGCTGTTGTTAAATCATGGTCTAATATTGACAATAATCAAATCAAATGTCTAGTAGAATCAATGCCGAAATGCTTGTTAGATGTAATTAAAGCAAAAGGAGGGCCAACTAAATATTAAAGTATATTGATAAAATACAAAAAATTGAAACTGTTTCTCAGTTATTTTAATAAACTGTTATAAATAGTTATTTTAATAAAACTTTTTCCTATAAAGTTTTTCTTTAACCTATAAAGTTTTTCTTGTACAATTATATTATGTGCCTTTATCCCCTTCTTTTTGTTTCAAATTCTTAACCAGGTAATTCAAAAGCATAAAGACAAATTTAACAATTTTTTTACCAAATGAATAATTGGAGAGAAAAAAGTTCTTCATAATTACTGCATGATACAGTATTTTATTCAAAGATGTTAATTTTATTGAAAAATTACTTTGAACAATTGAATTCTGTTCTCACTGTATATATATATATTTATATATATACTAAATATATAATGTATATATATATATATATATATATATATATATATATATATATATATATATATATATATATATATATATATATATATATATATATATATATATATATATATATATATATATATATATACACACACACTAAATATAAAATACCACTAGTTGCAAGTCATGACTTATTCAATCAAGTTAACATGAAAAGTTACTGGCTCTAGTGTCACAAATCTAGTATACAACAATGAAAAACTCTAAAAGACCTACTTTCTGATATAAACAACTTGTTGCTAGGGGCGTTGCTTTGAAAAAAGTATAACTTGGTTACAAAATATGCTGTTTTAGCACATTTAAAAAATCATTCATTATAATGATCTATGTATTAATAATATTCTGCTCTAAGCAGAATATTATTAATACATAAATCATTATAATGAATGATTTATGTTTATTTTGATCCTAGGTTAATCCAGACTAAATGCTTTAGTTTCATCTTAAGAAAAATTAGTACTGATTTTATAACTTTTTGTAATCTTTAAACATAACTTTCCTTTTATTTATAAAAATTATATATATATATATATATATATATATATATATATATATATATATATATATATATATATATATATATATATATATATATATATATATATATATTTGTGTCATAATTATTTTTAAAATATTGAAAGCTGATTTTATAAAACTTCAACTTTTTTAAACTAGTTTTTATGAAAAAGAAAGCTATTACTTTATTAACGTATTCAAAAAGATTAAATAAGGTCATAAATAATGTCATAATATTTAATTATCAAAAATAGGCTTCATTTTGAATTTGATGCTTTTAAATATTTTATTTTTTTTCCATTATGCTTAAGTGCTTTAAAATGCTAATTTAAATATAAATTTTATCCATTATTTAGAACACTACTTTAGTAACTTTTTGTATTTTTATAAAGTTCAGTTTATTTAGGGCATCGGTTTTGACCATGTTGAGCTAAATTTTTTTCTAAATGGAAAGAATCTTCACTGTCCTTTGCGTGGCATTAAAGGTGTGGTTCGGCCAATTATTTGTGGTATGCTTTTATTTCATAAATTATGATTAATAATAATTAAAAGTATTAATGATAATTAAAAGTATTAATATGATGTTTTTAAATAAATAATTTTGTTACATTATATTTATTAGAAAAAGAATCTCATTAAACATGTATAACAGATTTTTTTATCCAAAAATTTTTTCATATACGGTTTCAAAATAAACTTTTTGAAGACAATTTAAACTCTATTTTTCATTTCATTTACTTTAGAGTTATATAAAATTAGAGATCTCTGTTTCAAATAAGATCAAAAAATGTTTTACTTATAAGAAAATGCTCCAAACAAACAGGGAAAGTTTTTACATATCTTTATTATTATTTTGCTGTTTTTTGTATGATCAAAAAGAGCTCTGAAAATAAGTTAAAAAATAAAGGTGTATAAAAATAGAAAGAATGAGAGCTAATAGAAATAATCAGTTTCAAATAAAAGTTGTTAAATTTAATTTTTTTCAAATTAGTTTCTAACAAAAAAATCTTAAATTTTTTTTTCAAAGAAAATGAGTTAATTTTTTTCAATTTTTTCAAATGTAAAAGAAAATGCAGAATCTAAAATTGTAGGCTTAGATGAGCAAGCCTTCTGAGGAGAGGTAACTTTTGATAACTTGGCCACAGCTCTTTGCATGTTCTGATAACTTGCGTGTTTTAAAAATGTTCTTAAAAAATCAAGTTAAACAAAGCATAAACTGGAAAAATCTTAGCAAATAATAAAACAAATAAGCAAGAAAAAATATAAGCATAAAAATATATTTTTTTAATTTAGTCTCGATTAATTGTTCAAAGCTAATAATTTTTCAAGTATCATAATGCAGCCTAGCACTTAAAGATATAACGTTAGATATTTGTGACGCCACTGCTAGATAGGTATTGGGTGTGGGATCAAATATTCACTTTAATAGACATTAGAAAATAAGTAATTTAAAAGTTTGGATAAAATAACTTTAAAACTTTCATCTTTTCTAAAGTTAAAGTGAAACGTTTTTAAATTAAAAAAAAACAAACATATTTGTTATTTTTATAGTTTTTTTTTTTTTTAATAATCTTATTTATTTTCTCATTTGTTAAGATTTATTTTCTTTTTTTTAGTTAATTTTATTATTTATTGATTTTTTTCTTTATTTTTATTTTTTCAGTGTGCTTTAAAAATGCACAAATTAGTAGAACATGCAAAGAGCTGCGCCCAAGTTATTAAAAAAATTATTATGTTTGTGTTCAGAAAAGGCATGTAACTGCATGCCTTTTCCCGCCTTCCTACCCTCAATGTGAGGGTAATGAGTTGAATTATTTATTTTTTCATAAATATGCATTAGCTGTTTATGATAAGGGAAAACTTTAATTTATTGGAATATTTAAATTGTCTTTTAATATAGTTTATGCAGCATTTATTTAAAAAATTATTAAATATTATTAAATTATTTTAAAAAAGTCATAATTAGTTATTAAGGAAAATATTTTTACTGCATTTTTAAAATAGTTTATTCTTTCAATAAAAAGCTAAAGAAATGAAAATGCTTTAAGTTAAAACTTTTTTATCATATTTAATTTAAAGTATTTAATTTTAAAATACAACAATTTTTGTTGAATTATGTATACTTTTAAATCAATGAATTTTTGTTGGATTATGTATACTTTTGAAAGTGCTTATGATTAACTGTTTATAAAAGCATTTCCCGAGAAACCATTATTGTCTCGCTCTATAGAGCAAAGGTCTATAGAACGAGGCAATAATGTCTTAGAGAATTTAGTTATTAAACTTTCTTTAAATTATTTCTCTAAACTAATTTATGAAGTTTATTCAATTCGATTGAGGTCAAGTTTAAAGTTTAAATCAATTTAATTTTATTAATTCAATATCTCAAAAAGTTTTAGTGATATTGAATTAATAAAATTATTTTTATGAATTATAATAAAATTATAGTTTTATGATTTTATTATAACTTTATAAAGTTATAATTTAATGAATTTAACTTTATAAAAGTTATGTTCACCAATATCTCAATGGTAAGTGTTAAAAATGTTAACTGTTAAGAAATTCACCCATAAACAATTATCGCCTTACATTATTAAATATCAAAAGCCAAAATGATAAAACAAACAATTATTATTTTATGTATAAGATTGTTTTAAACAATAAATATAATCCTTTTCAAATACGAAATTTAGATTTTATTTCCAATTTTTGTTATATTGTTTAAAAAATATTTAACATTGTTTAAAATTTTTTTTTTAATATTTTCAAAATTAAATTTAATAAAATATTTACTTTAAAAAATTTTACTACACTTTAAAATAATACTTTTAACAATATAAATATGTATGCTAAGTTGAGTTACATTTACATGTGTTACGCTTTCTTTTTTCTTTTTTTTGCCACAAAATCTTGTAACAAAGTTCAAGTCAGCAAAAAATATATTTCTTTGAAAAATATTTCTACTACAAGGTTGCTCCTGGTTACAGCTACAATTGCAAGTATCATAAATACAAGCAAAGGAGATTTGATTTCATAAGCAACAGAGATTAAGTTTTCATTATTAAAAGAAGCTTTAAGCAGTCATAAAATAAAGATAAATAACTGAAGGAAACAATGTAAATACTCTTTAATATAAGTATCTACGTTGAAAAGATGGGATTATGCAAAACTGGAAAATTCCAATAAAACTTAAGTAAAGTAAATTATTAAGTAAAAGTAAATACTTCAAAAAAACTAGTAGTGGTAGTAAAAAAAAATGTATAAAGAATTAAATATCTTTTTGTTTCTCATTATACACGGTGTGTCCCAAAAATAACCAAACTTTTTGGATATAAAATAAAACACACATTATATCATCATTGAAAGTTATTATTTATTCAAAATAAGTTCCATTAGACTTAAAACAATGTTTGGCACGATCAACCAGCGCATGCATAGATTTTTTTATGTCATTTGTAGGAATGTTCTTCAACATCTTGGTTACAGCTGTTTGAATGGCTGGGATATCATCATAAAATGCTCCTTTCATCTTGGTTTTCAGTTTTGGAAATAGAAAATAGTCACATGGTGATAGATCAGGCGAATATGGAGGGTGGTTGATGAGAGAAATCCGTTTTTTCATCAAAAATTTGTTCACTTTTTTGGTCTTGTGAGGCAGTGCATTGTCGTGCAATAAAAACAGTTGTTTTCCTCCCGGATATTCAGATCTAACACAACAAATTCTTTTCCACAAACGATCTAAAACGCCTAAATAGTATTCTCCATTAGCAGTTCAACCTTCTGGAACAAATTCCTTGTGGACAATACCCTTCGAATCATAAAAAGTAATCAACATTGTCTTGATTCAAGACTTCTGGAAACGCAATTTTTTTGGTTTTGGCTCGACTTTGGACTTCCATTCAGCAGATTGACGCTTAGTTTCAGGGTCATATTTAAAGCACCATGGCTCATCACCATTTATGATCGAATCAAGAAAGTATGGATCGTTTTCAACAGTTTCAACAATGTCTTTGCAATGCTCCACATGAACAATTTTTTGGTCTTCATTTAATTGATGTGGAACAAAATGCGCACATACCTTTCTTTTACCCAAATCTTGAGTTAAAATTCTCCAAATAGTTAATTCCTCAGTAACATTCTCGTAGTAAAATTTGCATTGATACCAATGATTTCACAGACTTTTTCCACCAATTCAGCACGATTACTAGCTTCTGGACGATCTGGCCTCAGATTGTCATTTAAATCCTCACGACCATTTTTGAATCATGTAAACCACATATAAACTTGAGTACGACTCATACAATCATCACCATAAACTTTTTTCATCAATTTGTATGTCTCAGCGAATTTTTTTTCAAGTTTAACACAAAATTTTATATTCGCTCTTTGTTCCATTTTCGTTTTGTAACATTAGGACGCGTTTTTCTTTTATTGAAATGGCTGTAACTTTCACATCTGTCATCCGATTTACATGAATGTAGATGCGTTTGAAAGAGGATGAATGTATCTTTTTCATGCTGCAAATTATCAATGGATGGTGCTGCATGTTATATGATTTAAATATGAAGTTCGGTTATTTTTGTGACACACTGTGTAAGGCACCAGAAATTGAATAAAAACCTTTTAAAATCCGATATCTTGGCAGAAATAGTGGGGACTAATGGCTACTGAATTTATCCTTTCCATTGCGTGATTTTTTATTTTTTGGCTTAATTAAAAACAATACTTTTAAAATAATTATTTAATAAAGTTGTTAATAAATTCAATATGATAATATAGTATAACATTTTGTAAACAAATTTATTTACAGTGGATGATGGTTGCATCATTGATGTTAGTTTTTCTCGATTTATATTTCCTCCTCCACCCGGTTTTCAGAAGCTAATGGTTGAGGTCGATCTTCTTTAAAAAAGTTTCAGCTTGCATGTTTTTTTAAATTTTTATGTTTTTGCATTTTTTTTAATTGTAATTTTTTCTGCTGTATGTTTTATAAATTATTAAATTGTTCTTTCCCTTTGTTTTAAAACCTGTATTTTGTTTTAAACTCTTTACATTTTTATTTTTGTGGTTATACTGTATTTTTATTTTTATATTGTTTTTTTTTTTATTCTGTATTTTTTTAAATATTATTACATATGGCGATTACTTTTTATTCTTTGTATTTATACAAAAGGTAATATTTATATTCATTTTTTATTTATAATTGTGTAATTAAGCATGTTGTTGTGTAATAATATATAAGTAAATAATATATAATAATACAAAATTATTTAAATTTTTAATTATTTATACAAAATAATTAAAAATCATTAAATAGTATATTTCTTAAAAATTCGTTTACCTTTTTTTAACTACTTTCTAACAAGAAAAGAAAAAGTTTCTGGTTTACTAAATGAAAATTTACAAATTTAACAGGAAACATTCTTGCAACTTTAATTTTTTATTTTATCTTTGGTTTAATTATATTTTGTCAAGTTCGAAAATTCTCAATATGTTTTAAAGAGATAAAATGTTATCTTCTAGCCTCTCAATTCTTAAATAAATAAAAAAATCTGATGTTCAATTTTTAATATATACATTTATCATTTATAGCACATATTTTAATATTGCAGTAATATGATTCATATTCCTAGTGCAGGTGGGTATAAAAAATGAATTTATACTACTTTAACTGAATGTGGATACACAGAAGGTGTCAACATAAAACAGCAAGGTAGTTTTGTATAACGTTTTTTGCTCAAAACTTACTTCTTTAAATAGTAATTTTGTGTGTTCTAATTTTTCTTTTTAGTTTTCTGTTAGTTATAACTGCTAATATTTGTTTTTTAATGGTGAAATTGTTATTATTTGTTATTATTTATTTTTTATTTTATTTTTATCTTATAACTATAGCACACAAATATAGGACATAATGGGTTTTGATTTTAAGAACTTGTTTCTAAAAAATGTGTGCACTCCAGTCCCATCTCACACCTCCAATTAGACACAGTGTTTATGATTTTTTTAAGTTGTTATGTGAATTGTGTAAGTGAAGTTTTTTTGTATTTTCATTTTAGAAATATCTGACAGTGAGTGTGTTATTGTTAAAACATATGCAGTTGGTATTAATTATGCTGATATAATAATACGCTGGGGTCTATAAATCTGCAACTGATTTTGTTGGTTGGCCCATCACACCTGGATTTGAGTTTAGCGGCACAATAAAAAGGGTTGGTGAAAATGTTAAAGATTTTATTGTTGGTGATAGAGTGGCTGGTCTGACATGCTTTGGAGCTTATACAACACGTGTTAAAGTTCCTGCTCATATGATAAGAAAAGTCTCATCAAATGTTTGAATGTCAGCAAAAGTCAGCAGCTGCTGAATTTCTAACAGTTGCTGCCACTGCTTACTATACAGTTTTTGAGCTAAGCAAATTGCGTGTTGCTGACTCTGTGTTAGTACATTTTGTAGCAGGAGGTGTTGGATCTATGTTGTGTCAAATGCTACAAAATTCTGGATGCAATGTTGTGGGAGTTGTTGGAGCAACTCACAAGGTTAAAACAGCCAAATATCTAGGTTTGTCTTTGTCTGTGTGTGTGTGTGTATGTACACGAATATCTTTGCTTACTTTGCTTTACATGAAATATCATTGATGCTGTTATACTGAACTGTATGTATGTAAATTATTGATTCATTATTTTTGCAATTTTTTCATAATTTTAGAATATATCATGATTATTTTTTATATTTATTTAATATTTAAAGGATGCTCGTCAGTTATTCATAAATCTATTCATAATGTATGGGAAGAAGCCAAAAAAGTTGCACCAAATGGCTTTGCTGCCATTTTTGACACTGATGGAGTTAAAACTCTGAAAGATAGCTATAATCATATTAAATATGGCGGATGTCTAATATCGTATGGTAATTTTTTTTATCTTACTTTACTCCTAAACAACTAAAAGTAAAGTGAAAGTCTACAGTAAAATTTCTTTTCAATGACATCTGGTTCAGTTTTATTGTTTCAAGTATATAGCATCCTTACGGATACTATTTAATTGCAGTAAGTTTGAATGTGAGCAATCTGTTTTTGGCAACTAATAAGACACCCTTGGGATAAAACTTAACGGTTTTATCCCAAATAAGCCTTAAAGTTGCTCAAGACAACTGCACTTTTAACTATTTAGATGTACCTTTAACTATTTATACTATTTTGTTAATGTGATTTTCTGAGTTTGATATTATTCAGCTATATTATCTCGAAATTATTTAAGTGAAGTTTTAATATTTTTTTTAAGGTCTCAGTATTAAACATATTTTATTACTTTGTATTGGCTCCTAAAACTTTCAGAACAATCTATTCTATCTATTGTAA
>NC_088920.1:35612500-35657500 GCF_038396675.1 Hydra vulgaris
CCCCAAATGTACCGCAGTTAAGGCCAATTGAAAATTTTTGGGCACATTTAAAAGCAAAAGTTTATGGAAATGGATTTACTGCGAAAAATCTTGACCACCTTAAGAATAGAATTCGATTAAAGTTGAAAGAGTTTGATCCAGACTACTTTTTCAACCTAATGTATTCAGTCAAAACTAAAGTTCGAAAAGCCGCTGATTTAGGACCACTTTCGGTTATAAAATAGTTAACAATGTCCAGTCACTCATTTTAGTTAAAATTTTTGTCAAAAATTGATTAATTTTGTATTCAATTAAGAACAATTTTTCATTCCGGATTTTTTGTGAACAGACGTTAATATACAATTGTGTTAATAAGGCTATATTTAATAAGGCAACATTCGTCCGTAGTTGTCATACTTTAGGGAGCATCTTGACATTGGAGTAGTCCTCTTTGAAAGTCACAGAATTTAGGAAAATGAGTAGTAGTTTCCGTATTCTATGACTCCGGAATAAACTTTCTGCCAGGATGCGCTTTTTGCTCTTGTTACAGGTGGTACTTATAGTCTTAATTTGACAGGTTGCCGAGGAAGCCCAGCTAATCCTTATTTACTGAACTAAAAAGTTGGAAAATGTTTAATAACGCTTTTTATAAGCTGTCATCCAATAAGTTCCGATTCCTAAACCTGTGAGAAGTTCAATGTTGGACTTAGTATAACCAAGGTTTTTACTTATTACTTACTTGGAAAATTGCATTTATTATTGGTTTCATAATGTGGTTCCTCCTAAGCCATTGACAGGAACTAGAAGTGTATTCTTTTTTGTTTTGTTTTGGTTACAGAAACGTTAAATAAGATAATACAGTATTTTGGTTTAGTTTAAGAAACCCAATTTTATACGCATAAAAGATATTAACATGCGTTTTAGGTAACATTCTGATTTGCTGTGTAGTAATTTTATCATAATCTAATCTTGTTCAATCACATCATTGGCTTTACATATAATGTGTGTTTTTCAATTAACGACAGTTTCTTGTCCCGAATTTCTTTTGTGTTTAGAAAAATGCTCTAACTGAATGAAACAGCTCATTACTTTAAGTGTTTCCAGTTTAAGTCTTTTCACTATATTTTGTTAAGCTGTTGTAAAAACAAGATGAAAGAAATACTTTTTTTAAAAACCCTTTCTAGTGAAAGATTTTTCGCATAAGTTGAGCTGGTTACGTTTGCGATTTTTAATTTTGATTCTTAATTACCGCAAAAAACAAATTTTTTCTGTAATAATCGTTGCCCGGTGATCTAGTGACCTTTTACAGTTTGATAGGGCGATCAAGGAACAACCCAAGAGTGAAATCTATTAACAACACTTTAGAGCTTGTTAGATCTTAACAAACTTGTCTAATAGAAATAGATTTGTGATATAGCTTTTTGTCTATTTATTCTAGGTGCCCTAAAAAGTTTACGTCTCCTTTCTAACTGTTATGAAACTTACCCATAGGTGGCGTTGAACCACAGACCTCTAGCTTCTGAGGCAAGCACGCTAACCACGGCACTCCTTATATAGTACACTGTTTAAACAGTTTACAAACCTGAACATGTTTATAATACTAATACGAGTTCATGGAAATTTTTCAGTCAATGAAATAAATGAAACACGCATGGATTTAATATGCATATATTTGATATTCTTTTAACTTGGAAAATACAATATATATATATATATATATATATATATAACATGTTAGCTTACTTAAATACTATTTTTTACGATTGATTTTTTTCACTATTATGTATCATTGTATCTTTAATCTTTTTAACTGCTTTTAATGATGTAAATTTATCAGAACTACTTGTTAATCCAACTAATAATGGAGTCCAAATTGTTGTTGATCAACTATTGTACATTCTTTATATTCCAATGCAATGAATAGCAATGAATTCTTTGAATAATATATATTTTACTAGAAAAGATCGATATTATCTAATATTTGTATTAATTCTCTATCTTTTATTTGCAGAAGAATTGGTTTAATTAGTTTTGTAAAAAATATGAATACTTTTTTACATGCGACTTAACTGAATTTTACAATCCTATTTTTTGTTGATTTATTCCCCTTTTAAATTATTTACTTCAGTCTAAATTATTTCTTTTCTTCAAATACTTAAATACTTGTTTTAAACAAATCATCGTCTTCCTCCAACTTTAATAATTTATGCGGCATTGTCTTCCTCCAACTTTAATAATTTATGCGGTCGTAGCGCAGTGGTTAGAGCGCTTGCTTTATAAGCAGGAAATCCAGGTTCGAAACGAGCTTTGGACATATTTTCGCGTCACGGTAAGGAAGGAGGCGTGAACTTCCTGGTTAAATGCATTTCCGCGGTGCTCTGTGAAAAGACCGTTAGGACTTCTTGGGGCACCTGAAAAAAAAAAAAAATCTTATTTAAATATTATATATATATATATATATATATATATATATATATATATATATATATATATATATATATATATATATATATATATATATATATATATATATATATATATATATATATATATATATATATATATATATATATATATATATATATAGGCCTCGGCGAGAAGCTCTAGCTCTCGGTTCATGACTGTTTTATGGAGCAATTTACGGCTTTACGGTTTACGGCCTAACGCTTACGGGAGCAATTGTTCTCGCAAAAGTAGAATTTTTTCTTTCAAAATCGTTGTAACTATAATGAAAAACACTAGTCATTTTTATAAAAAAAAATAATTAGTTGCATAATAAACTGTAATACTTTTTAAAGAGCACGGTTGTTGCAAAAAAAAAAAAAATTTAAAGAAATTAAAAAAGAGCATCGGTTTAAATGCAAATGTTTTTGATTAGATTGGACTAATAGCTCAGTAAAATTAGCAAAAAATGTCATGTCATGTCATGCCAGAAAAAATTAGGAGCTAGCTGATAATTGCCAGAAATGTTTAGCATGCACTCGTTTTTAAAGTGTCCGATAGTTAGACCTACAAAAAATCTCGACCAACTAAGTTGTTCTATAAAAAGAACAAATACTAAAAAGTGGAACTAATTTTCAGATAACCTACAAATAAAGAAATCTGCCGTATTCAATTCAACTAGAACTACTAAACAAAAGAATTTATTCAGATACCAACTAATTTATTCAGATACCAACTAATCACTTGTATCAAATAAAATCTCTGATCATTGTCCAATAACTCAATTAGTTTTTAAAAATACCTGATAATATTAGACCTCTGCTTAAAGAAGGTCAAAGGTTAGCGTCAAATAGAGGTAAGAAAAAGCGCTCAACTATGATTTTAACTAACTTACCTGTCAAAGCATGACTTATTAATGATAAAAACAAGCAAACTAGTAAGACTAAAAATCCTAAATTACATTTAAATGGAAGTAAAAAAAAATTGTTAAAGTCAAATTTTGCTAAAAAAAAGCACTTTGACAGTTTTAAATTTATCTAAAGATGAAGAATATGTAGTTACTGTTTTGAATCATTTGCTAATATCAGATCAGAAGAACAATGGATTCAATATCAGCTTTGCAAAAAATGGGCTCATGAAGAATGCACACCAGGCTTATTGCAGTTTATTTGTGAAATCTGTTTTTCTTACAACATTAATTAAAACACCATTTTTAAAAACACTTTTTATAGTGTAAGTTGTGTTGTAATTTTGAAAGAAAACTAATGTTTTCAGTATACTACATTTTCTTCATTTATATTAAGATTATTCAACGTCCCTGGAAGTACCGCACTCAACTTAATTCTCTGCGCAGTGACGTTGTTTGTCGAGGTTAAGGGCTCGCAGTGAAATAATTTGAAAACACAAATGCTACGAAGTTAGAGAGTTGAGAGAGGGTTGTAACCACAATAAGTAGCCTCCTCGACTAAAGTAGCCTTTAGGGAATTAAAATAATTAAAAAATGTATTTATTTTCAGAATAAACTTACTATTATCAGAATAATATTAACAAAATTAAGTTGTACTTAAATTTGCATTAACTGGTTATAATCCAAACATACCAAAAAGTGTGACAATTAACCCCACACTTTGTGACAACTAACTCCGTGGTTGGGTTTGGTTGTCATACAGCAGAGGTCTTTAAAAAACGATATTACAACAAAATATATTTAGTTCAATGTCATCAAATTGTTCTAATAGTTACCGGAAATAGTTAAACTACCTTTGTGCAAAGTTTGGCTTTGATTTTATGATAAATAAAATACAAGCAGTCTAAAACGTAAAAAGTGTGACAACCAACCTCGCTCTCTTCTTCAATGTTATGAGTGTCTGCTCATATTCATTTGAGATTAGAAATTACTTGTTATATTTTTATGTTTTACTTCTTATATATATATATCGAAATTTATTTTGAAGATTTAATGTAGCAATTCTTAACTGTTTAACAAGTGGAGTTTGTTCTCAGATGAATTCTACTTTTTTAAACTGAAATCTAAAATAAGTTACTTTATAAATAATCATATTAGTTAAAACTGTGAGGAATTTATTCATGTTTACCTGTGACACTAAAGAAATTACTTTTCGTCTAACTAATATTATTTCTTGCCAAGTAACTGCGAACCTAAAAAACTAATTATAACGTTACTATGTTACAACGTCAATTCCCTTGCGGCGTAGAACGCGCAGTTCATAGCACGCTTATAAGTCATTATTTCTCAACTTTAATTCCTTTTAAGCTTCAAATGCACTTATATAGTCATTGTTGCAGCATTAACTGCAAACTACTATCTAGCGGTTAAATGGACGGGATTTATAACATAGTATAAAGTTTATACAATGACAATTTATACCAGGGGTTGGGAACCTGCGGCCCCCAGACACTCTTTGTGGGGCCCCGAAATGTAAAATTAAGGACTTAAATTTTTCTTTAAATATTTTAGAGAAAATAATGAAATTTAAAAATAAACATTATTTTTACATTTTAGTTATAGTAAAGTGTATGAATGCTAATGTTAATTTAGGGAAAAAATTGTTTAACTTGGCAAAGCTGGTACAGAAGTAATTTTTTTTTTTTTTTTTTGTTGTTGTTGTTGTTATTCCTCAAGGCCAAAAAGGCCACTACAGATGACGAGGCTACTTAATAGTGGTTATAACCCTCTCTCAATTCTTTAACTCCGCAACACGAACCTTGACGAACAAGGCCGCTGCGCGGAGATACAAATTAAGCGCGGTACTACCAGGGACGTGGTGTGGATTGAATTGATTGACAGAAATAACAACAAAACAAAACAAAATGAATAAATAAAAACACCGTACGGATTTTTTTTTGTGACAGTAAAAATCAATTGACTGTAAGTTTTGTATTATAATGTATATCATGGTTTTCTATTTATGTTTAATTTTTCAACTAGTGTCAAAATGTCAGTTCTCCCTAAAAAAACAAGAACAGTGCAAGAGGAAAATCGGTCTTTTAATGAAAAATGGGAGGAAGATTACTTCATGATTCCAACCAAGAATAAAATGCTTTGCTTGTTGTGTGACCTCACAATTGCAACTTTGAAGAATTCTAATGCAAAGAGACATTATGAAAACATTCATAAGGATCATAAGTATGCAAAATTAGAGGGAGAAGCTCAAAAAAATTAATTAGCAAAACTGAAATCTCAAAAGAGCAAACAACTGCAGACATTTTCAATTGTTCAAGAACATGTAAATAGAGCAACTGAAGCAACATATAAAATTGCTCTCATTCTTGACAAAGGAGGAAAACCATATAGTGATATTGAAACCTTGAAGGCTTGCCTCATTGAAGCAGTGTCATGTATGGATCCAGATAAAATGGATAAGTATAAGCATCTTCCGCTTTCTCAGCGAACAATTACGGACCGTCAACATGAGCTTGCTACAAATAGTTCTGAGCAAGTAATCTCAATATGTCAAATGGAGGACGCATATTATTCAATTGCTTTAGATGAGTCCACTGATGAGACTGATTCTGTCTAACTTCTGTTATTTATTCGGGTTATAACTGCAGACTTCAAAAGTTATGAAGAGTTGTTCGCTTTAGCAACACTAAAAGAAAAAACACGAGGCTGTGATATATTTGCTGCTTTCAAAGAAAAAAATTGTTAGGCTCAACTTCAGTTGAAAAATCTAGTCAGCATTTGTTCTGATGGAGCTCCTTCTATGCATGGAAAAAATGAAGGATTCATTGCTTTCATGAAAAAAGAATTGCCTGATCCAGATTGCCTGATTACATTTCATTGTATTCTCCATCAGCAAAGTCTGTGTGCAAAAGCTGCTACTTTGGATGACTCAATAAAAAAAGTTAAAGGGATTGTAATTTGTATACGGGCAAATTCTTCATGCGATTGACAGTTTCGAAACCTTCTACAATCTGATGAAGAAACATATTCTGTAGATCTTCCTTGCTATTCCAAAGTTCGTTGGCTATCACAAGGGTTAGTACTGCAAAAATTGCTTGAGCTTCGAAAACAAATTGATTTTTTACAAGTCAAAAGGAGATCTGTGAGCTTTATAATCCAGAATTTTGTAGAGATGCTGTATTCCTCTGCGATCTGATGGCAAAGTACAACATGCTGAATAGTTCATTGCAAGGTAAAACTAAGTCAATCTATGAAATGTGGCAACAGATTCAGGCATTCAAGAAAAAACTTGTTTTTCTCAAAGATGTTATTTCTAAGTCAAATTTATCAACAGAACATTTCCCGGAGCTCACAAAAATTATTCTTGAACAAAAAAATGAGAAAAGGTTGGAAGATAATGATATATCAAGATATGAAACAGTCCTGGATTCTTTGATTGCAGAATTTAATGACTTTAAAGACTTTGAAGAACATAATGAAACACTGAAACTAGCTTTTCAGCCTCATCTTGTTGAAATTTCAACAGCTCCAGAATATTTATAGATGGAATTGATTTAGCTTTCTGAGGACAGTATCCTAAAATCTCTCTTTCGCAACAAGAAGGATCCATTGGAAATTTGGAAAACTGCAGTTGAGTATCCAAAACTCCGTTAAATTGCCAAGCGTCTTTTGAGCTGTTTTGGTACAACCTACTGTTGTGAATCTACGTTTTCACACATGACATTTATCAAGTCTTTTTTAAGGTCACAGTTGACCGATGAGCATCTGGAAGTCCAACTGAAGCTTAAAACTATGAAGATAGAGCCAAATATTCAAGTTCTGGTTCAAAAGAAACAGAATCGGAAAAGTCATTGATAACTTTTGTGATACATGATACATTAAGAAATATTGTGATACATGCGTTAAGAAATATTGTGATACAAGATGCTTTAAGAAATATAATATTAGTACGAGTACTTTACACCAAATTTGCATATTTATTAGTGCGGCTCCCAAACGTTTTTTTAAGGGTCATGCGGCCCCCAAGCTCATAAAGGTTCTCCACCCCTGGTTTATACTATGAGTTATAAGGATTGACAACAGTTTATAGTATAAACTGTTTTAAATCCTCACAAGAATAATAGTTGAATCTAGTTGACCCTAAAAATTTTGTTTTAATTCACTAAAAATAAATTTTATTAATTTTATCATAATGAACGTAGCAGAAAAGTTATGCTTATTGTGCGGTGAACTTCTTTTTTGTGCTAAAGTATTACTTGTTTAAAGAGGTACCTAATCCTTCCATGCTTTTTCACAAATATAATTGTAATATTAGGTCTTAAATTGTCGCTTTAATTATGCTTTTGTATGCCTTTTACAAATATACAAACGAAAAAACAATGTCTGGCTATAGGTATATTGTTTGTAGGTTTGAAAAACCTGATAAGTTGCAGTAAACTACGAAATGATAGGAGGTTTGAGAAAATGAGAGAATTTAAGTCAATCCGTGCTCACGTTCATTGTCGCAAATAACCATTTTCAATTTGGAGGCTTTATTAGAAAATATTCAAAGACTTTGCTCAACGATAGGAAAATTTGATTTCAAATTAAATTGTCAATATTGTGGAAAATCGGCGAATTTTTAAAACAAAAGTAAATAAACGTGTTTTTTTCTTTTTTTTTTAATATCTTCGCTTCCAACAAGGTTGTAAGCAACCGCTATCAGAGTTGAAAGTTACTGGAAGAGAAAAGATAAAAATTGTAGAGGAAGATAACGATTGACAGACGACTTAAAAGATTGCAAATTATATGAATCAGGAAAGTAATATGATAGAAGCGAATTCCAAAGAGTTGATGCTCAAGGAAAAAAGTTAGATGAATAAAAGTTTTTGAAGCACTTAGGAACAGTAACAGAAAAAGGATAAGACTTAGTTGAATGACGAGTAACACGAGAATGAATTTTAGTAGATGGCACAAGAGACGCTAGCTCTTTAGAGCAGTGCCCATTATAGTATTTGTAATAAGCGATGTCATAAAGGTTGGAGGTTGGTTGCAAGAGCAGGTCCAACTATGTTTAAAATGCGTTTTTGCACCTTGTCTAAAAGAGAAAGGGCATCATTAGATGATCCACCCCAGTGATGGCAACAGTATTCCATATAAAGACGGATTTGAGATTTATAGAGATAGAGAATAAAATCCGGAGTGAGAAAGTATCGAGCTCAATAAAGAGATGCAACCTTAGCAGATGCTAATTTTGCAACGGATTTGATATACGGTTTCCAGGAAAGATCGGAAGTAAGAGTTAATCCTAGAAGATGAAGGGTAGATGTTTCATCGAGTACATTACCGTTCATAAATATAGGAAGATCTAACTTATTGCAATGATGATTGGCTGAAAAAAGTTGAGCTTTATCTGAATTTAAGATAAGCAGCCAGTGTGAGTCCCATGCTGTAGCAAAAGTGAAATCTTTTTCAAGCTCAAATGCCCCCTCCAAGGCAATCAGAGAGTGTTGGCTTCTTATCATGACAAGAATAAATGTTAGCATCATCAACAAACAATACCACCTTAAATGCGAGAATATCTGGAAGATCATTAATGTAAATTAATGATCTTCCAGATATTCTCGCATTTAAGATGTCCTCAATGGAAAGCACTCATCTTCTTATTCTGTAACTTAAGGGGTTCCTCAAGGATTGAACCTTGAGGAACCTCTTAAGTTACAGAATAAGAAGATGAGTGCTTTCCATTGAGGACATCTTAAATGCGATGAAATCTTAAAAAAAATCTTAAATGAAGATGAGCGCTTTCCATTGAGGACAACTTTTATACTACGATTGGGAAGGAAGGATTCAATAATCTTAAATATGTTACCAGGTACACCATAAGAAGAAAGCTTATGGAGAAGACCAACATGCCAAACTTTATCAAAAGCTTAAGAAATGTCCAGAGCGATGGGCTTAACCTCTCCACTATTATTTAATCCACAATAAAACCTATCGGTAATTACTGTTAGAAAATCAGCTAAAGAACGAGAAGATCAAAACTCATATTGATGATCAGAAAGTAAGTTATTAGATTCAAGATGAGACATTAAGTGTTTGTTAATTAAAGATTCAAAAATCTTGCTTATGATAGGAAGAAGACTATCGGGACGGTAGTTAGACAAATCAGATTGTTCTCCAAAATTTATGAAAATAGGGTTAACAGATACCGCTTTTCAGCAGGCTGGAAAACAAGACTCTGATAAGCACCTGTTAAATAGCTTTGAAAGTATAGACGACAGCTCTGGAGAACACTTCTGCAAGACTACAGGTTTGTTATCCGGACAACAAGTTGTAGAAAAGTCTAAGCAGGAAATTATGCAGGAAGCTAGAGTGATACAAATTTCAAGCAATAAATCAACCTGTTTGACGGCTATATTAGGTAGAACGCAATTAGTAGAATCAAGAGATGATATTGATGAAAAGTTCTTAGCAAACAATTCAGCTTTGTCTTTAGGTGAGGTGACAAAGTCTGAACCATACAAGAGAGGTGGAATTAAAGATTTGCCCTTTTAATTAATACTATTAAAGATTCTCCAGAAGTCATGAGAGGCTAAATTTTGAGATGAGAAACTAGATTTCATGACCTGAGAGTAGTGGGCTTTGGCGTTAGAAAAAATCTTTTTACAATGGTCTCTAGCAGTAATAAACGGACGACTGTTTTCGGGAGAATTGTATTGCTGATAGATATGGAAGTAACGGTTTCAATTGGAAATTACAGCACCACAATGTGAGGATAACCATATAGAAGATTGAGGCTTGACTTGAAATTGTCGAGAGGAAATGAAAGGTTTCATGTCGGCCTGGATCCAATAAGTTATGTAAGAAGCTCATTTATCAGCAGGGAGGCGAAATATTTCTACCCAAAACCCATCACGAAGAAAATCCCGAAAAAAGCCCCAGTCAGTTTTAAGTTAGTTGTAAGAGGTACCATGATAGAAAGATTCTGATGATGAAGAAAAATGAGATAATAATTTTGGAGAGATCAAACCGTGATCAGAAGCACCTAAGGATGAATGTGAAGAAATTGAGCAGTGACTAGGATCTGAAATAAGATATAAAAGGAATAGAGAAGGTAAAAGATTCTAGTTGTCTGGAAAGCGAGTTGGAAAGTTTACCATATGATTTAGATTTTTAGAAAGGCAAATGTAGTGAGCTGAAACACCTGCAGAGTCACTGACAGTCACCAAGAACAACAATATTTGGTGATGGATAAAGTCTCTTATTAAGAGAGACTTTATCCATCAGCCAATATTAGTCAATTTGATCAGAAATAACTTCAAAAAGAGTTCAGTCTTTAGATGAAGAAGAGCAATATAGAACAAAGAAAAAGGCGATAGAGTGCAGTGGTGTTAAACGAAAACACATATAAGATTAGTCTGTAGACTCAAACTTAGTTTTTCGACAAATGGGTGAGCTCTTACGAATGTAAATGCCCAAGCTAAGCATGTGACTATTGGAGTCTTTACGAATCAAAGGAAGATTTTATAAAAAATTTTTAAAGTTACTGATTACTTACGTATAAAAAGAGGCAAACAATTTCCATCCTATTAACTATGGCTATAAAGTTAGATTTAGCTCAAATACCAAATAACAAATTGGGCGAGGTGATTCAAGCACAGGTTTGTAGTGTAAAAGATTTGGTTGCAGCTGATATCATAGAGTCTTTCTGGTGCAGTTTTCAAAAAAGAGAAAGTTTTTTAAAAAAAGGCTGGTTGTGTACTTAATTTTGAACAAAATTTTGCTTTCAATAAATTAAATGATTATCTCTGTGAAAACGACAAATGGTGGTATCCAATTACCAAATTAAATGACATGTTCGGTGAATTCCTTCCACCTGGAGTTTACCAGTACACAGAAAAATATTTAAAAATTAAGCTTCAAGCACGTTTTGGAGATGAATTCTTAATTACAAACGGTTAATAAGGACAAAGAATACCTTTAAACGCAAATGCGTCACTTTAGAGCATGCTATTATATATGTGCAATAAGTGTTCAAGATCATTTTTTTTTAACATTTAAATCGGGTTGTGTGTGTACTTGCACAGACACTTCGAAGCCAAAACTCTAATCAAATTTTTTTCCAATATTAGACTGTGTTCATCATATAACAAAGCAAAGCTTTTCAAAATATTATCCAGCGTAGACGATATAATAGAATCATTTATCCAGTTTGTTTTTAACAATGTTGATTTTAACAACCATACATTAGATAGTCGCAATAACTTTCACAGCATGGGTGGAGTTTGATGTATTACTCTTGCGCATGCAATCAGTTTGTATATAAATGTTGATAGGCCAAGTATTCTACCTATAGGTAGAATATTTGGCCAATAAACATTTATATTATATATGCTTTTTGGCTAGTTGTAAGTAGCCAATTTTATCTTCCCAACAGATGCAATCTCTCTTAAAGTATACTTTAAAAGAGATTCCATCTGTTGGGAAAGATAAAATTGGCTACTTACAAATAGATAAAGAGCTGGTATACTGGTCACTGAAATCTAATTATAGAGGACGTATATGGGACGTATATACACAAACTATGTTGTATATATCGCATACACATAAACGATGGACGTATATGAACGTATATACACAAACTATGTCGTTCCTTGATAAACCATTGCAACTGGACTTTTTGTGGATGTGTGGCACATGGCTCGGAGTCACTTGTTGACCTGTTTGGAACGGCTATATGGCACTATCCATGTCTGAAAGTCATCTGTACGAAATGTTCTATGTTTTTTTCCAATGCTTTTATTTAACAATGCCCCAGGAGGTTTAAGTACAATATACACATTACTCCTGATGGCTAAAGAAGAATGCAAGAAATCTAATCTACTGATATATTTTGTTACTTTCAATCAGCCTCTATTTGCCAAGCATACGAAATAGTAGCGACTTCTGGTATCGATGGTGATCTATTGTCGGTTGTTGTAAAAGTTGAGCTCACTTGTTTTATGCGAAATCCGCTCATTTGTACTTACAATAGATGATCCAGAATGTCTCTAGAAGAATACTCAAAAATTACAAATGACTAGTATTTCACCATTTCGATTAACATTACTATAGAGCAGGTACTCGTGAGACCAATGAAGTTATCAAGTGGACTTGCATGGTGAAGAGGTTTAACCAAGAGTATACTTTCTTGGTAGATTCTCGATATGTCTGGATGTTCAACTGTTGCAACAGGTGTTGCAGATTTTTGCGGTGTAACTTTTAAATCATCAGAGCAACACGTTGAATTGCGTGAATCAAGGCAAGCGCGTGACATTCGCAATCCCAACATGTTTATTGGATGGATAAAAAACTACAATCCCTTTTGTGTATCCCGACATAAACAGATCTCTCTTTCCAACGGTATTGTTGGCAATTATAAAATTAACTGTGATAGAGAAATAGTTGCACATCAATATGGTCTTATGCAAAGTTATTGATGTATTTAACACGCCAGAAGCCAAACACGATAAAATTGCTCCTCCCGGAGAACAATTTTTTCTAGCAATACATGGCTAAAAAAGGAAGTCAATTTTGTTTGATAAATTTTGATATAAGTTTCTTCGCAGAGTAGCATCAAAACCAGTTCACAAACCTTTGATTTAGCTGTATGACCTCCAAAAATTTCTGAAGCAAAGCAACATTCATTCCGTGTCTACCATCAAGTACAGCAACGACGTGGTCGTAACTTGGACCCACTGGAATAAGGTTGAAAAAGGATCAAATCAAGTCTCTTACCACCATAAAACCTTCAACCATCAGCTCCAGAAAATTTATTTTGCATTAGGAATTGCGATTTAAAAAAAGTTAATGTAGTCTTAATGTATAATGTATAATGATAATACCAAATAAAATAATACAAAACTTCCTACCAAAATAATACATTCCTGTAGTAGTTAATAGACAACGCCTTTTAATAGTTATATTAATTGTATTTAGGTGGTTTAAATTGCTTATTAATGTGTAGGTCATGCCAAAGAGTGGGTTGCTCAAACCCTGGCACATTTAATGAAGATAAAGATTATAACAATGACGCAAATAACGATATCAATAGTTCAGATGAAAAGGCAATTTGAATAATTTACAATCAAATGTATTAAAGTTGATAATATAGTTATGATAATTTTGTAAAATTTTGATATACGTATAGTTAAGCCATAACTCTATATACGATGTGATGTAGTTTAAAGTTTCCGGTTTCTTTATTTAATATTTGTATATACAATATCATTTTCTTCCATGCATATTTTTCAGAGACCTGTATACCCGTGGGTTTACTATGAACTATTACTTTGTATACCAATATGTATAAAACAGTTATTGAAAAATCATATTCGATATGCTACATCTTTGTTTTCTCAATAAGAAGATGCAAGAACTGTTTTTCTAAGTAATAAACAAACTTTCATCCTCTTTTTTTGATAAATGATAAATATGAAGTTATTGCACTCTAAATTATTGCATAATAATTTTTATTTTATGTAATGAGTTATATATTTTATTTATTATTTACTTTAATATATTATTCACTTTTATTGTGGAATTTTTAATTGTTGTAATAAAATGCCTGCATTCTATTACAGAAGGAAAATATAAAAACATTTTTTATAAGTAGTTTTATAGTTCTTTTTCAAATTTTTTATCAAACAAATAAATGGATAACTAATGTGAAAACCCAAATTTTTTATCAAACAAATAAATGGATAACTAATGTGAAAACCCAAAGCCAATGCTCGTCTACAGAATTTTTTCAAGGCGCAATAAATGACGCTTGTTGTGTTTATGTTCTTGTAACATTAACGTGACAGACATATACTTGTAACAAACATAAAACCAAATTTTGTATTTAATAAGCCTTTTTTTTTTTAATGAATAAATAGATAGCTCATGCAAAAACTGAAAGCTCTCGTAAGAAGCTGTTTAGAAGAGCAGCTTGCATGGCTCGCTATGTTCGTTTTAGGAGAGCTTTTCTTCGATCTGGCGCTCATTTACTCCCCCTAAGGCCTGTATATATCTGTATGTCTGTGCAAATAAAAGTATCACGTTTTATTTTGTTTATTACGAATATTATTCCACTCAACATAAACTGTTTTTACGGCCATCAAAAAGCCTTTAAAAACAAAATCGCATTGTGTTACCGAATACCTGACACTTAAATGTTCTTCGTTGAAAGAAATGAAAATTTGTCGAATTTTCTAGCTAACCATATAAATAATTTTATGGTAAAATGGTAGAATATAATATTGATAGTTATTTGGTTGTAGATTACAAGAAAATTTGTGATTAATGACTTTAACCGCTATTTTTTTAAATATTCTTCTTTTAGTGTAAAGCCAATTTACGCCAATCCTCATATCAATAAAAAAAATTTTTATCTGGGACAACTTTTGCTAGGTATTATTCTGTTCAACCAACAATTTTTGAAAAACAGTTTGTTTTAAATGAAATAAGTAAAAGATCAGTCGAACTACTATAAAAATTTGGACTGGCTCTAAACCACCTGAGCAGTTGTTATTACTCGTACAAGATATAATTTATATATTACGCGTACTTAATAAGTATTAAATTAAGGGGCGCCCGTTGCACCTATTTTAAGCAACCATTTACACAAATAAAAGTTTTTACTTTGAGAAGTATATTAAAGCAGGGAAAGCCATAGAAGTATGTATTCTAGAATAAGGTATGCGTAGAATTCTGCGCAGTTTATTGAACTAATAAATGATTAATGATAATAATAAATGATGACTAATAATAAACTAATAAATTTAATAAGATTTCTCTAGCACAACAGAATAATGGATATTCAGAAATTTTGTGAATGCTGACATGCTATGAATGTTCAAAAGTATAATTGCTGTCAGGTAAATGTTTTGAAATATTAACTCATTATGCTAGGTATGTCAAATCCCGCGTTTTACGGAACCGATTTTTGTGCTAAAAACTGTTCCACGTTTTTAGAACTTAGCGTTTAGGCAGTATGGTAGGATTGTGTTCTGTAGCATTTTTTTTTTAGAATTTTACATTAACTTAGAAGTTTTTTTAAAAGTAGAATAGTTGAACTTTTTTAAAGAGTATTTTTTTATTATATCGACGAAAGTTAAAGTGTTATTTATTGATATCAAAAAGTGTGTTGTACTTCTTGTGCTTAGTAAATGTTGAAAATATTATCTTTTTTTTTTCTATCCTAGTCTTTCTTTATACGTTTTCTATGCACATGCCAAATTTCAATAATTCATTTTAACTAGCAGATACCCTATTTTTACCCTCACTTTTGGTACCTAAATTTTGTTTGTCCGACTTATGTTTGGGGGAGAATGGGGGGGGGGGGGTACCGAAGGATATTAAATATTCGTTTTTATAAGCCAATAATAATTATTATTCAAAAATTTATGTGATTTTTCTATACAATGATTTTGTGATATAAGTACTAATATTACATTTATAAAGTATCAATGTAAAAATAACACTTATTATACATTGCGACCATTTTCTATAGACGCATCTAAAACTTAGCGGATTTACAGTGTTACAGTGGTAATAAAATTGTTCTAACGGTACTTTTGAATAAGTATATGTAAGAAAATAATGATCCATTATGCATCTGATTTTTAATTGTCTTGATTGTATTAAAATAATTAAATTTTTAATATTCACCTAGCAATTTTCTATAGACGCACTAAAGTTTTCGTCGAGTATCGTCGCAAATTTCTTATATTCTGTAGTATTTTTTATTTTGTGAGTCGAAATTAAGTTGAACTTAACCAAATGCCGAAAGGAAAGGTCTTTACCGATATTGAAAAAGGTCCAATATTGGCTTATCATCAAGAAAAAGATCCAAATCGAAAAATTGCTAGAAGTTTGAAGAGATCAGATCACGTTACCCGTAATTTCTTGAAAAATCGAACAGATTTTGCAACAGTAAAGCGGAACCAAAGAAATATAAGGTTTCAGGCCGTGAAAAACGAAGAATTGTTCGACTTGCATCAAATTCATCAAAGGATTGAAAACAATTAAGTCAGATTTGGGTTTAAATGTTTGCAAGGAGACGATTAGGAAAGTTCTTAAAGACACTCCACACATTGTACGATGGTTTAAAGCTAAAAAAATTGAGCAAATGTGGTGACCTGCTCGCAATCTAGATTTGAATCCTATTGAAAACATCTGGGGAATCATTGTAAGACGTATCTATGCTGACCAGAAGCAATATAACTCTGTGGCAGAGCTAAAAGTAGCGGTACCAGAATGCTGGGAGGATATTTGCCATATTTCCCACCAAGTTTTCCAGCCAAAAGTGCTGGAAAACTTGGTGGGAAATATGGCAATACAAATTTAGCAAGTAATTGAGCGCAAAGGAGGCCCAATCGAGTATTAAAATGTGATAAAAACATTTTTTTTGATAGTTTTGTTAAAAAATGTGAACTGCGTTTATAGAAAATAGTCAGCTGTCTTTTGAATTTAATTCATTTATGATTGACCTCTTTTCAAATTTGATTTTTTTTGGTGATAATTTTCATTATTTTTTGATACTTTATTTATAATTTATTGAAATACACTATCAAAATTAAGTTAAGTACGTTTTTAAGACATAATGCACATGCGCCTACAGAAATTGGTCGCAGTGTATATTAAATCAATAATTCATGTTTTTTGCTCAGTCCAATCATATTATTACATTTTTAAAAAGCTTTGTATCATATAATAATATAATATATTGCTTTTTTATGTATTTAGAGTATATCATATATTAGTAATATACTAAAATTTGTCTAAAAATATATAGACAAATATAATATATTTATAGTATACTAAATTTAATATACTATTTATAGTATATTATATATTTAATATATAATATATTATAGTATATATTAAATATATACTATAATATAATATATATTTAATACATACTATATCAATAATAATTATGAATGATATGATTCCGATACAGCAATGACAGTCTTGCACAATAGCAGAATAGAAAAACTTTTAAAAAAAAACACAGAAAGGCTATTACTTTTTCTTACTGGACTAGAAAAGAAAATGATTCTGAAGCTGTTGATCATTATACGAAAAAGTTCTAGCTAACTAGCTGACATTGTAGTTGATGTTTTCATTGAGTTGATGTTTCCAGTGATGTTTTCATTTTCATTGATGTTTTTCTAATGTGAATATGTTGCCATTATTTTTTGATAATCGGACATGCATTTTATTATCTTACTACACGATTTTACTATTTTTTGACTATATATATATATATATATATATAAATATATATATATATATATATATATATATATATATATATATATATATATATATATATATATATATATATATATATATATATATATATATATATATATATATATATATATATATATATATATATATATATATATATATATATATATATATATATATATATAGTGTGCAGCAAGTAGTGGAACTTGCAAAAATGATGTACAGCGAGTAGTGAAACTTGCAAAAAAAATTTACACCAAGTAGTGGAACTTGCACAAAAATAATTAAAGCGAGTAGTGGAACTTGCAAAAATATAAAGCGAGTAGTGGAACTTGCAATTTTTTTGATAGACGGGTCTAGCTTACGTTCACGTCGTGTCTATTGTTAACAATGATTGTTATATAGTTTCATTAATGGAATTTTATACCTTAATCATTAACTAAAACCCAAGATGTAAACTATTTAAAATAATATTATAAAACATTTTTTGTTTTTAAAATTTTTTAAGGTCAGAGGGGGAACCATCTATAACTACCACTAAGCATTATGTGACGTATTTTGAAATTTGGTAAAAGATGTTTTTACGTTAAAGTTTATTATTTTAATAACATTTAAATATTTTTTCGAATCTCATTAAAAATGCAATTTTTTTTAGGTTGTAAACGATGAGGGGGGGGGGGGGTAATGACACGCCCCTTTCCCCATCTACACCTCTTGAAACAAAGGGTGCGCTGCTAGTGATGTTGTAAAGTAGTAAAATATAATTTTTGATTTGATATTAGATTTCTTTTTAAAGATAAATATTTATAAAAAAAAAAAGAGTCATTTTTGATAATAGGGTGTTCGAAACCATCACCCTTACATCCACCCAAAGACAATGATAAGACTTCTATATTTGACTGTGGTCTGATAGCTAATTACAAAACACCTTGTATATAAAAATTTACATTTTCATTAAAAAAACAACACTTTTTATAAATATTGTTAGTCTTTATTGCCAGTATGGATGATGGTTTTGTGCCCCCTCTTGCCCCCAGATGCGCCCGTAATCTAGAAAACCTTTATAAATTTGTAAATAACTCTTGTATATATCTTTTGATACCAAGATATAAACTTTTAGATAAGAATTGATTAAGTTATAATAGTTTTAGTTAATAAAAACTTTATTTGTACCACAGTTTCTTCAACTAATCCTGATATTAAAAAAACGGTACTTAAAACGTCATAACTTTTTGTAGGGTGGTTCGATTTTGAAAATTTTTTCACTTTTGGAATATTGAAATGAAGCTCTTTTTAATGATATATAACAACCTAGAATTTGATGAATTTAAAAATTTCATGTAACATCCCTAATTATGCTTAAATTGCGAAAAACAAATAATAAAGCCTGTAAGTTTAGTTAAATTTTATTTAAGTTATAGTTATCTTTAGCTAAGCTTTGTTAATGTTTATATTAGCTTTATTATTCTTTGTTGAGCTTTGTTAATCTTTATTTTAAATAAAGATTAAAGCTAAAATAATATTTTATTAGCTTTATTAATTTTTTTTTGAGCTTGAGTAATGTTTATATTAGCTATGTTAATCCTTATTTAATTTTTGGGTATGTTAACTATCACAAAAACATTAATAAACTTTCATTAAGCTTAGTTTTGATTTTTTTGTGTGCTTATTTTCAGACAAAATAGGCTTTTTTAAGCTTTGAGTTTCTATTATTTTTAGTCAATATCAGAATAAAATTTATCAAATTTACTTTTCAATTAGGACAAACATATTCGGAGGTATTGTAAATGCAAGAAGAAAAAGACAATTAGAAGTGGTTTTTTTCAAATTTGTTCATCACTAGACAGTAGTATTCTTTAACTTATGTTTTTATGGGTGTGGAGGTGTCTGTCACAACAGCCAGTGATATAGAAGGTATTTGCAAAAATACATCAATTCAGTGATATCAGTACTTTAGAGACATATGTTCCTTTAATTATGATAATTGATGTTCCTAATAAAAATCAGTTAGATAGTTCTGACCTTGTTGTTGAAATTGATGAATCATTAATGTTTAAAAGGAAGAATAATGTAGGGCATGTCGTCGAAGAACACTGGATATTTGGAGCATATGATGTAATGACTAATAAGGGATATTTAACATGTGTGGAGGATAGATCTGCTGCAAATTGGTTCCATTAATTCAAAGATAGGTGGCTGTTGGGTCTACGATTCATTTACATCGATGGGCTGCCTACAATAATTTGAATAACATAGGCTTTAACCATCTCACAGTAAATCACACAACTAACTTTGTTGATCCTGTAACACAAGCAACATTTAACCATGTTGATGCTTTTTGGAGTCGAATATAGGAAGATTGAAATTTGTTTGCGGGTCAAAAGGTGATTTAAAGTGGAGTCGACTTGATGAAGTCATATACAGAGAGTATTTCGCTTTTAAGTCTGAGAACCTTTGGCAAAACTTATCAATTTTTTTCCAACATACATGACAAGTATCCTCTTTATAAAATATGACATGTATCATGACATGACAAGTATTCTCTCTATAAAATAAGCTATTTTATTTACTGAAACAATTTTATTTTATTAGAGAGGATACCTGTTTGTAGTTCTGCATACTATCTTTAATATAGATTATTTTAAATAAATAATATTTAAGCCGAATGATTAAGTTAGATAAATGTTATATATATATATATATATATATATATATATATATATATATATATATATATATATATGCCGTAAAAAACGTAAAAAAAAAGTCCTCAAACTTTAATTTAAGCGGCGCCCAAATACGGTCGATGCTATCGAAAACGGTCTAGAATTGCCTCTGACAACTTTAAAAAGTTTTATTTAATAGTAGTTATTTTTTTTTTAGTTTTAAACAAGCTTTAAAATACTACTAGTAATAATAATAAAAAATAATTTGTAAACAAGTGCTTTTTGTAAATTGTTTTATTTCGCTTGTTTGTGATAAAGAAATGGGACATTTGTTTTATTGTAAGTTTATTAGATAACTTTTTTTTAAATGTTGGATTTCGCTTTATTTTAATTAATATAGAACAATATATAAAGTTAAAATACATAAAGTAGTGTTTTATTTTCGTCGATTTTTTCCTTCCGTTTTTTAAGTAACCATTACTACCTAAATCGCACTCGTAAATAACTCCCTACCGCAGGTAAATTACATCTTAACTAGCACTCGTAAATTGTAGGTACGTGCGTTAGGGTTATGATTATTTTAGCTTTTGTCACAGTTTTAATTGGCCATAGTTTTAAAACCTGAGAAATTGATAGTCAATATTAAAATTTCATAATAATATTGAATATAGTTAAAAAACGTCCCACAATTAAGTTATGCTATAAAAATATTGTTGTTTTTATGACTATTATGGAAGTATTTGATTTTTAAATTCGCTATAAAGTATAAAACACACCTAAGTAAAAACTATTTAATGTGCTTGTGTAATATGTTGGTCTGAACTGAAATATTACACAAATACAGAAAATAGTTAATACTAATGCGTTTTACGCTTTACTCATTTCTTTTGTCTTTATCCATTTCAATGTCTTTTTTAATTAATTTTATATTTATACAGTAAATTTTTAAAGAAAAGTATTTTTATTAAAATAATAATAAAACATAGAACATTACTAACATATATTATCCATGCATTTTAGATTTTTCTAATATGTCAAATAAATATAGAAAAACTGTTGTTGACAAATATTCAAGAGTATGGACAAAAAATTTAGTTTTGTTTGAAAAACGTATAACATTAAGAATTGGTCTACCCTTTATCCCTTTATTGAAAAACCATTGAAGTCATTTAATAGAACGTTGGGCATTTAATGGACGTTACAACTGGCATCAATTGAAAAAAGCAGAAAAGAAAAAGAAAAGTTAATTGCTGTTGAAATAAGTAAATTATGGAACAAACTCAACTTTCAAAGTATTTCTAAAAATTCAGTTGGAAAAAAAATTGAAAAGGTTATAGAAAAACATGACAAATATCTTTAAAAGCCTGGCAAAAAGGAAGAATGCTCTGTTTTTCGAGATCTTTTTGATATCACCAATATTAAGGGCATATGACTTAATCTGAAAGATAAAAAATTTTATAACATACAATTATTAAGTTCAGGAGAAGTTGGTCACAGTACTAACACACAAGTGTCATTACATCCTTCAAAAGTCAGAGTTTGTAATGCAAAAGATACAACTTCTACAAGCAAAGCAGATAATTGTCCAGTTAGCAGTTCAACTGCATCATAATCAAGTGGTTCAGATTTAGATTCACAAGACAATTATGAACCAGTGGAATTAAAAAAATCAAGAAAGAGAGTATATAATAGAACAAAATTAGCATCTAATCTTGTGATAACTGAATCTTTAAGTACAAATAAATCAGCTAGAATCTGTAAAAAGTTATTTGAAAAAGGTATTGAAATAGAAAATCCAAGTCAGACAGGAATATGGAGATTAGCTATAAGGCAAGGAGAAAGTATGAAGAAAATTGTTGCTAAAATGGTACAAGAAGAACAATTCCGCTTAACTTTAAATTAACTTAGGAATTGTTAAATAAGAAAGTGGAAAATTCAATCATATTTTTGAAGCTTTTAAAAAATTGCTAAATGATTTTGGTGCATGGAAATGTATTTCAATGATTATATGTGACACAACAGCAGTAAAAACAGGGAGATTAAATGGTATAGTTGTAAATATACAAAATGAAATGGAAACCAGAGTCTTTACTAAACCAAAATATTTAGGATGTCAGCATCATATACTGGATCTCATTTTAAAACACGTTTTGGATCATTTTGTAAATTGTAAATTAACAAGTCCTGGTTTTGGTTATAAATTTGTGAAGGACTTAACCAAAAATTATGAAAATCTTCAAAAAAATTATGCGTATGAAGCTGAGCCAAATCATTACATAAACTCGGGATGGCGAGAAGACTTCAAATTTCTTTATGAGTTATGTGAAGCTTTTAGTTACTTCAAGAATCATAAAAAATTACCAAAAATTAAGTAGCACAAGCTTCCTCCATTGCACAGTGCTAGATGGAACTTTAGAGCATCATATGTTCTTCTTGTCTATTTTCTTATACCAACATGGAGGAATGAACTTGAAAGTGCAGCAACTTTTATTGCAAATCAATGGAAAAAACTTTGATTCAGCAAGTAATTATTTGATGATAAACCATATAACTATATGCTTGATGCATTGACTGAAATTAAGTGTACAGCCGCTTTAAAGTGCTTTATGAAACACTGGAGCAAAGAAGATTGTGTAGTTCATATTCCAAGAACAAACATCATTGCTGAACGAGGCGCTAAATTGATGGAAGATCTTCTTCAAAATTCAAAAAAATGGGAATATGCAAATATGAAAATTATTGGAAAGAATGACCTGTGAAGCGTTAAAACTAACTTGCTGAAAATAATTACTTTTGTTGATCCACTTCAATGATATGTAGTTTATAAATACTAAATATAATTTAAATATAGTTTAATTTATTTTTGTGGCTGTTCATAAATGGGTTGGAAATATGCTTTATGTGTCCTCATGTAATCTATGAAAAATTACGTTATTATCAAGGGGGGGGGGGGGATATTTTTGCAACTAGACTACCATTAAACCAGTTTTTATATCAATTACTCAACATTTCTCAGGTTATAGAGTATGGCCACAACAGATTCAAAAAATGTCATAACCCTAACGTGCGTATCTGCGATTACGGCACCGATTTTAAAGATAAAATCCGTGACCATTTTTTCACCGCGTTCTCGAAGTTGGTGTCGTAAGGATGGATTTTTATCGTTTTTTTTTTTTTTTAGAATTATATATTGACTTAGATAATATTTTAAAAGTGGAGTGTTGTAAGTTTATTGCAATTTTTTTTTTGTGTGCAATTACAAACGTTTTTAGTGATTTCATTGCAATTAAAAACTTTGTTCTTGTTCTGGAAGTAAATTGACATTGAAGGCATGATGGGTTTTTTAACTAACTTTTCAGTCAATTTTATATATCTATTTTCTATGTACCTGCCGAATTTCATTAAAAAATAATGACACATTTTTTAATGACATTATTTTTTAATGCTCTATTTTTGCACGCAATCAAGGTACCAAATATTCTTCTAAAATAAAGGTTGTGTGTGTGTGTGGGGGGGGGGGCAATTAACGTTATAAGCATTTTGTATATTTGAACTTTTTTATTCCCTAAAAAGTTGTTTCTTTGGAAAAATGAAGTTTTTTAAAAATATTGGTGGTTTTTTTAAAGTATTCAAAACATGATTTACACACACATAAAAAAAACTTGCTATATATTTTATTTAAGATTCAAGTGACTTTTTTTTTATGTTGCATGTAATATAGTTTTTTTTTTAAAAAAAGTCTTATAATGATTACAGCTGATTTAATAAAATAATTATAATGTTTATTAAAAAAGTTTTTTAGAGCATTATGGGATCTAAAAAGAATCATTTATTTTATGGTGAAGCCAAAAATTATTTAGCTTTGTAGTTTACAACGTTAACTCATTTAAATATTGAATGTAGAAATGGACATATATTAAATATATATTCATATCCAACAATGAATCATTTAAAACAACTGTTGAAATAGTTAATAAACTTTTTAATTTCAAAATATGTAAAAGTCAGATTGTGCAACTAGTAAATAGATTCTATGCACGTAAAATTTTTCAAGGGATTCTAAACGATTTATTAATATCTGTAACATGCTCTTTGCATACCAAAAACTAATATCTGCTATGCCACAACCATTGCATTCAACCACAAGCTTAAGTAACATTGTTTCGTGTTCTTCTATTTTATCTTCTTAACACATCAGTGTCTTATCTGTATCAAATAGTAATCACTTATCTCCTTCTTTATCTGGCCCCACTTTAATAACCTCTTCTCATTAACCACTACTACTCAGGTTGGAGCTGATCTGTTGAATCCTAGGAAAAAAGTTTTGAAAAAGAGGTTAACCATTTTGGAAAATGAAATGGCAAATAAAAAACAAAAGTATAAAGAGGATCTAAAAGAGTTAAGAGAAAAGGCAAAGGCCCGGCTATATCAATTTAAATCTAAATCAGGTTATTGCTCGCAAAGAAAAGACAATCCTTAATCTTCGAAAAAAATCAAAGGAAAAGTATTTGAATTTACAGCCAAAGAAACTTCAAAATCACATTTTTATTTTAAAACAACTGTTGACATTTACCCAAAGCAACTTATCTTATCAAAAGGCTATATTAAGCCAACAACTTGGAGACAAAAATTCTGAAATTCTTGTACTGCAAAATGACATACTAATTTTACAGAAAAAAGTGGAGCAAATGCAATAAATAACACAAAACACCAAAAATGAAAAATGCTACTCAGCAGATATTAGAGCACTTATATATGACATGCTTGTGTGCCACGTTTCTACACATAGTGTTCCAACTCTGCTTAGTAAAATTGGAGAACACACTGCCTATCAATTTAGTCACATTCCGCATTGCACAACTGTGGAACAAATGATGCATGAGCTAGGTGTAATTTCAGACTTACTGACTGCTGAAATTTTCTTTCTCAAAAATCTGACACTTGGTTTTGATGCAACGATACAGGAGGGTGTTCATGTAAATATAACAACAGAATCAGTATGCATGGTTGTAGCCGTTATCAAATTCCTGGAGGTACAGCTTACGACTATCACAATACAAAATCTGCTGATAATCTTGCCAAGTTATATAGTGACTTCTACCAGCTACAATACACTGATGTGCGAAGTACTATTATTGGAAACATAACTAACACGAGGAGTGACAGAGTAGCAACAAACCATGCAATGGTTACTAAGTTAAACATTGTTTGCCAGAAATCATTAAATGAGCTAAACTGTCACCTTCACCAAGTGGCGCATCCAGGTCGTTGTCCTTGGAAGGAGGGGGGGATAATTTGACCAACAAAAAAAATCTGCTTTTTTTTTCTTCAGATAAACCACTTTTTTATTTGATTATTTAGAATATTTTTAGAAAAGTTTGCTAATAAATATATTGAATGTATCTGTATATAAATATCTTGAAATAATCAAACGTTGAAAATAAATATTTATTCTTGTTATAAGAGACGGATTTATGTCCTCAAGGCCCCTAGGCATTAAAATTTTTGGGGGCCCTAAACACTCCTAAATACCACAATTTTTTTTCCATGATACCCCGTTTAAGAATTGAGCCCGCTAAAATCATGGTGCACAGGGTGCAGTCTTGTCTGCCTATAGGTAAATCTGGCCCTGTCTGTAATGTGCAACAAAAGACAAAATGATATTTTTAGTATATTCTTTTTTGATAAAGACTTTTATAAATTTTACAAACTACAATATAAAATTGAGCTTTCGACTTTTCGAAGATATCAAAACTAATCAATAACCTTTTCGAAATTTATGATGCAATCTCTATGGATATGCATCATAGCTAATCCATATAATCGTTCTTGTCCTATATTGGATCTTAACCAAGTTTTAAGTCTTTTTAAAACCGAGAAACTCCGTTTTCCTGAAGCAACGCTAACAGTAAGGGTGCAAAGCAGTTGTAAAATACATTTAATTAAAGGGAAGGCATTACAATTACATTGCTTGTATTGGACATTCTCATCAACAGTATTTATGTTGGGCAGCCCTTTCATGAAACTCAGTATATTAGTTATGGGTGCTGTTAACTCTGTCTAAAGTAACAAGCTTGAGTAATTGCACTTGACCGTGTATTCCCCAACTTTTGAAAAAAGAAAGCAATACTTACAAAAAATTCAATAAAGGCATTCTGAAAACGTTATCCACGGAAATTTATGTATATGTTTCTCGGAAAAAAAAGCAATTAAGATTCTAACCCTTCTTTAAATGCACAGAATATGGATATTTGTAATTTGGATCAGGAAACCAATTGCATTTCAATATTCGGTATTTATCTTGTTCAGTTACTTGACGTGTTAAAAATGCCCCAATGTCTCTTGGCAAACAGTTATCTCTTTTGTCGCGGGTATTGAATCTTCTTTATTAATTTCTGCGTTAGTTTTACTTGTAAAATTAGCAGCTTCCATACTAAATCCAGGTTCTGGAGAAAAAGGACTAAATTTCATTGTAATTTGATTATTTTTCAGCCCCGCCAATAAATGCACAATTAAATCATTCGGATGATGACACCGAAGATGAAGGCAAAACGATAGAACTAGCATGGTCTTGTATTGGTAGAATTTTAATTCTTTTGACAAAATAGTCATCTAAAGAGCTTGTCTTCTTTACCCCGTTGGTCATTGTAGCTAATAAAAATAATTTCATTAAAAATAGTAAAAACCATTTGTCATTTATTTAAAATAGTAATAAACACACTTTTGTTTTCTAAATAAGAAACTAATTCGTAAGAAATTCATTCAGTTACTATTGTAAAAAAAAATCTTCGTATCTCACTTAAATACAACTTGAAGTGTATATAAGTGTAATATAAATTGAAGTGTTGCAACCAGGGCCGGATTAAGCCTTTTTAGTGCCGAAGGCACAAACCCACATCGGTGCCCCCTTCTGCCTAGGGCACCTGATTTTTCGCTGACTGTGACCGCTGGTATGTTCAATATTATGGAAAGAAAACAGTTGTTAACAAATATGTTTGTAGTTTGTACTACTATCACTTATATAAAACCTACAATAAAGTATTTCTGTATTAAAATTAATAGTTAATAAATTTTGAAATGATAATAGACAAACTGTATTTTTATTAGATGAAAAAATCAAAAAGATATTGTCATTTACATTTTAAAGTTTTTTTTTCTAGATTTACATCTACCAAAGTCTTTGAGTATATCGTCAAAGTTAATTCTGCGCAACATATCTGCCTCAATCATAAGCAGAGATAAGGAATCAAGCCTATCTTGTTTCATTGCTGATCTATGTAAGTTTTTTGTACGTTTCAACTGAGAAAAAGAACGCTCAGTTGAACAGTTAGTAACCATTAATGTTAAAAAAATGCGGAAGGCGATTTCAACATTTGGAAAGGCACACTCAATATTGTCTCTAACTATTACTTGGTATAGTTTTCCATGATTGAACGTGTTGTTTTCCGATCTTGATGCAGCAGGAAATTTGTGTCGAATATATGAATGAAACTGTTGTAGTTCAGTATATAAATTATTGTTCAGATCTTTGGGATAAGCATTTATTAGTTCTTCACAAAACTGAGATGTTTGTGATAATGATCCATCGACCAAACAAGAAAAGCGAACTTTTTACCCCCAAACGCTTGGTGCCTAAGGCAAATGCCTTGGGCACCAAGCGTTTGGGGGTAAAAATTATTTATTTTTCAACTTCAATTGTTGAAAATTAAATACTTTTTTATTGAAATTTTAACTACCAAAAACGGCATCGGGTATATAAAATTACACCACAAATTAAAATTAAATTAATAAAAAAAATTTACCATTAAAACCAAATCTATATTTTTTTAAGTTTTTAAAAACAGTTTTTAAAATTTTTTTAAATAGAACGATAGTAATTTTACTGCTTTTTATTGTTATCTAATTATATAATAGAATGAATTAATGATGATGACAACATTTTTCGAAACTTTCATCGTTTTTTTTCGATATCGTAAAAGTGTTAAAAATGCAACAATAGATTTTTTTTGTAATGCTATGAAATAGTTTTAGTTTTGCTTTAGTTTTTGTTTTAGTTTAAAAAACGTAAATAGCTAGCAACAGAATAATTTTTGTATTTTTTTTCCTTTTACAAATTTTTCAATAATATTTTAAAGTTTGACATTTCTTAGAGTAGGGGGGTATTTACCCCTTACCCACACCCCCCACCCTCTTTGTATCCACCACTCCTTCACCCCTTGTCCACAATGACCAGTTTGTGCAAGTCTTTACTCAAAGCATTAGAGACTTCTTAAGGAAAACTTTTTGGAAGAGACTGCATTGCAGCAAATATTGTTTTACAGCTAAACAAACTTCGCTACAAGCGTGCAAAAGGTACATGTATAATGTTAATCCCACTTTTTTACTTTAAAACAACGTAATTTTGTGAATTATGATATATAAATCTGAAATATATTTTTTTTTAATTAGCATATAATGTTTCTTATTTCACATGCTCCTTATGCTCTTTAAAATAATTACTTTATGTTATTTAAAGTTGACCCAAAGGGTTTTGTAGCCTTTTTGGACCACCACAAGCTGCCCAGAGGACTGCTATTACGCTACTTGCAACAATAGTTAGGGGTTTGTAGATTATTAGAGACTAGTATTATGGTTTATTTATAAATTTATTGTTTCAGGTATCCGTGAGTTATGTGCCCAAGCTTTAATTGGAAAGGTACTGACTGGTCCTTGGATGACAAAATTTTATATCACACCAGGTCAGGGACTTGACTAAATATCTGGCATCCAGGTAGTCAAAAATGTTCGGAACACACTTATTGAAATCAGCAAGGATCCTCTAAATATTACTAAACAAAAAAATGATTTTTTTGGAAATATTATTAAAGATCCTGTTTTTAATTCAATAATCAGCTTTTGCCCAGTAACTGATGAAATGAGTAAAACATTAGCTGAATGTCTGAAAGCTGTTGTTAGTGTCATTGACAGGTAGTACAAGCGTCAGTTCAACATGAGTTCAAATGATCAAATTATGAACCAGACTAAATCAGCAAGGCTTCACAAAATTGACTCAGAAGAACTTATGGATATGTTTAGTGCTGCAAAGCAAAAAGCTCCAAATGCCACGCTTTGTTTTCTTTTAAAACTTCGTGCTTGTAAAAATAAAACAACTGCTCTACTTTCCAAATGGCCTACTGATATTGAAAACAAATTACTATGATGGGCTATTTCTAATGCCAGAAAAACTCGATTTGCAAATGCACAATGTCGTGAAGTAATGATGTCAGAACTTATAAAGCGTATGGCTGACAAAATTCAAAATAAAAAGGACAAAGAACAGAGGAAAATATAAAAATTTTTAAAAAATTACATGCCTAATCAGATAAAAAAAATATTTCCTGACCTAGAAAATAATGAGGCTTATAATATTGAAGAAATTCTTATTGGAGCTGCTATTAGAAGATGTATTTGCCACATATGGTTTGATAATGCTACTAACAGCCAAGATATATATTTTGGCAGACTTCTTAGCATTAAAAAGGAGAACAGTGGTATATACTTAGTTTCTTATTGGAAGCCAAATAAGAATGAGGATGATGATGTTGTTGAGTATGAAATGAGCAAATGCCAACTATCTATAGACATCATTAGTAATATCGTAATATCATAAAAAAATAATGTGCAAATTGATTATAATAAGGTATGTGTTATTGTAAATCATAATATGGTTTACTTGCATCAATAATTTTTATTTACAGATATTAGGTAAATGTCTTAGTTAGCAATATTTTTTCAATGCCTAATGTGTATATTAAGCCTCCTCACCCTTTGTTGTTGTTGTTGTTGTTGTTGTTGTTGTTGTTGTTGTTGTTGTTGTTGTTGTTGTTGTTGTTGTTGTTGTTGTTGTTGTTGTTGTTGTTATTGTTGATAAGATTATGAAAAGATCTATAATTATTTCATTGATTATTTTTATGTATCAGATCTTATTTTAGATGGTCGGGTAGTTACCGACATCCAACAACCAGGGTTGACTTGGTTGCAACATGCTATGGGAAACCAAAGGTCATAGACAAAGAAATGTGTCATTAAAAATAAGTAAATGTAAACATAACTTGAACTTCCCAGCGGTTTACTTTATTTTTACTGCACTTCCTTAAAATTTTAAAGCTAATAAGTCTTTATAGCTTTTTTAAAGAGGAATGTCTTTTTTTCTTACTTAAAAACTAAACTTATTAAAAAAAAAATTTTTTTTAACTCTATCTAAACCTAATAAGTTGCAATATTCAAATCCATTATTATTTTTTTAAATAAATGTTTATCTAATTATATGGCTTTATGTAAAAACAACCCATTTTTATAGGACTCAAACATTTCTAAAGAATTTTAAAAATTAAAAAATAAATTATTTACGTTTCATTATATATGAAAATAAGCAAACAAATAAATATAAGCGAACAAATAAATATAAAATTACACATGTGTAATTTTATATTTATTTGTAATTTAAAGTGTTGTGCACAACACTCTAAATTACAAATAAATATAAAATTAAAAACTTAAATAACATTTCTACACGTTCAAAAAGCTACTGTATATATCAAAAAAATATTGTGTTGTATTCAGCCTAATTAAAGCATAATATACTACTATTGTCCTTTGTTAGACCAAAAAAAATCTAAGCTGCAGGTTCAATGTCTAGCCCATCTTTATATATATATATATATATATATATATATATATATATATATATATATATATATATATATATATATATATATATATATATATATATATATATATATATATATATATATATATATATATATAAGGTGACCAACTATACTCATTTATTGAGTTTTGTACTCTTTTTTCACAAACTAAACTCTTTTCAAATCCTGTACTCCGAATTTACTCATTTGTATAATTTTATACTCGTTTGTAAAATATTTTTTTAGATTATTTTATTTCAATTTTATTAATTAAATATTTATTTAAATTCTTTATTCTTGTTAATACACTTATTTTTTGAACTCTTATTACCAAAATGTTTTTTGAATTATTTTTTCTTCGTAAAACTTTTTTTTTTCACTTTTCACCGTTAAAAAATACTTCCTCCATTTACGATGTCATTGCAAAGATGACATAAGTTTTATGGGAATTCCCTTTCTGTTTAATTGATTTAAGATTCAAATCTTAAATCAATTAAACAGAAAGATGTACAAAATAAAATAAAATTTTATCTAGTGAAGATGAAGTTGCATGTAAGTATTAATATTATAGTTTCATTTTCATTTTTCAATATCAGACTTTAATATTTATTTAAAATAAAAATAAAAAATATTTTACTAATAAAATTTTTAGATTATTGATTCAAATATGAGCGATAACAATAGAAGGAAATATCGTTTAAACGAAAGTTTGATAAAAGAGTTTCCGTTCACTGTAGTTAAAAATCGAAATGATGACTCCTTGGTTAAATGCACAATCTGCAATAGGGAATTTTCAATTGCAATTCACTGACGTAGTGCAATAACGGCACACGTTGAAACTAAAGTACATTAAACGTCTCATGACACAGCAGCGTCAACATCCAAACTAACAACATTTTATAAAGTATATACTTTTTATAAAATTTATACTTTTTGAACTAATGAAAAAAAATTGGCAGTTATGGAGGGTACTTTCGCTTTTCACACAACAATCCATAATCAAAGTTTTCGCAGCATGGACTGCACTACTAAATTATTAATAAAATTTTGTGACGAAAATTTTTCTTGTGCGCAAACAAAATGCGAGTCTATCGTAACCTGTGTATTTAATGAATTCTGCAAGAAAATGCTATCAGAAAATCTGGATTCTGTATCATATATCTGTTCTATCAGACGCGTCGAATCACAATAAAATAAAACTTTATCTAATTTTAGTAAGGTATTTCGATATTAAGAACGGCATTCAAATTAAGATTTTAAATTTTGAATCAATCGAAGGGGTAGCATCAGACATTTTGTCTAATCACTTATTTCGAGTTATAACAGACAACAATTTGAATAAGAAAATTTTGGCGCTCTCGGCTGATAACACAAATACTAATTTTGGAGAACGCACCCATAACGGTGTCAATAATGTGTACACAAAATTACAAGATCTTCTGAATCGAAATATTTTGGGATAGGTTGTAATGCTCACAAGTCGCAACTTTCTGTAAAAACTTTATCTGCCGTCTTAACAGTCAAATTTAATATGCAAAATGAAAGTTGTTCGGATATGGCTACATTATTAGACGAACATCCTCATTTAGCAAAAAAAATCTACTCCGAAGAAAAATATGTTTTGAAAAGAAAATAAAGTTTTTATCGCTTTTCTTCTAGTGTTGACATAGGTTGTGTCTGCTAAAATTATCTTTATACCTTTCCATAAATTGTATTCATCGAGTATAGCTGTTACACCTTCAACAACAGTATCTGCTTTTCCATCAGGTAGATATAGTGCTTGTACCTTAACTTCTCTTTGTTTATTCTTCAACACTAGCACTTGATATTCTTGGAGACTAATACATTTACCATCAAAGTGCAGTGGCCAGCTTTGTAGCGTTTTCTTCATTTCTTCTTTAAGTTTAACTGCTTATTTAATAGTTGATCTGAATATACCAGACTATGAAGGTGTTTAAATGTCCATCCATCTTAAGATAGCAGTCAACAAATGGTTACATGACATACTCTTTCAATTGCCATTGCCTGGCTACTCTTTCCAATGCTTAATTTTTTTTTTTTTTTTGGGGGGGGGGTTGGGTTTTATGACTCAAAAATATTAACTTATAAATAGTTATTAAATAAAGTCATTAATAAAATCAAAATATAGATATATTTTTTCAATTCTGATTCACTCCCAACAAGGCTGCAAGCAACCACTATTAAGTTACCAGCCACTATAAGTTGGGAGTTACTACCAAAAAAGAATAGGGTTATAGAATAGGGAAACGGTTGACAGAAGACTTGAGAAGTTGTAAGTTGTATGAGTCAGGGAAACACGAAGATTGGAGAGAGTTCCAAATGGTTGAAGTTTTTAGAGCATGCAGGGACAGATACAGTAAAAGAATGAGACTTGGCTGAATGACGAGTCAAGCGAGAATGAGTTTAAATTGATGGAACTAGAGATGATAGCTCCTTCGAGTAGCAACCATGATAGTATTCAAGAAAAGAGAGAGATGCAACTTTATGATAATGGGAAAGAGACTCAAGCTAAACAAATAAAACGGGTATAACTCTGTTTACAACTGCGTTATTGGACCTTTTTTAGAAGAAAAAAGCATCATTAGAACAACTAGCCTAAATATAACAACAGTATTCCATACAGGGACAATTAAGAGATTTGTAGAGGTAAAAAACGAAATCAGAAGTAAGAAGTTGGCAAGCACCATAAAGAGAAGCAACCTTAGTGGATGCTAATATTAAAGAGAAAAGGAAAGGCAAAGGAAATTTTTTTGAAGATCAAAAAAGATTAGTTAAAAAAAAAGTAAAAAAAAAATTATTAAAAGGTATAAACAAAGGTATAGCGGTAATGCTACCGAACTCTCGAACCCTCATTAAATACCGTGTTTTGACCACCGACACTTCCGTAAGTTCAAGCAATATTTTTTTGTTTACAATACCGTACTTTCAAGAAAAAAAAATTGAACTTCCGTCACTACCGAGGTATATTTCGGTATTTCATTTTACTACCGTCATAATAAAAAGTTTAATAAGCACTAATTTCCCATTTTATTAAATTATTATTCGAATTAGACAGATTTTTGAATTATAGAAAGTTGATTTTTCTTAAACGCATTTCACGGTGACTTAGCATTTAATCGAATTATGGAGGTTTTCGAATTAAGGAGACTCGAATTAGAGAGATTGTACTGTATTAAAAGGAAGTTTTTAATAATTAATATTAATTAATTTGATGATTGTTATAACAAGATACAAATATTTTTACAGTCTCAGTATTGTTTTTAAGTTTATTAAGTGAAGTAATAATCAGCAAAACAAGATTTATAAAGAGTGAAAAAAATGCCTCGAGCATTCTCATTCTTTTATGAAATATTCCCAAAAAGTCCTTTTTGGGAATATTTCATAAAAGACGATCATGGCAAAGACATTGCTCAATGTAAGTTGTGCCCAGCTCAAATAAGCACAAAACAAAGTTGCACAACAGGGCTAAAATGTCATCTTAAAGACCGTCACAAATCAACTTTTAATAAAATTGAAAATTTAAACAATAAAAGAGTTGCAGAAACTACCGGTGAGAATTTGGCGAAGGAATCTTTACAAGTGCCATCAGAGCATGACTCACAGCTTCTTTTCATTCAAGGTGTTAAGAAAATGAAGATGGATATATCAACATATTGCAAAGTGGTAACGAAGTATACTGCCAATGGCAGGAGACAACTTTTGGCTGATTTAGAAATGACGAAATATCTTTGTATGGGTAATCTACCATTTGCACATGTTGCAACAGATGCTATCAAAGGACTCATGTCATTTCTGCAACCTGAAATAAACATAAAGTCTCACACAACTTTTTCTCGAAACAAATTTTCAATTTTGCATTTTAATATTCAAGAATCAGTGATGAGCATATTAAAAAACGATTTATCAACGTTACATGTTAAATAATGGGAACTAGAATTATTATATAATGTCAAATCCATTTTTAATTTATTTTAGGAATGATAAAATCAACTTCAATTAGCAGCAACATACTATGTACAGCACATCTACTCCATTTAGTAGTTATCGAAAGCTTTAAAGCGGTTAAGAAAGTTAAAGATGTATTCAAGGCCTGTAGATTATTGGCAACAAGAACACAGAAATCAGTTGCGAGTCAACAGAGAATTATCATTGCTTGCCTAACTGTACAACAAAAAAAAATTAATTTTCATAAAATCATTACTCCATGTAAAACCAGATGGAACAGTGGTTTAATGTGTATGGAATCAATTTTGCACCTAAAACAAGGCTTTGACATTATTTCTGCTAGTAATTTAAAAACTGATGACATTTTGAGGACAATCATCCCGACTCAAGAACAATTTGAAGTCATTGAGAAAATTGTTCCAATTTTAAAAGTGATCATTTATTTCTCAGAGTGTATTTCGGCAGAGAAACGACCCACAGAAGATCTCATTATTCCTGGCCTATATGTTATCCAAGAAAAAATTAAGGACCTTATTTTGGCCAATGATAAGACAACAGCTGATTTTGTTTCTAAAATTCTTGCAAATTTCAACAAAAGGTTCCCTGACTGTAGTTCTAATATTACAAACAATCATTGTTGCATTTTTTAGACCCAAAATTTAAAGTTCATTTAATGTCAAGATTTGGAAAAGAGTGCCAAGCAATTAAACAATTTAAACTAAGTGCAACAGGTGACGATTTATCACTCAATCCAAAATAAACTCAAGCACCATCTCCAAACCAAGAACTTACCCCAGCAGAAAAGCTCCTTTTTAAGATGATGAATCATGACAACCCACAGACTGGGTTCTTGGACACATCAATATCAAACCCTTTTGATGCAGAACTAGATGCTTACAAAAGATTGGAGTTCCCACAAAAGAGTTATGACATTCTGGAGTGGTGGAGGGTCCATTCACCACAGTTACCATTACTCTCCAATGTAGCAAAAAAAGTTTTATGCATTCCTGCTTCATCTACTTCATCTGAGCGTGTATTTTCACAAGCTGGAAATATTGTCAGCTGCAAAAAAACTCTTCTAAAGTGAGAAACATTGGAAAAGCTTGTTTACATTAAAGAAAATATCTCAAGAGTAACAATTAAAAATTTGAAAATTGAAGAAGATAATGATACCTTGAAATCAATTAATTTTAATTAAGTTTAACATATTTTTATACTGTTTCCATTGATGTATTCAATTTGAAATAAAATAAATAATCTATGCTAAGCTATGAAACTTTTTTTTTCATACTCCCGATTTTGTTTACTACCGAATCTTAACAAGAGTTAAAACATATACTACCGTTAGTAATACCATGGACGTATAAGAGATACGTCTCTTATACGTCCATGGTAATACCAATAAACAAAAGTCGACATGCTTAACACCGATGCTCTCGTCACTCCCGACTTTTATCACTACCGCATTCCCTTAGTATAAACGAATTAAAAGATTGACGAAAAATAAAACACGAAACTGAATAAAAGAATAAAAGAACAAACAGATTTAATAAAACAAAAAAATCAAATAAAAGCAAAGTACCAATTTAAAAGAAAAAAGTTCAAAAAAAGTTCGAAATAATAATAGAAAGAACCAATTAAAACGTAAAAATAAATCGCTACCAATTTTTCTACACCTTTTTTCGGCAAAAATAAAAAGATTAAACAAATTATTATTATTTTTTTATTTTATTTTATTTTGTAGAAGGTTTTGTGTTTGCATTTTCGTTTTGTAGTTTTTGTTTTCATTTTGTAGTTTATGTTTTTGCCTTTTTGTTTGCGTAAAGTTTGTTATTATTTGTGCGTTTGTAGCTAATTATTTTTATTGTTGTTCTCTTTTTTTCTATTTTACCGCATTTTCTACACCTTCCTTTTTTCGCCAGAAATAACATAACAACAAAAACAACAACAATATATTTTCCAGTAAAATTATTACAATACTCCAGCCACATAAAAGAAGTAATATTTACACTGGATGGTTCACTCTCATATAGCATTGCTAAGCAAGGAGAGCGACCATGATATAAGTTTTTGTGTTTTGCCTTTTTCGTTTGTGTAAAGTTTGTTTTTGTTTGTGCTGTTTTGCAAATTATTTTCATTTTTGTTTGCTGTTGTTATTGAGCGTTTTCATATTTTTTTGTCATATTATTTATTATTTTTTTTGCTTTTATTTATTATTATTGCTATTAATTTTTTGTTTGTTTGTTAATTTTATTTAGGTATCACTCCACTGACTAGTTTTTAAATATATGAGTGACACCTAACCTAATTTTATTAAATTATAAAAAACTTGTAGTTTTTCAATTTTTGGTTGAATAAATACTAATAATAAAAAAAAAAAATTTACCAATTGATTGTGTATATGTTTTCCATACAATAATCCAAAAAGAAGTAAAGAAGAGGACTCAGTGAGAGGGTAGCCATTCATTAATATAGGAATGTCGACAGTATTGCGACAGCTGTTTGCAGTAAATAACTAAGTTTTGTTGGAGTTAAAATTTACAATCCACTGTGTGCCTCAATCTGTTACAGGAGTATAAAGTAGAGCAAAAAGAGCTACTTTAGATGTAAGATTGTCAGAAAAATTATTTATGTAGAAACACAACAGGACCAAGGGTAGAAGCTTGAGGTACCCTAGAAGTTACTGAAAATAAAGAAGAGTGTTGGTCTTCGAGGATGACTTTAATAAAGTGGTTAGAAAGAAACAATTTAATAATCTCAAAAACTTTACCAGATACATCTTATAAAACAAGCTTATGGAAAAAACCAGCATGCCAAACTTTGTCAAAAACTTTAGATATTTCAAGAGTAATACCCCGCCTCCATCTAATTCACAATAAAATCTTTCAGTCACAGCAGTTAGCAAGTCTGCGGTAGAGCGAGAAGATCCAAAACCTTATTGATTGTCTGACAGTAAGTTATTTGACTCAAGATGGGATGTTAGAATTTTTTTGATCAAAGACTCAAAGACCTTACTAATAACAGAAAGAGGACTAATAAGATAATAATTGGAGGGGTCAGAATGTTCTCCAGAGTTTTTGAAAATTGGAACAAGAGATGCTATTTGTACAATAAGATAATATTGTACAACATTTTATAAACACATTTAATTATAGTGGATGATATAAATAAATTTGTTTATAAAATGCATTATTAACATTATCATATTAATTTCATTCCCAAATTTTATATACGAAATCTATCATCAATTTAGATAAATATTTTGAGCATTAATTTGCTCTTTTTTTTGAAAATTCACTTCTCGTATATACTATTTTATTTTGTATTTTATTTGAATCAATTAAAAAAATTTCTTTTTTGAAAATATAAAATGTTTTACTGTAACTTCTCAATTTTTAGATAAAGAATAGAAATTAGATATTCAATTTTTAATGAATACATAGATCATTTTTAGTGCATAGTTTAGTATTGCAGTATTATGATTCGTATTCCTAGTGCAGGTGGGTATGAAAAGTTGGTTTATACTACTTTACCTGAATGTGGCTATACACAAGGTGTCAACATAGAGCAGCAAGGTAGTTTTGTATAACCTTTTTTTCCCACAAATTTACTTTTATTTTGTTTTCTATGAATACATGAAGTGAATTTTCAAAGTCTGAGTATTTTGATTTTGAGAAGTTGACAAAAAACTGGACTCCTTATTGGTTCACAACAACAGAAATTAATATATCTTTTTTTGAAAATTCATTTCTCATATATATTATTTTATTTTGTATTTTATCCCTATAACTACAAAACACGAATCCTGACAGGCAGGTCCACTTACATGGACATCCTAGGTTTTGTTTTGGAGACTTTATTTTTTTTTTTAAATAGCTGCACACTAATTACACACTGCATTTATGATTTTTTAATGTTGCAATGTTTGTAATTACATCTGAATAGCATATTTTTTGATATAAATGGTATAGAAAAATTAACAGATGTTCAAAATGTATATGTAAGTTTTCAAATTAATATTTTACATAACACAGGCGTAAGTAAAGAATTTTTTACTTTTCATTTATAGAAATATCTGACAGTGATTGTGTTGTTGTTGAAACATATGCATGTGGTGTTAATTATGCTGATATAATAATACGCTGGGGTCTCTATAAATCTGCAACTGATTTTGTTGGTTGGCCCATCACACCTGGGTTTGAATTTAGCGGCACAATAAAAAGTGTTGGTCAAAATGTTAAAGATTTTGTTGTTGGTGATAAGGTAGCAGGTTTAACCTGCTTTGGTGCTTACACAACTTGTATTAAAGCCCCTGCTTATATGATAAGAAAAGTTCCATCAAATGTTTCAATGGCAGCAGCTGCTGGATTTCTAACAGTTGCTGCAACTGCTTACTATGCAGCTTTTGAGTTGTGTAAATTGCGTGTTACTGATTCTGTGTTAGTGCATTCTGCGGCAGGAGGTGTTGGATCTATGTTGTGTCAAATGTTACGAAATGCTGGATGCAATGTTGTGGGAGTTGTTGGAGCAACTCACAAGGTTGAAACAGCAAAAAATCTAGGTTTGGTAATTCTATATTTGTATAAATGTGTGTGTGTCTATCTATCTATCTATCTATCTATATATCTATATATATATATATATATATATATATATATATATATATATATATATATATATATATATATATATATATATATATATACATATGCATATATATACATACATATGCATATATATATATACATAAATATGCATATATATATACATATATATATATATATATATATATATATATATATATATATACATATGCATATATATATACATACATATGCATATATATATACATACATATGCATATACATATATATATATATATATATATATATATATATATATATATATATATATATATATATATGTATATATATATAAATATATATATAAATATATCTATCTATCTATGTATATATATATATATATATATATATAGAGTTAATTTGGGATACCACTTTTTTACCCCAGAGTTTATTTAGGATACCATTTTTTTTGTGGCAATATTAGGAAGGGGAGGGTTATATTTTTTAATTTCCCCTTCCTCCTTCTCCCTGTCCCTCCTCCTCTTCCCCTACATAAAACCGGTGCCGCAACAATGATTTTAAATCATCAATTATCATTTTAATCGTTTGTGTTTATCTTGTTTGTTTTATCCTAAGATAAGGAGTTGATTTAAAGGCATTTTTTTGAATACATGAATTTAGCTGTGGACGATGTTACTTAAGTGACGATAAAAAAACTATTTTACTTGAGACTTTAATAATTGGTTTTGTTGCAAATACCACGCTATTATGTCGCGTTGGTTTGACAAGGTTCTAACTGAAAGTTTTTATATTAGGAGAATTTAGAAAAAAATCTTTTAATATTTTGTTAATGTTTAATTGAAACTATTTATATTATTGTTTTTGTATTTGTTTATATCTTTTTTTTGATGATGTATAAAAATACATAAATAAACAAAAAATAAACATAAATATTTTTATTTAGGCATTAGAAAAAAAGAAAAAAAGATTTATTTGCCATTCTTGTAATATATTAAAAAATCAGTAAGAACCTTGTCAAACCAACGCGACGATTAGTAAATAATTGTTGAAAATTGTTTAAAGTATTTTAAACATTTGTTAACTATATTTTACTAAATTTTATTTTAATATATATTAATGTTTTAAATAATTAGTAATTAAATTTTTCAATACTTTAAACAACATTAATTAATATTTACATTACATAATATATTTACGTATATTAAATCATGTAATATTTGTGAAATTAACAAAATAGTTTTATGTCTTGTATTCAAATAACTATTCAAACAAAAAACATAAGCATTTAATAAATGTATTTACTATTATTTTAATTTTAAAATTTTGATTTAAATAATAGCGAGTCTGTTCATTTAACTTTTACTAAAGGTTAAAACTTTTTAAGTGATTTTAAGGTGCCTTTTTTTTTATTTTTTATTTTTTTATTTTTAAACCTCTTCGCTTCCAACAAGGCGGCAAGCAACCACTAATTAGAGTTAGAAGTTACTGGAAGAGAAAAGATGAAAATTGTAGAGCAAGATAACGATTGACTAACGACTAAAAAGATTGTAAATTATATCAATCAGGAAAGCAAGATGAAGGAAGCGAATTCCAAAGGACTGATGTTCGAGGAAAAAAACTAGACAAATAAGAGTTTTTGGAGCACTTAAGAACAGTCAAAGAAAAAGGATGAGAATAAATTGAATGACGAGTAACACGAGAATGAATTTTAGTAAATGGCACAAGAGACGCTAGCTCTTTAGAGCAGTGCCCATTATAGTATTTGTAGAAAAGAGAAAGAGAAGCAACATTACAGCAATGTCATGAAGGTTGGAGGTTGGTTGCATGAGCAGGTCCAACTATGTTTACAATGCGTTTTTGCGAACAATGCCACCTTAGATGTGAGAATATCGGGAAGATTGTTAATGTAAATTAAAAAGAGTATAGGGCCAAGGATTGAACCTTTAAGAACCCCTGAAGAAACAGAATAAGAAGAAGAGTTCTGTCCATCGAGGACAAATTTTATACTAAGATTGGAAAGGGTCCAATAATCTTAAAGATGTTGCCAGATACACCATAAGAAGAAAGCTTATGGAGAAGACCAGCATGCCAAACTTTATCAAAAGCTTTAGAAATGTCAAGAGTGATGGTCTTGACCTCTCCACTTTTATCTAATAAACGATAAAACCTATCAGTTTTATCGTGCATTATTTAAACAAATGGGTGAATTGTTACGAATGTAAATGCCAAGACCAAGCATGTGGCTATTGAAGTCTTTACGAATTAAAGGAAGAAGTCATCAACACTAAGATCACAAGATAAGACAACTGAAATCAAATTAGTCTCACAAAGAGCAAGCAGATCTGGTGAACTTTGCAAGAGATAAGACTCAACAGAAAAGTTACTTCGAAGACCACGAATATTAGTGAATGATAGGTTTAGAGAACTTGGTGATGATCATGGCTTTTTGTGTTTTATTTTTGGTACTTTATTCATTTTTAAATTTGTTAAAGAACTTGACTCAAAGCATAGATAGTACTCAGTATACTGTTTAATAGCCCAAGCAATTGCCTCATTACTATTAATAAACCCAAAGCCATAACAAAGGGCTTCAAATGTGGCCTTGGCAATGCACACCAAAAGTACAAGGTTACATGTTATCAATAGCAGGATAACCTGACCTGATAATAATTTATATTTATATATCATAAGTAGAACATGCACGAGAGTACTTCAACTACAGGTTTGGGTTGTTTGAGCGGGTTTTTTTCAAAGGTATAAACATTTAGCAAAAACAAATATTGCCAAAAAAAAAGAAAGTGTCATTAAATATTATAATCTACCAAACAAATAAAAAATTATACATTTTAGATATACAATTTGACTAGATGTTATTCTTTTAGAATGTTGTTTTTATTATTAAGTTATACATTTTTTATTGTCATAGAATGTACAATGACAATATTGCTGTCTTGTGTAAGTTATACTATAACATAACAAAACAATAAAATATTATACCATAACATAACATGAAATAACATATATTATATATTAAATATATAATATATTATACTATAAAATAACATAAATTATAATGTTATACTATTACATAACAATAAAAGTTAGGTAACACTTTTTGTCTTTGTGTATACAATATTTATTGTCATTGTATATACAATGACAATATAGATTGTATATATAATGCACATTCTATGAAAAATCCTTTCGAAAGAAATGAATCAAACAATACTGTTAAATAAAAGTAATTATTACTTTGTAGTTTTGTTTATTTAACCCTTTTACAAATTTTGGGCAAAAAAAATTTAATTTTTAGTTCATTTAGACTGTATTTTCAGTTTTATCATAAACTATTTATTATATGTCATGTGTTTATGTTTATAAAAAATGTCGAAAGTTTTTTTTTGTTGTTGCATTTTTCTCTGTCAATTTAGTTTTACAATAAAACATAAAAACAAGGACAGCAATTTTTTGCTGACCTCAAATACTTGTAGGTAACCCTAATTTTAAATTAAAGGTAATTAAAGAAGAGATAATTATGGTTAAAAAAAACAAACATAATTTAAGAAATGTTTTGTTTTTTTTTAATTAAAAAATATATTATATTTATAAAGATAAATAATATAATATTTTTTTAGTCATTAAGTATAACTAAAATAATTACGTTTTATAAATAAGTTACATTTACTATGGATTATTTTAAACAGATCTTAATAAACTTTTATTAAGTTATTGTAATCATTATTTTTATTATTTTAAAAGACAAAAAGAATATGGAAAAGAAACAAAACTTTCTGAAAAAGTTTACATTTCGATTTTTTGTTTTTCTCACGTAAAATTAAATAACAAGTTAAAGATCAAAAGTTCATTTATTTAAAAATTTAATTTGCACGATAGTTATTAAGACTGAAATTTTTTACATTTGTTACTTTATTATGAAAAGCAGTTAACTCTTAATTGCCAAAAAACAAAAGTTAACTTTATTTTGAATGTTAAGAAATTGTTCTTTCGAAAAAGCAATTTTTTTTACATTTCGTTATTATAAAATTTTGCAACAATTTTTTAAAGTTAAGTTTCATATCATCATTTTTTTAAAACTAATGTTCAGTTAGAAACCAAAGAACAGTTACATCATCTAATTATGTAAAAAAGGTATTTCTTTTTAATTCATTTTATTGACCAAAAGAAAAAATGAGGTAAACTGAAAATTATTAAATACTACTGCATTTAAAACTAATTTTTAAAAAGCAAATGGTAATGTTTATTTTCTTTTTTTAATATTAAATAATTAAATTTAATATTATATTTTTAAAAATGTTTGATATTAACAAATTTTTTTCTTTTCTTGACATTAGCATAAATGGCTTAAAATATGTTAAATTTTTAAATGATTATTTCTTAAATATCTAATTGCGGCTTTGCAACTGCAAATGATTTTTTATTTTAAAAAAATTAGCGAGTAGACTAATTTAATAAAATTAGTGATTAACAAATAAAAAAAATTATGTTACTTTATTTACTTTATTTTTTAAAAGTTTATTTTTTTAACGATTTTATTGTGAAAGCAAAGATTATTTTTCCAAACAACAGTTATTGAAATTATATCGCTGCATATATATCGTTTATTAAAAAATAATTGCTGCAATTTAACTTGTGTTAAAAAAAAAAGTCTAACTTTTGTGCAAATTTATGATGCAACCATTTTATTTAAAATTTAATTTTGAGTAAAAAAAAAAAAAAACTGTTTGTGAAGGAAAATTGAAAAAACAATTGCAATAAAAATAAGCCAATTTTTTTCTAAGAACGAATAAAATTTAAATATTGACCAATATTCAGTAATATTTTTAAATAAATTCAACAGTCAAGTTAAACCCAAGCTTTAATTTTTATTTTAATAAACTTAAATATATCTTTTAAATCTAAATTAAATTATGTATATTTTTTTTTATCAGAATAAAATTATATTTTTATTAAATTAGTTTTAAATTAAATAATATTATTATGATCTTTGCTTTAAGCTTAAATTATTAGCGTTTTTCAAGCAAAAAAATCAATCATTGCAATATATTAAAAACAAAATAAAAATAAATTTTTAACTTCATTTGATTTCATTAGTAAATAGCATTTATATCTTTGTCATTCAAACTTTTGTAATAAATATTTTTACATAAACATCATTCAAGAGTTTATTTTTTTTTTAGTTAATTACTACTAAAAAGTTGCTTAGCTAAAATCTCTTACTGCTTATGTAAGCTTATATATATAGCTTAATAATAATATACTACTGTGATCAAAAAGTAAGGTGAATTTTTAATTTAAACTTCCCGCCTTATTCGAATCGTCCAATCTTTTTTATTTTTAAGTTGGTAGGAATGTCATATACATTTGCGCCAAATTACATGTCAAACTCATAATTATTTTTTTTTGTTTACGCTTGTTTCTGAAGTACCAAAAGTGCATTCGGCGATTTT
>NC_088920.1:35662500-35702500 GCF_038396675.1 Hydra vulgaris
TTTACCAACTTGTTGCTCTTACCTCTGGGGCAAGGGGATGAAATTTGTTTGGCTTTTTTTGTTCCCAGCCTCCAATCATCACAATATTTTGCAAAGAATCATTATTTGATATAAGTATTAACATAAAAATCTTTGAAGTTTGCGCCATGTCTGTTAGCTATCTCAAACATTAAAAAATGCTGAATCCCTCACTGATCTGTGGTTCGATGCCTGCTCTAGGCTTTTTTTTGACATGAAGCAAGCATAAGCTTCCAAGTTAAATGCTCTTCTGCAGTGCTCTGTGATGCGACCATTAGGTCTTCTTTTTAATGCACCTGAAGTAACCACAGATAAAAAGGTGTATATATATTTTTGAATCACATTGATACAATTTGATCTAGTTTAGTTTATAGCAAAAGATCAAAAGTCCTTTACCCAATCTTTTAAGGAAACCATTTTGGATTTGGATTTGTTTGATCCAAGCTCCAGTAACAGTATTTTAAAAAAAAAACATCATTTGATAACAAAATGAGGTGAAAATCATAAAATTTGTCAAATGAATGGAAAAAAGCCTAAGATCAACAAAAAATCACTTTACAAAAGCCAAAGTGTTCATTTATCTATCTTAATCAGTGAAAGATAGGTGCAACATATTTCTTAAATTAATAAGGAAAGTGTTGTTTTTGGTACAAGAACACATTTTAAAAATATTGTTGAGCGAATTAACTGGATTTGACATCAGAATCATAAAACATTTGACAAAACAATCATAAAAAGTGTAACTTCGAACAATTGGCGCGAATACTCCAAGAAAAAATAAAAATCATCAATAAAATCAAGAAAAAATAAAAAATAAAACATTTTTTCATATAAATATAAATCTCTTACACCTCTACACCACTCATTTGCCACTCCGCATAAAGATTGGTTGTTGAAAAAAAATTATGGGATTGGCTAATATATATATATATATATATATATATATATATATATATATATATATATATATATATATATATATATATATATATATATATATATATATATATATATATATATATATATATATATATATATATATATATATATATATATATATATATATATATATATATATATATATATATATATATATATATAGCAATTCACAGCTCTCGCAAAACAAGAATTATTTCATAAATATAAACTACTTATTTTTTTCTTTCTATTTTTAGATGTTGATTAGAAAAATTAAAGTTCTTGTGCAAACTACAGCAAGTTAAAAAAAAAGTTTGAGTTTTAGATTGACTTTTTTCCTTACCAAATGCATTTTTGGTAAAGCAGGATTTTAGTATCATAAATGTGATCATAAATATTACATAGGTATAATACAAAGTCATGATAGAATCAGTAAAAAAAATTCTTTTGTTTTTAAACACAGGTATGCAGTGCAGAGATATTTCTCCTTGGTGTGAAGTTACGTGTAATATAACTATTTCATTAATAACAATATGGTCAAGTTTGCAAAGTTCTTTATAAAAAAAAAGCATTATCATCGCATTACAGATCAATACTTAATTAAACCAATAATTGCATCATAAACTGCAATCCTTTTTTAAAGGCATGGTTATTGCAAAAAAAAAAAAAAAAAAAAATTAAAAAAGAGTGCCAATTGAAATGCAAACGCTTTTAATAAGATTGTACAAACTGATTGGTTTTTTAAAAAAAAATCAGTTTTTTATAAAAATGTCATTATGAAAAAGTAAATTGATAATATTCTGTCATAAATCATATCTTTTATTCAATGCTATGTCTTCCTAGTAAAGTTATAATTTAAAATTCAATTTATAATATTAAATATTTTTAAAAATACATTTAAATTAGTTATAAGGAATCACATAAATTTGTCTCATTTAAAGAGAAAAAAAAAGATAATGTGCATTTAAATGTTCTGCTAAAAAAAATTGTAAATATATAAACACTTCTTTTGCTTATTGTAATCTTTAATTGTTGCAGTAATTCTTATACTTCCTGCTCTCTATTACAGTAAGAAAATATAAAATATTTTTTATAAGCAGTAAAAACTTTTAAAGCTTTTTGTTAGTAAATTTTTTTATCAAATAAGTAAAGTTTTATTAAATAGATAGGTAGCTCGTGTAAAAACCTAAAGTTTTTTGTAAAAAGCTGTTTAGAGGAGCAGTTCACATGGCTCGCCATAATTTTAGGAGAGCTTATCTCCAGTCTTGCAGTCATTTACTCCCTCCCGAGGCCTATATATATATATATATATATATATATATATATATATATATATATATATATATATATATATATATATATATATATATATATATATGTATATGTATATATATATATGTATATATATATATATATATATATATATATATATATATATATATATATATATATATATATATATATGCATATATGCACAACTACTACCCTCACAACTACTACTTTTAGTATGAAATTATTTTGCTGAGCTAAATACGCAATATATGTGTGTGTGTGTGTATATATATATATATATGTGCGTGTGTGTATGTGCGTGTTCAATTTTTTTTTTGTGAAGTTTTTTTCATAATTTGAGAATATATCTTGATTGTTTCTATATCTTAAGGATGTTTATCAGTTATTGATAAATCAGTTCATAATTTATGGGAAGAAGCCAAAAAAATTGTACCAAATGGTTATGCTGCTATTTTTGATGCTAATGGAGTTGAAACTCTGAAAGATAGTTATAATCATATTAAACCTGGTGGACGGCTAATATCATATGGTAAATTTTTCATGTTTTTTGATGTGATTATCAGTAGTTGCAAAAGTTTTATACTTTAAAATATTTGATATTGTTTAGCTATGTTGTCCAATAATGATTAAATTTTGGTGTATTTTTTTGCTGATGTAAATACCCGTTTTTTACCATAAAGTAAGAAATATAAATCCTAATTTCTTTGAGCAATGTTTTAACATTTATTGCCTGATTTCAAGTTCATTGTGTATAAATCTATCACATGTTTCAATTTGAAACTAATTAAAAACATTGTTCTTTAAAATTTCTTAGTAATTTAGAAATAAAAAACCTTTTACCTTGTAGTAAAAGGTGTAAACAAGCACAACTGTTGGCAGTGATTACACCCCAAATCATAATAGCTAAATGTTTTTTAACAGAAGATGCAACATATTCAGAATCAATATATAAATTCAGTGACCAGTAAGCATTGCTCTTAAGTTAAGACTTGCTGTGCTGCAAACTGCTTAACTTGCACATTTTCTGAGAATATGACTCATTGCCACATTCTAACAGTTCAACCTTTATGTTCTTTGCAAAATTTGAGGCAATCACAAATATCTTTTTAAAAAAGGTATAGGGTTAATGCACAAAGGTACTATCAAAGTTTAATCATCCTTGGCAATAGTGTCTTTAACTTGTCAAGGAACTTACATTTACATTTGCATCAGGAGGCAATTAAGTAAGAACTTGTTAGCTTTAAGTTAATTCCTCAAATTTTATATCAAACAGAGTTATATCTATTAAGTTTTTGGTTTATTGCTTTTTTCCATCAGATTTTATTAGATCTACTTACAGAACAAGCGGAAGGACACGGGTACCCTGAAGGTCACCTTCAACCTTATATCTTATCCCAAAGAGTTTTTTTTTTGATTATTTGTGATTGTCTTATTACAGAGAACCGCGGAATACCATTTAACCAAAAATTTCATGCCTCTTTTTTTAACAATTTTGCTTATTAAAGTCTCTGAAAGCTATTCACCTTTAAAATTATTGTGCTTGTCCAGATAAATATGCATTTCATTCTACCTTTATAGGACACTCTGGTAAGGTTTATTTTAGACAGTAACTATTTACAAATAGAAGCACCTGATTAATGTTCTCAAACAAATTTTCATACAAATCCTTTGAAACTTTAAATTTATACTCATCAAAATATTTTGCTTTTTCTTTTATTTAAATGTTGATCTAGCTCTGGCTTTAAAGAAATTGATAGCAATGTAACTTTCAGATAACCTTGCGCTCCATTTACCCAAATCATAACATCTGCATTCTCTAATATAAAAGATCTATGTTATAAAATTGTTGCAACTAACTCATCAACATTATTACATATAACAGAAATAATTCTTTCAATATATTAAACAATAGCAAAGAAAACATATAGTATAAAGCTTTATATAAAGTATTATATTATAATATAATATTATTATAAAGCTCTATTTACAATTAAACCACATTTACATATATATATATATATATATATATATATATATATATATATATATATATATATATATATATATATATATATATATATATATATATATATATATATATATATAAATATATATATAAATATATATATATATATATATATATATATATATATATATATATATATATATATATATATATATATATATATATATATATATATATATATACAGTATTCTGAAAAAGTTAAGAACCACTAAATAATAAAAAAAATTTTTTTTCAAATAAATTTAATTAACTTTTATTCTATAGATAATAAAATCGTCTTTTTTTTTCAAACATATTAAATATAGCATGAGAAAAAAGAAAAAATTTTTTTTTTTTTGAAAGTTAGTTAATAGAACCTATAAAAAATAAGGATTAAATATTATGTGTTATTTTTTTTTTATATTTTTTTTTGTGAAAAAGTTAAGAACCACAAAGAATTTTTTGTGCTAAATGCAGCAGAAACGTCTTTTTAAATTTATTTTTCCCTTTTTTTTTAAATATTCTTTTAATGACCTGAGTTATTACCAAAGAATCAATAAAAACATTTGAAAAAAATTAATTTTTTAAATACTTTTAAAAAAAGTATTTAATTTCAAACAAACAAAAAATTCTTTCCTTTTGAAAAAATGAGCAGAAAAGCTATTACCTATGAAGATCGTGTAAAAGTGGTGCATTTTCACCAGGAAGGTAAATCCGCTCGCGAAATTGGAAGAATACTAAAGCGATCACATAGTTCGGTGCTAACAATCATCAAAAGATTCAAAGAGACGAAATCTTACGTTGATCGCCATCGTTCTGGAAGACCGCGTTTGATGACACCCAATGATGATCGCCTTTTAATCAGGTTGGCAAAGAAAAATCGAACCATGCCGTTGCATGAATTAAGAAGGGAATGGAAGCTTTCAAATGGATGTCAAGCCTCGGCATCACTTGTGCGTAGGAAACTATTAGCTAACAATATGTTATGGAAAAAAGCTGTTCTAAAACCGCGGCTTACCAAACGACATATAAAAAAGCGAAAAGAATTTTGCCAAAGTGTCAAAGAATGGTCTAAACAAAAATGGAGGACAGTAATGTTCAGTGATGAGATGAATATCGAGGTTGATAACCGAAAAAACCGAATTATGATTCGCAGGCAGCCTTTAGAAAAATATAATCACGATTGTATCGTTCAAAGAACAAAACAAGGTAGCGGGTTGGTTGGAATATGGTGCTGCATGACATATTATGGTCTCGGTATGTTTAAATTATTTGATGGTCGACTCAACTCTACTTATTATGTCGATATTTTAAATAACAACTTGTAACCGTCAATTGATGCACTTGAGCAAAGCGTTCCGTTCATTTTTCAGCAAGACAATGCACCATGTCACAGGGCTAAAATTGTCTCTGAATGGTTCGAAAGTAAAAATATTGAGCGTCTAACTTGGCCACCAAATAGCCCAGATCTAAATTGCATTGAAAATCTTTGGAGTTGGCTTGATAAAGAGATTGCCAAGAAAGCACCAAGGAGCCTTGAGGAGTTGCGCAATATTTTACCAGCAATACTTGGAAATGTTCCCATTTTACATTTTTTATATTTGTTTAAAAGTTTTTATCACTATTATTATTTTTTATTTTGTTTGTCTATTTTCTAAAATTTATTATTATTATTCTTTTTACCAGAAAAATATATTCGGTTAAAAAAAAATTTAAAAATAAAAATAAAGTATGATTTGTTTTTTTTGTGGTTCTTAACTTTTTCACAATACTGTATATATATATATATATATATATATATATATATATATATATATATATATATATATATATATATATAATATATATATATATATATATATATATATATATATATATATATATATATATATATATATATATTAGGGTGTGTCAAAAAAAAGTCATGTCTGAAAAAAAAAAAGAGCCATAGCTTATCATCTGCCCAGACCATGATTTAGTACTAAGGAATTTTTTTTTTTAATTTTGAACCCTGATGGTCCCTCCAGGGAGTAAAAAGGGCAATTTTTATAGCGTTTTGTACCATTTTTATAACTGTTTGGAGGAAGTCTTAAAATTTACATTTTTAATTTTTTTTTTATATTTCTGTCTGTAAAGACCTATTTAATCTAAATAAAATGGGCTCTTATCTAAAAAAAAAATAGATAAAAATTTTAAATAGTTTTAAAAAACCCCAAAATCCATAAATATTTAACAAAAACAAATATTTTTACGCAGCACTTATTTAGGCTTTTTTAAATAAAGTTCTAAATCTTTTCAGTAAATAATATGTTTTATTGAAATATATTTTATATAAAATTTTGTTTTTTAGATTAAATAATAAAAAAATTAATAAAATGCCACAAAAAAAAAAAGCTAGAAGTAATAGATTGGATGAAATATTTTTAGTTAAAAATTTAATCTCCAAACTTCCAGCAAAGAGATTCGCAACTGCTAAAGAGTTAATTCAATATTATCTCTTTCTACGAAAATCAAAATGTGAAACAAAAGTGAAATGCTTAGTAGGTTGTCCTAACAAAAGTTCTTCTTTTATACCTAACTGCCCAGTTAATCAGTCTGACTGCTGCATACTATCTAAACTGATGGATCCTTGGATACATGGTGGATTTAAAGTGCTTACAATACAAAAGCTTAGGTAACTTTTATCATTGAGTTCTAATCAGTTTATTCTATAAACCTTTATACAAGTAAATATTGTTTTTTAAAGGATTAAAGTTGAGAAATTGTTAAAGGAGTGGGTGAAATTAAAAGATAAAAGAAACAGAGCAAATCCTGCTGAAGTAAAAAAGAGACATTTATTTGAAGAACAAATGAATAAAGTATTTTGGATTGGAGAACACCCTCATGTTATGTTTGAAGAAATACTAAAAGATAAAATGAGAAGAGTGAAAGACAAGGAAGAAGATATTGCTTTTTTAAAAGACCAGCTTGGGGAAAGGAAAGGATTTCTTGGAGGTAGAGATAAAAGATATGAGTATTCTGTTGAAAGAAATAAAAGAAGCAAATCAAATTTAGAAAAAGAGCTATCAGTAGTGTTAGATACAAATGATTTAGATTATCTAAGTTCTTCTAGTGACACTAGCGACAATTTAGGCCAGGAAACAGATATCGACTTTGATTGTAACGAGATTCCTAATATTCAAAATTCTGTTCTTCTTCCTAAAAATATACTTGAATCTACCGCTCATACAGCAGTTGGGGAGGGTATAACACCCCACCAACATACAGCTTTGATTAGTAGTGTTATTGTCATGGCTGGTGGTTCTGTAGCAAACTTCAAGTGTTCTAAATCCACATCTTACAGAGCTGCAGAGAACATAATATCTGCCGGAGCAAAAGAAATAAGGGAATATATAAAAAATGCTGTAGTTTCATCAGACTCACTAATGACCATACACTTTGATGGAAAAATAGTCAATGAATTGACGGCCGGAAAGCAATTAAGAAAAGATAGAATTGCAGTTTTGGTAAGAATTGATGGGAAAACAAAACTACTTGGCATTCCTCCAATAGAGTCTAGTTCAGGGGATAATCAAAAGCAAACTATTTTTGAATTAATGGAGTTTTTTGGATTAGAAGATAAAGTTAAATGTATCTGCTTTGACACAACTTCAGCAAATACAGGTGTTTGGCAAGGTACTTGCATGAGATTAGTTCGTCAAATTCAATGCCCATTGTTGCTGATTGCATGTAGACATCATGTAATTGAGCGGCACATAACTCATTTCTGGAAGATTTACCCTAGCAGCAAAACTTCTGGTCCACAAAACAAACTATTTGAATTTCTAAAAAAAAATTGGAACAATATAGATAATGAAACTAAGGAACTGAAAAGAATATTATTACCACCTGGAACATGGATATATACTCAAAAATTAGCTGCTATTCAGTTTTGTAATAATGTGATCAATTTAAAGATCTTTAAAAAGGTGCTATTATAATTTTGATTTTGTTTCTATTTATTCTAAATATTTAAAATAAACAATTGTAACAAATTAAAAATATAACAAAACTTTTTAGGATGGAAATGTTAGAAAAGAATACCATGAGCTAGCTGAACTTACTTTAATGGTTCTATCGTCAAATAGCTTTAAATTTCATTTACCCGGACCAGTTCACCATTCAAGATTCATGGTAAAAGGTTTATACTATTTAAAATTATATCTTTTAATGAATGAAATCCCAAACCTCACTGACAATGAAAAAGAAGAAATAACTGGTATGGTTTTATTCATTTCTCTATTCTATACAGAGTGGTTTCTAAAAGCAGTTCTAAGCTCTTTAGCACCAGCACAGGTATATGGTCTTTTAGTATTTTATTGAGAAGTTAGAGGGCTTGTTATTGAATAAAATGATTCAAAATATTTATTAATATTATTTAATAGGATATGAAAGCTTACTGGCAAATGAAAAAGTTTGAGGAATGGAATCTACATGGCTCCCAGGCTGTTGTGAGCTCTATTCTCAGACATACTTGGTATCTGGATCCCACTTTGGTAGTTTTCGCCCTAGCAGATGAAAAATGTAGGGAACGTGGTGATATGGCCAAGAAACTGTATAGTTTGCAAAGATGTCCAATTGACAGTTTCCCTTTGGAGCGCCAAATAATGGACCAATCTGTATTGAAAAGTCTTGTCTTCAGTAAAGATGAGCCTCCTAGTTTAGCTCCATTAATAACAGACAAGTCGTGGCTAGTTTTTGACATGCTAAGACATGGATAGGCAGAAACTCAATGGATGAAGATACCTCCAGAGTTTTGGGAATTCAATGATTTTTATCTAGAATTTAGAGCAACAGTCACGGGACTTGATGTTGTTAATGACTGCTCTGAGAGGGCGATTAAGTTAGTTCAAGACCTAATAAACAGAGCAAATTCTGAGGAGAAAAGGCAGGACACCCTTCTCTTTACAAATAATTACAAGAAAAACAAAAAAAGTAGAAAAAAAATTGATTACGAAAAGGCCGCTAGCAAATCTAGTTTCTTTCTAGAGAAAGTGGTTTGAAAGCTAGGGTTTGAGTATTCAAAATAAATAACTAAAGTCATATACAGATGTTAACTATATCAAAAAATGTCTTTATACTTGAAATAATTCTATATGTCAAACATTAGAAAAAGAACATTTTGAAATAAAGAAAAGAAGAAAAAAACATTTTGAGTTAGATTGCTTAATGGTATTATAAAATACTTTTTATATTTTTAATGGCTTGAAACTGAAGCATTATATGGTGCTGCTCAACTTTTTTATTACAATAGAGGTGTAGACACTCAAACAAATGCTAATAAAAAACTACAGGAGCTTGAAGAGATTTGGGATGCTGTCATAAATTGCATGCAAAATCATTAAAATTTGAAAATCTTATAAGTATTACAACGGGTTCAGTGGAAATGGTTGGTGCTGTGATATTGATTTCCAATCACATTAAAGCTTTGAGAAAAACTTAAAACATTTAAAATGCTCTTATGTCATTTATTTTTTGCACTTTAGGAAGTGTTGAATTAGGAAGGGGTGGAGAGGTTAAGGTTATTGCTCTTGACATTTCTTAAGCTTTTGATAAAGTTTGGCATGCTGGTCTTCTTCATAAGCTTTCTTCTTACGGTGTATCTGGTAACATCTTTAAAATTATTGAATCATTCTTTTCCAAAAGTAGTATAAGAGTTGTCCACGATGGACAGCACTTTTCTTCATATCCTGTAACTTCAGTGGTTTCTCAAGGTTCGATCCTTGGCTCTATACTCTTTTTGATTTACATTAACGATCTCCCAGAAATTCTCACATCTAAGGTGGTATTGTTTGCTGATGATACTATCATTTATTCTTGTCTTGATAAAAAGCCAGCACTCTCTGATTTCTTGGAAGGTTATCTTCCTTTGATGATTAATGGTTATCTTCCTTTAATTCGTAAAGACTTCAATAGTCATATGCTTGGCCTGGGCATTTTCATTCGTAAGAATTCACTCATTTATCATGAAACTAGGTTTAAATCCATAGGCTATTCTTTCATGTGCTTTCGTTTAGCACCCCTTCACTCTATCGCCTTTCTCTTTGTTCTATATCGCTCTCCTTCATCTCAAGACTGCACTCTTTTTGATGTTAATTCTGATGATAATGACCAAGCCCTCTCTCTTTATCCATCAGCTAATATTGTTGTTGTCAGTGACTTTAATGCTCACCACTCTGAATGGCTTGGCTCTAGTGTCAGTGATTCTGCAGACATTAAAGCCCATAACTTTTGCCTTTCTCAATCCCTAACTTAAATAGTCAACTTTCTAACTCGCTTTCCAGACAACCCGAATCATTTACCTTCTCTACTCGACTTATGTCTTGTTTCTGATCCTAGTCAGTGCTCAGTTTCTCCACATTCTCCCTTAAGTACTTCTGATCACAGTTTGATCTCTCTAAAACTAATATCTCATTCTTCTTTATCACCTGAATCCCCCTATTATTGTATTGTCGTACCTCTTACAACTACCTTAAAGCTGACTGGGATTTTTTCCGTGATTTTCTTTGAGTTGGCCCTTGAATAGAAATCTTTTGTCTTCCTGTCAACAAATGTGCTTCTTGCATAACTTCGTGGATTCAGGCTGGCATGGAATCTTTTGTTCCCTCTCGGCGATTCCAGGTCAAGCCTCACTCTCCTTCATGGTTTTCCTCACACTGTCCTGCTGCAATTGCCAATCGAAACCGTTACTTCCATATCTATCAGCAAAACAATTCTCCAGAAAAGAGACATCTGTTTATTACTGCTAGAAACCATTGTAAAAAGGTTTTGTCTAACGCCAAAAGGTTATTTGTGTGATGATGAAGAGTAGATGACTCGATGAGTCATCTACTCTTCATCTTCTAGGATTAGCTCTTACTTACCGATCTTTCTTGGAAACCATATATCAAGTCAGTTGTAAAATTAGTATCTGCTAATGTTGCATCTCTTTATCGAGCTTGACACTTTCTTACTTCAGATTCTATTCTCTATCTCTATAAATCTCAAATCCGGCCTTGTATGGAATACTGTTGCCATATCTGGGGCGGATTTTCTTTTGTTGCCCTTTCTCTTTTAGACAAGGTGCAAAAACGCATTGTAAACATAGTTGGACCTGCTCTTGCAGCCAACCTCCAACTATTATCATGTCGTCCTCATGTTGCTTCTTTTTTTTTCTTTTCTACAAATACTATAATGGGCACTGCTCTAAAGAGCTAGCGTCTCTTGTGCCATTTACTAAAATTCATTTTCGTGTTACTTGTCATTCAATTAAGTCTCATCCTTTTTCTGTGACTGTTCCTTAGTGCTCCTAAAACTCTTATTCGACTAGTTTTTGTCCTCAAACAGCTCTTTGGAATTTGCTTCCTTTATCTTGTTTTCCTGATTGATATAATTTGCAATCTTTTAAGTCGTCTGTCAATCGGTATCTTGCTTTACAATCTTCATCTTTTTTCTTCCAATAACTTCCAACTCTAATAGTGGTTGCTTGCAGCCTTGTTGGAAGTAAAGATGTTGAAAAAAAAAAAAAATTGAATTTGGTGACTATTTAGTAAATGTTGTAAATTTCAAGAATACCATAGAAAACATGAATTAGAATGCAACAAATCTAATTGTTATCTCAAAATTCAATGGTTCCAATTGCAGAAATTGCTTATTACAATGTTGGAAATAAGAATAAAAAATAAAAACTGAATGTTACATGTTGCATATTGTAGTATAATGCTACCATTTTAAGGTTTACCATCCAAATTTATGATCTACTTCTACCTTTTCTCACAATTATATTGAGGATTTTATATTAGAGGTTCCCAGATAAGTTTCTTTGACTACAAATAAAAAGTTTCACATGATTCATGCATGACTAGTAATAACTCATTTCGGAAAATCAAAATATTAGTTTTGTTGATTCCTGCCAATCACGGTTACGAACTATATTTTTCTCCTAACGAAATTCATTCTTGTACGTCTTATCATTTTATTAAATCACAATTTTATATAGCAACTCATTCTTGTTAAAAAAAATCTAGTTTTTTTCTGCGCACATCAGTGCTTTAAAATTTTATCACCTTACTATATTTGTCTGATTAATTTTAATTTGCTACTTTTTTGTCTTCTATTAACTATTTTTTGCCACCTTTAATCGCCATTCCATTTTTTTTAGTGGGGCTATTATGGAGTTGATAACTGCTTTATATGTTTTAATGGAGTTGATAAGTTAGTTGAATTGGAAAAATAGAATTAACTAGAGTCGGATATGTAAATGTTTTACAAAAAAACCTTATGCCCTTTGTCTAAAACTTAGTATAATTTTTTGGCAGAGGGCATAAGGCTTTTTTCTATAAATTGTTACAATTAAACTAAAAAGTTTGACAGTTTTTAATATCATATAAACTTTCATTTTTCTCAGAAACACAGCTTTAAAAGAATTTATATTAAAAGTTAAGGTTTTGCTTAAGCATTTCGATGTTTTAATATTCAGGTTCTGCAACGCTTTTTCCTCGTTCAACAAAAACAAGCAATGGCGAATTGTCTACATATAATTGGTTGAAATTAGTGTGGAATTACAAGAATCGCACTGTATTCGATCCTATGGAGGTATTTGTCTTTTAAATCAAATATTGTGCTTTGTTTTTGATGAAAGAAATAATTGTTGAATGTTTCTATTTTATTTAGATGACATCATCTAACAAGAGTGTCATGGCTTTTAATCTTAGTTTTATGTTCGGCGAAAAAGAATTAATTAAGGAATGCTTAGATATTTTGTTTAAATGGATAAGTGAAGGTTCAATAAAACTAGACAATATAACTGAGTATTCGTTACGAGACGTGGCAAAGGCCCATCGCGATCTTGAATCCGGTAGCAGCGTTGGAAAAATTGTATTGCTTACCAGGGGTGGAAACTATGAAAACGTAGAATAAATAAATACACGCATACAGTATATACAGTGGGGTGCAAAAAAAAAGCCACACTCAATTTTTCGATAAAAAAAAACATTAAAAAAATGTCTTAAACTCATATAATAAAAGTAATTCAGGATTTTTAAAGAAATGTATATAGTATTATTGTACATTACATGTAATGAAAAAAAATTAGGATTTGTAAAGTATTTTTCAAGTTTTATCTGTATTAGTACTTAATTGGCCATTCTTTGTTTCTTATGACTTCTGCGCATCTATCTACAAGTCTTTTTAATAAGTCATTTGGTAAAGCATTCTAACGTGCAAGAAGAATTTGGAACAGTTCATCTTCATTTGTTGCCCGACGATCTTGCAATTTTCTATTCAATATAGACCGAAGATGTTCTATTGGATTTAAATCAGGAGACTGTGCTGGTTAAGACATATATATATATATATATATATATATATATATATATATATATATATATATATATATAACACACAAAAATAAAATTGTAACATAATTTTATATGAACATATTTTATATATATTTATAAAATTATATGTGCATATAATTTTATTTATATATAACTTTAAAATTTGAATTTTACTGAATTATACCAATTAAACATTCAAAATATGATGTACAAATAAATTTTTACAAAGTAATGAACCTTTATTTTTATTGTTATTGATGCGTGTTTATCAAGACAAATAAAATTTAATGAAGCCGTCAAAGTTCAAAAAGTTTGCTTTTGAGAGGAACTTTAAGTTTAATGAATGGAGATGAATGAGGATGAATGGTGCTAATATGTGTTTTAAAAGCTATTTTTAACATTGAAAAAACACTAATATGTATGATTTTAGGTATGTGACAGAATATAATTTTGAAACAACAGCCATCAGCTTAACTATCTTTTTACTCATAAAAATTAGTCTCATTAAATTAAACTATAGAACTAATTGTTTCGCAACATTTCAGCCTATTTATAAACTATTTTTTATTTATATAAGCATGAAGTATCTGTTTAAAACATCATTAACTTAAAATTTCAATTAACTCATCGGTGTAAATAATACGCCATTTTTTAAAAATATCGTTCATTTGCCAATTATTTATATATATTTCACGCATGGTTTTTGTGACGGTATTCGGAACTTTTGATGTTTACAAGCGTTGCACTTCCATCTATAACCTTCCATGGTTAGATCATGGAAGTATAAAACAGATGGAAGTTCATCGATGAACGATGTTTGTGCAAACAACAAAGCAATTTCAAGTCGTCTCGGAAGTATGGTTGTAACTAGTAACCAGACTAGTCTATGGATAGACTTACAACACAGACATAGACAATTCTGTATGTTGTAATGGACACAACAAATGTTTAATTTTTTGTCCTTGTTGTGTCTATCAAATTTTTGATGGTGTCCTAAGATTGCTCAGTTAAAAAATAATTTTCACTTCATAAGTCTACAAAGCATAATTTTTTGTCTATTTGGTGTCTATGATTTTGTCTAAATTTACTTGATTTCATAAAACCAGAAATATTGATTTTTGCCAATAAAATCTAAATTACCCAAAAAATCCCTTAGAAACAAAAAAACTCCTTGATCACATATTTTTAAAATAATTTTATTGAAGGTGATAAAGATTTTAGTGACTAAGGAAAATTTTTTAAATGATAAACTTACCTTCAACTTTTTTGAAGTAATCCCAAACTGGAGAGGGCATTTTAAAAATAAATTTTCACGCACATTCACTGAGAATTGAAAAACAACTGAACTGAGTAATTAATGAACTTCAATTGAGCACAAAATAGTCCATTTTGAGGTTTTTAAATAGACATTAACTTTTTAATCAACAGCACACGCTGGACAAAAAATTAAAAAATGAACTTCTGTTAGAAAAATTGTATTTTTAATTTTGGGCTCGTTTTCAGTTTTTGAAACGATGCTGCAGTGAAAATTTAATTACTCGTTATAAGTCCAAATTATATATTAAATAGATCTTCTATACCTCATTAAAAAATCGAGATTGTTCATTTAGTGTCTGTTTTTAAAATGATTGTCTAGAAAGACAAACATTTTTTATAGACAATTCATTTTTGATAGTTGTAATTAAAATTGTTGCAATTAGTGCTTTGTCGAAGTCTATTTTTGTCCTTTTATAATAAGTCCATTAGAGATTGTCTGGTTGCTAGTTGTAACCGACACTGTAATGGTTTTCTGTAATGGTTTTTATTAAAACATTAAAAAAAGAATTATTCTAGGGATATGCTGCAAAGTTTCAACCATTAGTAATTGTAATTATTCAGCAAAAGGTTTATTAAAATTCGGTAATTAAATAGAACCACTTTATTTTAAAATATGTTAGTTTAAGCTTCTTTTCTTGCTTCAAGTCATAACACGACATTTGATTAAAAAGTCAACTAAAACAATTTTTAATAAATCAGAAAATTGTTTTCTAAATTACTAAAATTTAAGGTTTCATTAGCTGTATATAATAGTTCCATTCATTCTTGTAGTACTCTATTCATTTAATATTAAGTTTATAAAAAAAGTTGTTGTATGCCGTTTCGTTGCGCATATTTTTAACGTTTATACTTGAATATTATTGGCGAACCTTTAAAATACTAAACTTTAAAATTATTATAAACGTACCTATTTGCGTCAACGTATAAAGATCAGGCATTTAAGTACAGTCTTGATGTCGTTTTCTTTTTGTTTACGAAGCAAAAGGTTACAAGCATAGTCCCGAATAATTTCAATGCGGTTGAACTTCCATCTGTTTTATACTTCCGTGGTTAGATCTATTTTGCTTTGAAAAGTACACGATACATTACTCGTAAAACTTTAAACGCGAGTTTCCATACCAAAAAATTCTTAAAGAAACGTCTTTTGCCATTTATTAAAAAGTATATCCCACAATATTTTTGCTTGATTTGGCTATAATCCACTAGTTCAAAAATTCTTCAGAATGGTCTAAACAACATGGCTTCGAAGTCTCCAGAATGTCTTTAAAATGGTCTGAACAAAATGACGTCGTTTGCACCTAAAGAAGCAAACCACAAAATCGTTCCGAGCAGCGAGTTATTGAAAGTTATGGGTCGATTATAAAAAAAATCTTATTGAAAAGCAAGAAAGTCTTCAGTTAAAAAATATTTAAAAAAACTGAAAAGCAGTTTAAAAAAAAAGTAACTCAAAGCAAGATTGTTCGTAAATTCATTTGTTGGATATTTTTGCGACTATTTATAGTGAAATTTTTGCGAGTAATACATGTGAAATAATCGCAAAAGTATTTGGTTTCCATTTAAACGTCCAATAAAAAATAAAAAAAATGTGTATAACAAATAAGTAATTAGCTTTATTGTGTCAAAGTTAGCTTCATTGTGTAAAAAAATTACAAAAATCTGTTAAGTAGTTTTCGGGTAATTAACAATTAAAAGTTGCTAAATTCATTGTGTTCAACCGATAATATCACCGATATATACAACTTTTGGTTACTTCCAATCACATTTCCATAAAAATCTATTATCCAAATAATTTACGGTAATTGACATTTTAGCGGACACAGACGTCCATGGGAAATCTATACAACATCTTATGGACGTCACAAGTCCGTAGGACGTTTGTGCCCGTTGAGTACAATCTTCAAAAATGAGTACAATTTTCAAAAATGTTTCAAAAGATTATTTCTTGTTAAAAAAGACAAAGATAAAAAGTATAAGCAAATACCCAAGAACAATTGCAACGAGTATAAGAATTTATAAACGTAAATTAAGTAATCGATCACGTGCTTCGTATCAAGAAGAAGCCATGCGAAATGCCTTGTTGGATATCTTTTTTTTTTTTTTTTTGTTATTTAGGTGCCCCAAGAAGACCTAACGGTCTTGTCACAGAGAACCATGGAAGTGCATTTAACCAGGAAGTTCACGCCTCCTTCCTTACCGTGACGCGAAAATATGTCCTAAGCTCGTTTCGAACCTGGATCTTCTGCTTATATAGCAAGCGCTCTAACCACTGCGCCACAGCCGTATCTCAATAAACAGAATGTCAATCTTCAAAATATCAAAGTTGTATGGTATTCCTTATGGTACACTGCTCAACAAGGCAAGCTGAGGCACAAAAAATATGAAAGGAAGACCAGATTAAAGCCCGATCTCAAAAAAAAAATTAAAAAAAAAATGATGCTACAAATTTTTAGCACTTCGACAGATCGGAAAATGCATTTGGATTGTATCGATATACGCCTGCTAGTGAAAGAATCTCTGGATAGGATAGGTGTCACTAATTCAAAATTTAAAAACAACTTTTCTTTCCCTGATTTGATGAAATCTTTTTTATTGTTTGCAGAAAACTGACAGCCAGAATTGCTAACAACATAACGCCAGCAAAAGCCGAAATTGATGAAGATTCAGCCTTGTCGGTTTCTTTCTCCAATGTTTATTCACAAAGCTGAAAACTTTGCGGCTGGTCAGTTTTTCTCTACCATCGTTACGTAAAGCATACAAACATAAAGTAGCTGTGGTGCAATAGTTAGAGTTCTGATTATTTAGCTTGACATTTTTCATCTGATATCATCGAAGCTTGCTCGAAAAATAATATCCGCTTTATGTATTTAATCTCAAATGCCATAGATCTGCTGCAACCACTTAATATTGTTATTTTCAGATCTTTTAAAGTTGATTAGAAGAATCTTTTATATACATGTTGCAAGATCTTCAACCATCAAAGGCAAATAATAGATATCAGCAACAGTTTGCAAATGTAAAGTATTTTGATACAAACGTGTGTATTAAACGTGTGTATCAGATATGCTTTCAGCAAATATCTGAAATGCTCCGTAAATAGTTGTTTTTGGAACATTTGATAACATTACCATCTAATCTTTCAAATATTTGTTTCAATAACTACTACCCTGCAGCAGTTGAGGCATATATTACATAGTATTACTTAAATATTAGTCATGTTTTGACATTAGTTTTTAGGTTGTTTTGTTTTATATATATGTCTCTCAAAGATATGTTAAACTTCACAAAATGTTATTTATTTATTTTAGTATCTTTTTTTATTTTTTTAATGTAGGTAAACAACTAAAGGATATTACTATTAGAGATAGTATTATTTTCTAACTGTTAATGACAATTATTTGCGTTCTATTATGATGCTATTGATATATTAAATTGCCAAGTATTGCATAACATAATTTAACATTTAAAATATCTGTTCTATGAATATATTTGATAACTCATTTTGTTTTTTAAATTGATTATTTTTCTAGTGAAATGTGTTAATTTGTTTTGTATATTGAGTTTTAATTTAATAAAACTTCAAAAAACTATCAATAGCACTTGTTTGGAAGGTTAAATTATAAAGTTTGATATCATTTTGGAGATAAAAAAACAACAACACTTAAACAAAAAAAGTTTTTTTAAATGGAATCCTTTAAAGAATATGTTATAAAATTAGACCAGAAAAAAAAAACTAAGAAAAAAAAAAGTTATACCAAAGAATTATTTTGCAAAAATGCAAAAACCCCGTTTGACGGTGTTACATTTATTTTTTAACTAAGACAATTATTTTTTTATAGGAGATTTTAATTTGAAATCATTTTTTGTAATATTGTGGGTTAACACGCGCACGCACGCACGCACACACACATGCATAATTCTTTAAGAAGACCTAACGACCGCCCTCCGTACCGATTTCTTTTTCGTCACTATTCTTATCAATATTGCTTTTTTTTGCCGGTGCTCTAAACATTGCCCCACGGTTGTGGCAATAATAATTTAATATTTTAAAATATAAACATTGTTCAAATAATTTTATACCATTAGTCTATTTTTGATATTTTTATAACTATTATGGAAACCAAGGAGCTAAACTTTTATTAAAGCTCCGTAAAAGAAACTTAAAAGGCTAAAATCTAATAAATTAGTTGGTCATAATGATATTTATTGCAATGTTATTATCGACTTGTACGAAGTCATTAAAAAAGATATTCTATTTCAAGTTTTACAATGTTTAGTAAAACAGGGTATTTTCCCGACAATCTAAAAATAGCCAGAGTTTCACCAATATTTTAAGGGGTTGACAAAATAGTTTCACCAATATTTTTATTTGAATTTTAAATTTAATTTAAAATTCAAATAAAAAGAGAACTAACAATTAAATTTTTAGAAATCAATATTGATGAAAACTTTAGTTAGAAGTATCATTTGTTATGCAACAAAGTTGCTCGAAATATAGGAGTAATGGACAAAGCTAGAAATGCTTTAAATAAACACAGTTTAACGCAACTATATTTCTCTTAAATCCATTGCCTTATAAATTATTCAAATATTGCCTGTAGTAAAACCAATAAATCTAAACTACTACCTCTTTATCATCAGTAGAAGCATATTGCTCGTCTTATCAATTATAAAGATCAATTTGCTCATGCCAAACCAATATTATTTCAAATGAAAATTCTAAATTTTTATCAGCTGAATATTTTTATCATACTTTGTTTTATGTACTAATGTAAAACAAATGCATCTCCTGTTTCTTCTTATAATCTACATACCTTAAAAGATAAAAATAAATATAACTTAAGAAATGGTAATCTAATTCGGTAACCTTTTTCTTTAACTAATTTTGGAAAGTCACATATTTCATTTCGAGACGCTTTTCTTTGAAACAAAATAGTTCTTATTTTTGTTTTTATTTATATAACTGTATATTTTGTTATATTTTTTTTATTGTATAACGATTTTTATCTTATCTATCTTATTGTATAAATTTATTGAAAAGAGCGAAAAAAAAAAAAAACTAACTAAAAATTGCTGACTACTCTTATTTACCGCGTTCGAAAACCTAGCAACAAAATTTTTTTTTGTGTTTTTGTACACGAGTTAACTCAACGAATATTATTTTCTGTATACAATAATAGCAGGATTACTATATTGATAAGAATGTGATTACAATCAAATAAATTAGGCAGTATAATAATAATCTGTTTAATTGGAGATTTGTTTATAAAGTAAATAAAGAAAAAGTAATAAGCGGGTTTAAATTTTATTTAAATAGTTCTTTTGTCTTATAAATGGAATTATAATTAATAGTATTAAAGTTTTAACATTGAGCTAATAATATTAACTTATAAAGTATTATAATAATCAATAAAAATGATAATATAAATTAATAAGCAAAATTGCTTTTAGTTATCTTCTTTTCAACGTATCATAAAAATAAACCAAATTTGCTTATGACTTCATTATTATTATTATTTTTTTTATAGCAGAAGCTTTTTTAGTGCAACTAGTATGTCACTAAATAGGTCATTTATATGTACCTTTTTATTAACTTAATTTTATAAAAAAAAATTCTAAAAAAAAAGTTGATAAATGGTATTTGAAATTTTAATTGATTTGTGCTCTACTTTATTTTCAAAGCAAATGTTATTCATGTTTATATGTTACTTTCTTAAAAAAGTTGCCTGAAGTTGCTAGTAAAAACCATGTTTGTTATATTTAAAGCTTTTTTTTAACTATTTTTAAAATTACATTATTAAGTAAATATACTAAATGGCAGATAAAAATTATTAATGATATTTAAGATCATTAACAGAGAAATATAATTGGTTCCAAAGTATCTTGAAAATGTGTAAAAAGTTACTCTTTGAAAGATTTTTTATATAGTTTTTAGGATGTTTTTTGCATACTTTCAAAATTTTAGGATTGATATATACATATATATATATATATATATATATATATATATATATATATATATATATATATATATATATATATATATATATATATATATGTAAGTATATATATATATATATATGTAATTATATATATATATATATATATATATATATATATATATATATATATATATATATATATATATATATATATATATATATATATATATATATATATATATATATATGTAAGTATATATCTATATATATATGTAAGTATATATATATATATATATATATGTAAGTATATATATATATATATATATATGTAAGTATATATATATATATATATATATATATATATATATATATATATATATATATATATATATATATATATATATATAATATATATATGTATAAGTATATATATATATATATATATATATATATATATATATATATATATATATATATATATATATATATATATATATATATATATATATATATATATATATATATATATATATATATATATATATATATATATAGACACACACACACGCATGCACACACATATATCTGCTGAAACTAAAAAAATCCTGCAAAGCGTGAAACAGCTTTAAATTTAAATAAGTTGTTTTAAGTTGAATTGGTTAAACTTAAAACAAAGAAAAAAGAAAACACATTTTTTTGCTTTAAAATAAGCTATTTTAATTAATAAAAGAGTGCAAACACAGAACAATATCCAGGGATTGGGTAAAAACATGTGTTTTTATTTATTTGAACTCCAAAAGTAAACCAGACCACCAAAATTAGTGGCATAAAATAAAAGGATCTCTCTAAATAAATTTTTAGCTAATGTGTAACAGATTTTTTTAACAAAGCATGGCTAATCATGTTTTACTATGTCACATATTGATCCTTGTGCAACCATGTAATTCTCTAGTCACAAGTTTTATTAATCTAACCCCTGCAAAACATGTTTTTATGCTTTTGTTGGGTGATTTTAAAAAAAATATTTATGAAGGCATTCCTTTGAATATTTGTTGTTGACCCAATATAATAAGCCAAGTTTACAAAAGATTAAAGAAATTAAATTCTTCTTCGTATCTCTATTGTCGTAGGCCCCTCACACTTTGAGAGTTTTTAGAAGAGTTTTTTTTCTGTATCCATTTTAATGTATTGAATTATAATTTGGGCTAATGTTTAAGATTTAACTTGCTGTAACTTTTTAACTATGTTATGGTTTTTATTTGTTATTAATATTATTTATTTTAATGTTACATATAATTTTTATTTATTATTTAGGTTCATGAATTTTAGTTATAATATAATATGCGGTTAAAAGTTTCTCTTTTTAAAGAAATTCATATCCTTTTCAAAATGGGTTTATGTATTTTTTTATATATTTATTAATACCTTTTATAGTTATTTATAGTAAGATTTTCTTATATATGTTTTTCATATAAACCTCAAATTTGTACATATATAATTATTAATTTTGCAAAATACTTGCAATTTATTCCTTGACATGTTGAACATACTGAAATAGTAACTTGTGTTGGATGGCTTAATGCCGATGAATTGTTCTCTGCAGGGTGGGATTTTTTTCTTTTGTTTTTAAAGATATGATATTTTACATGCATACTTTTATTTCATTTATTATGTTGTTTTAGAAGTTTGTACTCTTTAATAAATTTGAATATAGTTTTTAACATTTTAGAGATGATCATAAAGTTGTTAAATCTCAGATATCTGGAGAATCATCTTTAGTATGTTTTTAAAAATTATTTAATTTGTTTCTATAATTTAAACATTGATTAAAAAACCTTATAAAACTCAGACAAATGCAAATTTGATATTGTGAACTGCTGTAGTAAATAAATTTTGTTTTATTTCAATTGTGTTGTTACAACGTTTCTGCAAACATCTATCTACATTATGTTAGCTTGTAATTAAGGGAAATTATCAAATTTGTTGTAAAAAGTAAAAAATACATTAAGATGAAAAATTTATAAAGACATTTTCAAAGATGCATTAATATAGGTTTTTAAATATTATAAAGAAATCAACCGAACAGATTAGGAGATTCATGAAAAAACATTGGTCATTGCAATTGTTTTAATATATATATTATAATATATTACAAACTTTTTTTCTTTTTGATGCCTAATTAAAGCCAAATAAAATAAATATAAAAATAACTAGGAGTTTAAAATAATTAAACCAAAATAAAATGATAAAACTAAATGATAACAATATTATTTCAATTGAGACTGTGGTAGCAGTAAATGTTAAAAGTTAGTAAACAAATTTGATGTAATCACATGGGTACACATCAATCACATATGTACACATTAAAAATCATGTGTACATATGTGATTGATGTGTACAGATGTGATTGATGTGTGCATATGTGATTGATATATACACACTTGATTGATATGTACACATGTGGTTATTGTGTACACATGTGGTTGATGTGTACACATCTGATTGATGTTCCACATGTGATTGATGTGTACACATGCTATTGATGTGTGCACATGTAAATGATGTGTATTGGTAAAGTATTTCTGTACCTCAAAGACATATTGGGTGATATCTCAATGTTTTTTATTACATTTCTCCAAATATTTGATTAATGTGCAGAATACACATATTTTAAAAGTTTTGAATAGGTTTCTTTGATGACTAGCGTTTTTTCATCTTATTTTCGTTGTCTGTTATATTTGGAATACATGTTAGTTTAATTTTTTAATTTAAAGTCTTTAATGTTAAAAATGGGTTAAATGTTACAAAAGGTTTGTTGCAAGACTTTTTGTTTTCTTATTTGATGCAGAATCAGTTACAAAAAAGTTTAGACTAACGTCTGTCATATGGTCTTTGAGTAATAAATTGATTATTAGTAAGCTACTTTATCCATCTTGCATAATTGTTGTTGTTGTCTCTTATTGGGTGTGTTGATCCATTATTTTGTTGTTTACTTACTCATAAACTTTTTTTAACAGCTCTCTAAGCATTTTATGTTTTGGTGGACTAAATCCTGGTCCCAATTAACGGATAATGTTGAATTCTAAAACTAGAATGGTAGATAAGTATGAGGTGTTAAAGTCATCACAAATCTTAGCAAGCACTATCACACTGGCATGCAAATACTTTTTTTTTTCAAACACTTGTAGCAAAATTTAATAATACTTTGTTTTAAAAGTATTACTTTCACACAAGCAATCTGAAACTTAAAAATATTTTCTTGGATTAAACTCAGCTGCATTGACCTGTCCTTAATCAAAATAATTGAATAAATATTTTTAGTCAAAGCACCATTGTATAGAGAAGAAATTAATAGGAGCCTATGTAAGCATCTCTTAAACAATGTTTGTCTTCTTGAAGAATTACTTGAAATGACAAAGTAGGATTTAATGAGGAATGTTCCTATTAAACCCAGTTTTGAAACAATGAAAATTTTCTCATTTAGAGTTTATAGAAAACTGAAGAGTTGCATGTTTCTCAAAACATCTATAAAACTTAAGAATTTTTAATCAAGCAATATTCATAACTTCACTTGAAAAAAGAAGCTTTTCTATGTAATCTAATGTAAATATTAAGTAATTATAGAAATATTTGTTGCCTATTTATGTTGGTTTTATCTTGTTTCTGTTTCTTTTTTTTTTTTTAAAGTTATGTTGGGTTAATAATTTTTCACTATATCAAATAATTTGCACATTAAATGAAAAATATGATTTAATTTAATCTAGAAAACTACTAACCTGAGGTTAGTAATTTAGTCTGATTTGATTTCTTATTGAATATATTATCCATGTTTTCTTGTGATGTTAATGAAAATACTTAATAAGCGAAAGTTGAAAGTCACATATCCATCTGAAAACCAAAAAGCCAGTAAGATTTTTTTGGGCAACTTTTTTTTTACCTTTTGGTAATTCCACGTCTTTGTGTTTAGGCATGTAAGAAAATTAAAATTGTTTTTAATATTAATGCACAAAAATAAAGTAAAAAATACATAATAAAAATAAAATTCAAAATACCCAATAATTAAAACCATTAAAAGACTACTGAGATCACTTATTTTCTATTTTTTAATTACATTTACTAGGCTGTTCAGTTAGGTCAAGATTGTTATGCTACAGATATACATTGGTTCCCTAAAGGCGCTAGCAGCAAAAAAGCAGGGAATGAAATTTTTGCTCTTGCATCCACTGAAGGTAACTTTTGCATTATTTCATTAGTATTTTATTTTTGTAGAAATGATATTTTATTTTTCTTTGTTAGAAGTAATTATTTATTAGATGTATTTTAAAAATAAAGTATATATTTTTAGGAAAACTATACTTTATATCAAAGAGCGGCAGAATTGAAAAAACCGTTGATGCCCATCGTGGTGCGCTTTTATCTTGCAGATGGAACTATGATGGAAATGCTATAGTTACAGGTAATTTTTTATAAAAATGTTTATCATTTTAACAATTGACATTATCACTGTTAACATATCTTGAAAAATTTTATAAAGAATTATTTTTTTTTAAGGTGGTGAAGATGGTCAGGTAAAAGTGTGGTCAAGTAGCGGAATGTTGCGTTCAACCCTTCTAACATTAGGTAGTAAATCTAACTATCCGAAATGATCAAATTTTGTTTAATTTTATATGTGTATTTTATTTTTAAACTTTTTCAAAATAAATGCATCATATATTAAGGAGACCTGAAGTACATTATCAATCTTAAAGCTTTTTATCCCACCTTTGTTCTTTCCAGAAAATAACTTTGTAATTAGGATAACCAAGATATAATTGTATTATGTCAACAAAAAAAAATTCTATTATGCCTAAGTGAATGCTAAGAGATAATACAATGCACTGGGAGGAATGGTGAGAGATAACACAATGCACTCGGAGGAATGCTGAGAGATAATAAAATGCACTAGGAGGAAGTACTTTTTTTTGATATGTGTAAATAAAAGTATGTATTATATATTATTGCAAAAAATAAAATGACTCAAAATCTTATTTTAAAAATTTGCTCATTTCTGCAAAAATTCAAAATTCAAAATGCTCTAGCTATAATGTGATTAAACTGTTTTTCTAACTAAACCCTCACTTAAAGTGAACAAACTTATTTTTTATTTTATATTTTGATTAATTTAGATTAGTCATTAATTGTCTTACACTTATTATTTACAAATTATTATTTTTTATTCATCAATTAACAATTTATTTATTTGTAACAAGTGATAACTAAAAATCTAAACAAAGTTTGTGTAAATATAAAAATACAAAGGAAAAATTTCATATAATTGCAATCACTTCTATTTTGTTGAAAATTTAATTCTTTAAATGTATTATTAAAAAATAATTTATTTAGGAATAGTTAAAAATGAAAAAAAAGCTTATAATGAAGACTCGCTTAGAAAACGAGTGTACGCATTTTTGGATTTGCATCTGGATGACAACAAAAACTTTATTGTAAATAAATTTTTTGTTGTCATTAGTCATTGTTGTACAAAGAAGCATTTTCGAATGGAGAACATACCAAAATCTACTATTTATAATATACTTAAAAGAAAGGGGAACAATATAGGAACAGAAAGAAAAGTTGGAAGTGGTCGCAAAGCAATAAAGATGTCTGTAAAAGAGATAAAGCGCCTTAAAAAATCGATTGATCAAAAGGATAGTATTTCACAGCGTGGTCTTGCAAAACAATTTCATGTATCACAACCGTACATATACAAAATTATTCACCAAAAAACAAGCATTCGTTATTGTAAAAAAAGAACACCAGCTCAAAAAGCAGCTGTTCATTCAAAGTGCCGCAGGTTGGTTTTGATTTTTCGGGAAAAAGTTGTTATTATTGACAATGAATTGTATTTTTATTGTATACTTATTTGAGCAACACTAATATTTCTGGAAATGCTGGATTTTACTCTTCTGACATAAATGCAGCATCAAATGATGTAAGGTTAAAAAGAAAAGACAAATTTGAGCCAAAATTACTTGTTTGGATTGCATTCTCTACAAAGGGAATCTCTCAGCAGTACATTGCTCCGTCAGGCCAAGCAGTCAATGAAGATGTGTATATTTCAAAATGTCTTGTTAGATTGGAGAAATTCGTTAAAAAACATTATAAAAATGGCAATATTGTTTTTTGACCTGATCTAGCTTCGTCACATTATTCCACGTAAAGTACAAAGTTATCTTAAAGCAAAAAATATTGAGTTTGTACCAAAAGAGCATAATCCTGCTAATGTGTTAGAATTATGTCCAATTGAAGATTTTTGGTCTGAACTTAAGAGATTAGTGTACAACAAAAACTGGCAAGCTGAAAACCAAGACAAACTTAAAAAGCGTTTAGAGTTTTCAATTAAAAGAATTGACATAGAACATGTACATCGGCTTGCTGCTGCCACACTTACAAGAGTAGACACTGTTTGTCGTCATGGCATGAAAAACTTATAAATCTTTTTATTTTTATTATTCAGATGTTTTTTGTTATTATACTTTTTAAATTGTTTAAAAAGATGACTCTGTTAAAAAGTTATACCATTTCTAATTTTTTCCAGATTTTTAGTTATCATATGTTATTTGTTATTTGATATGCTTGCAAGGTGTAATTTGTAGGTGGTGGTTACCTGGTGGGGTAATCTGAGTCTTTATAAAAATTGTATTTAGTTTTAAGCTAAATATTTATGTAGCCCTCAACATTAGAAAAAATAAGGTTGCCAAAAAGTCGCTGACCGAGGTTTGTCTTTAGGTTGGTGTCAGGTCGACACAATATTAAAAAAAATGGATTTTCAAATCAACGAACTGCAAACATTTAGCATAAAATTGAATAAATAATTTCATAATTTCTTTCAATTTTTTAGTTTGTAAATTATATGGTAATTGGTTGGGTGTCTAATGACAACTTGCACTATCTTTAATTTTAACAAATCCTAAATGCTTACCTTTGTTAAAAAGTTATAAGAAAATCAAATTTAAATTTGCAAGCATATTTTATTACTTATTTAAATCTATTTTTATAATGTTTTTCAAATTTCTTTTCAAATCCTATTCAATTATAAAATGAATTTTTGTTCAGCTGTGTCAGTATATTCAGTTGTGTGGAGTCCTAACTCAGATGCAATACTTTGTACAAATGGAAAACAGCTGATGATTAAACCACTACAACCTTCTGGTAAAGTTACTCAGGTAATTTTGAATTAGTTTATTTAACTTATAATTAAGCGAGGAGCAGATGCAATTTTTTTGTTACCTTGGTGAAAATAAAGCTTGCAAATAAAGCTTGCATGAAAAACCTCAGATGGAAATCTTCCTAGTGATAGTATCACAATAAAATTGCTTATTCCTGATCTGCAAAACAGGTTAGCACCAGAAAGTTGTAAAAAATTGGTTTAACTCTTCTATAATCACACCAAAAACACCAAAAATAAAAAATTACACATAGACCAAAAAATTTTTTTTTATCTATAGTTACTATTAGTTATAACAACATTTGGCGTATAGTTTAACTTTAAGCCATATGCTGATTTAACTATAAGCTAAATGTTGAATTGACTCTAAGCCATAGGTTGAATTAACTGTAAGCCATTGAATTAATACATGACTGCTGACTCAATTAAATTTGTGATTTTTTTTTTAAACAAATCTTTGTTTTCTACCAGTTAAACTTTAACAATATTTTTATTTTCTGATAAAACAGGGAAAACATTTATCTGAGGAATTTTTAAAATTAGTGAAAGCTCAAACTCAATAAAAAATCAAAGAAATACAAAAAATAAAAAAAATCTAAAAAAAAAGTTAATTTTTCTTTTTTTTTTTTTAATAAAAAAAAAATGAACTTTAAAGAAATTAAATGTATCAATAGGCCATCACTCATTTTGGTTCAAATTTTTGTTAAAAGGACCCAGCTGCTGCGAAGGCTCATCACTGCAAATCAAATGTAGAAATTTAATTAATCTTTTACTTTTAAGAAACTGTTGAATCATTTTTAATGAACTGTCACAGCTTATATTGCCATCAGAGTGCACTATGTGCTTTGGGGTGGCCAAAATACAAAAAAAAGTTGTCTCAGATTTTTGAAAACTAAGTTCCTACTGCTTTAAAATACTCAGATTAAGGAAAATTTCTTTCTTCTGCTAATATGCATATATGTTAAAGAGTATCAAATTATATACGTCTTAAGATGCTCAAAAAAAAAAAAACTTTTTTCTTTTTCAATTTTCATGATGTTTTAAGCCGAAAAAAAAAGTTTAAATCACAACTTCCAACTTCCATGAACTCACAAAAAATATAGAATCAAAAGGTATTGACCAAATTATTATTAAATAACGTGGAATTGAGTCTATTTTTAAAAAAATTAGCTGCGACTTTTTGCGACTATGCAAGAAATTTCTCTTTGAAGTTTGTGCTACCTGGATTACAGCCAATTTTCAATTTTTTGTTTTCCCAAGTGATAATTGATCAAAAGTCTACATAAGACTTTGTATTCAATAATCAATTGAAAATGATAGCTTATTATTGATAATTGACATTTAATTGGGTAATTATTTGCATATGTGTTATTATCCTATGCTTAAAATTAACATTCCATGCTTGAAATCAACATAATTAAAAAAAAAATTAAAAAGTTAAAAGAATAAAAAGTTATATATTCTACTAAAATTAAAAGCAATGGATTTTACAACTAAAGATATTATTAGCTGTTTCAAATATTCAACAAAAGAAGAAAATATAAACAATGCTTTACTTTTCATAACCTCTAGAGTTTGTATGAGTGATGGTAAAAAAGAAAACTTGGTACAAAAGTTAAATGGAGTTGAATCGAATTACCAAAGATTTTGAAGAGATTCATCAAGAAACACAGTTTTTTTTGAAAAGAAACATGAAAAATGGTTGAATCAAAAGTTTGAAATAGACTTTTTGTCATTGGAATTGACACAAAATATAAAAGGCCAACCAATAAAAGATTTTGATGATATGAATAAGAGAAGTAAATGTCGGATAATTGCAGGAGAGCATAAAGATTCACATCATATGTTTGTTCAGTTGACAAATGACAACGATAAAATGACAGCTGAAGAAGCGGCTGCAATAATAATTGACGTAGATCTTAGCATATTCAACAGTTGAAAAAGCACTTAAGTTGTGTGGTCCACAGGATAATCACTTTGGCTTTGTACAACCAAGCATTTTCTGATTCTGTTGACAGTCAAGATTCAAGCATGTTTGCAATTGTAACAACACCTTTGAGGCTTAGTGTGTCAAATTCAAGAAATGACTTTTTGTGGACCAACTTAATACCTCTTAGTGTAAGATTTTGTAGGCCAATTGAACTTCATTACATCAAAGAAACTGCCGTAGTCGTTTTAGGAAAAAAATGTCAAATAGAAAATGAAATTTTTGATTTGCATTCAGTGAATATTGAATTGGTTAATGGAAAGTTTGTTATTATTGATTTCAATTTTATTTTGTGCATGATTGATGGAAAGGTTTTAGCAATTATAACAAACACATCGTCAACACAGTGCTGTCGTATTTGTGGAGCTACACCAACTGCAATGACTTGTTTGAAGAACTTTCTAAGTGGATTTACAGCAAAAAAAGGTACACTTATCTTTGGGATATCTCCGTTACATGCTTGGATAAGATTTCTAGAGTGTCTTTTACATATTTCATACCGACTTGAATTCAAAAAATGGAGAGTAACCAAAGAATTCAAGAAAGTATACGATAACAAAAAGAAATTTATCTAGCAATTAATGTTCAAAAGGAAGCATCTTAGTGGAGCAGGAACATCTACCACCAGAAATGTTTGCAGAAAAGCGTTCTCTGACCCAAAAGAACTAAGCGAAATATTAGGGATTGATAAAACAATTATTAAATGTTCAAAAATATCTTAATTGCAATAAGTTGTCAGCAAACATTGAATCCAGAGTTATTTGAGCTATACTGAAAAACGGTATACTGTCGATATTTAGATCTGTATGATTGGTATAAAATGCCGTCAACAGTTCACAAAGTTCTTGCACATGGAGCAGAAATAATGATAAACTTGCCAGTTCCCTTGGGAGTTTTAGCTGAGGAAGCTTCTGAATGCCAAAACAAATATTACAGACGACATTGTAAACTACATGCTTGTAAATGTTCAAGACAAGCAAATTTTAAAGACGTCTTTAACAGTTTAATGAGATCATCCGATCCTCTTATTAGTTTTATCTCCTTGGAATCTAGACGGGCGAAGAAAATTGTACTCAAATTTCCAGAAAAAGTAAAGAGTTTTTTAATTTTAGAAGTGGACAATAAGGAATCTATAAAACTGATAGAACTAGAATCCTCAGACTTAGAATTATCGGAACCAACAAAAATGATTAATTTAGAAGATGAAATAATAAATGACTTAAAAGCTACTAATGAAGACTATTTAGAAGATGAAAACATTGATGTGTGAAATAAATATAGCAACATTAAAAGTAAAAATTGTGAAAAATTATTACTTTAAAGAAAGTTTTTTAAATATTCTCTTTTTAAAAATTAAAACAAGTTTGTAACCTTTTGTAGAAGTACTAGTGTCCTCCTAGGTATTTATGGCCTACACAGTTTACTAATTAGGTCTGTAAAGGTAATGGGTTATCTTTACAAGTTACCTGCTCCAACGAAACAGTATAATTAATAATAAATAATATAATCAGCGGCGCAGCTAGTTGTTCGAAGTTGTCCCTAAAAAACAGTCATTAGGGCCCAACAAATCTTAACAATTTTTACTTCATTAAATTTAACTAAAAAAAAAAAAAAAATTTTAAATTTGTACTTTTATAAAAAACTCTTAAAATTGGGTTAAAATGCAGCGCCATCCAGGTGTTTGAACTAAATAAGTTAATAAATTGTTAGTTTAAATGACATAAAGATAAAAAAATTAAATAAAAGTTGTAACTTTCTTCAAAACTATTTTTGGCCACCCATTTGTATAAAATTATGACATAGTGCACTATTTACAACATAGTGCACAAAAAATTATTTCCGAAATAAAAGCAAGAAAACAAAGCTTCACCCACTTGTGGGGTGAAGCCTTGTTTTCTTGCTTTTACTTAATTTTTTTGTTTTGTTTTTTTTGTCTGGCAATTTCGGAAATAATTTTTTGACCTTCTTCGGTTCTTTTTTGTCTGAAGATTTTCGAAATAAATGATCAGACTTCTGTGATGACAGAATTTTGACTTCTGTAACGACCTATTTCTAATGTGAAAGCTAGCTGGCTGGCTTTTACATTAGGAATAGGAATCCTTTTGGTCTTTTAGTGCTGAGAAAGCAGGCTTCTTGTTGCTTCCTACTTCAAGTGTACTGAGTGACATTTTAAGGTAAGGTTTCTCATACAGCATATCTTGAATCACTGATTGCATTCTGTGGGTTTAACAAGTTTGATATTTAGTTTAAAGCAGTCTTCCAAACTTCAGCATTGTGCAAGCTCCCAATTATTACTGTGCAAACAAGTTTTTTCTGTTTGTTAATTTGTGTGTTAATGTTTTTTCATCCACAAGATATTACTGTACAAACAAATTTTTAAACTAAGTTCTGCTGCTTTTTTATGTGGCAGAACATATACATATATATATATATATATATATATATATATATATATATATATATATATATATATATATATATATATATATACATATACTTTATATATATATATATATATATATTATATATATATATATATATATTAGTGATGTACCGATTAATCGGCATCGGCATCGGCATCGGCTTAATCGGCCACTTTTTGTACAATCGGAATCGGTATCGGCATCGGCCTTTTTTTATTAATTTACCGATATGCATTACCGATGGCATTTTAATACTTTTATCCTGCATTTTGATTATTATTAAATAATAAATAATCTAAACTTTATGCATCGCTTAGAATTTTTAGAAAAATTGTTTATTTTGACTTTGTTTACAGGCAAGTTTATTTATTTGGGTCCAAGTATTTGTTCACCAGTATGGATTACATGAAAAAATTTACCCAATTTAAAGCTCTATGGCTTTATATCTTCAAAACTTTAATAATTAGTTAATTCATCGGTATCGGCCTTTTGCTATCCATCGGCATCGGTATCGGCATTGGCCAAAAAAGTGTTATCGGTACATCACTAATATATATGCATATATATATATATATATGCATATATATATGCATATATATATATATATATACATAAAAGTATATATAAATATATATAAATGTATATATATATATATATATATATATATATATATATATATTTATTTGATTTTTCTAATTCAACATTTTTTTTTTTAAATATTTTCATCTAACTTTTTTTATTCTGCACTTAAAGGCATTTACAAAATAATTTTGATAACTTTCCTAAAATCTTTAAGTCATTGTCTATATATATATTATATATTATATATTATATATTATATATATATATATATATATATACATAAATATATATATATATATATATATATATATATATATATATATATATATATATATATATATATAATATATATATATATATATATATATATATATATATATATATATATAAATATATATATATATATATATATATATATATATATATATATATATATATAATATATAATATATAATATATAATATATATATAGGGTATGAAATCATCCAAAAAAAATATGAAATCATCCAAAAAAAACATTTTCGACACCTTTACATCTCAGAATTTATTCATTTTTACCTCACTTGCAGTCCATATTAAAAAAATAACAACTGCGAAAATTTTAGTTAAAAATACACATGGGTTTCAGAGATATCGTCAGTTGAAATAATGCTGACTCATCATTTTAGTGATTATCTGATTCGACTACAAAGCAACTTTGACATTTAATATCTTTATAATGGCTTGGGGAAATTTCTTAAAATTTGGTACCCCGATAGATTTTTATTCAAGGAATCCAAAAATAGCACCCTCAAGACTTGATTGTCTCAGGAAATTATTGACTTGTAAATTAATGATTTTTGGAGGTAAAATGAAGAATGTGGTCCAAAATTCCTAGTTAAAAGTTTAATTGTATATCATTATTTCTATCTTAAGTCTACTGAAAAAAATTAGATTCATCAATACTTCATCTAATACTTGATCAAAATTTGCATTTAAAAATGGTATCTTTTTAGAAAAATTTAAATTTTGTAAGGAAAGCAATTGAAATGTTTTTTAAAACATTTATTTAAATAAAACACCAAATTGTGTTATTTAGTGACTATTTTAAGATATTTATATTCATACTAGCAGTAAGCAACCCGTAATACGGGTTAGTAATAAATAACAATTTGACTTGATATATTATCTGAAAAATATAAAATACAAATTCATCTATTTGGGCTGCCATTGTCCGAGTTTTTTCGCTGAAGAACGCTATAAAACTTTTAGTTCAGCATTGTGCTCTCCTCCTTAAAAATTGGGACAATGGCAGCCTTAAGCTTTTATTGGTCTTGGCATTTAGTAACGACTACATAATTTTAGATATTAGGTTCTTTTTAATAACAGCAAGCACCAAAGAAGGAAAGCCAAATACAACTTACCAATACCAAAAGAAAAAAAAAGATCATCTCAAACTACAAAAGCATTATTTTATAGGTTTATTATTGTATTTTAGAATAAGTAAGTTTATTAATAAAGGGGAGCATTATTTTCTATATTTATAATTGTGTTCATGAATTAGTGGCTCGTAAAACATTTCTTAAACATGGTCAAAATCAATTATGGTACCAAAAAATACATAAGAGCTTGGTAATAACAGAGTGTTCCAACAGTGATCTCCTTTATTAATAAACTCTCGTTAAACAGAGAGGAGACAAACTGTGTTTCAAAGGCACTGTGTTAAAAAAAGTTACAATAAGTTATTATATTCATAACTTAAGTTATTGTTTTTGATGAAATTCACAAAAAAATATATTTTAGCACAAAATAGCTATAGCACAATTAGCCATTAAAAAAAAGCTTTTAAATGTTATCACAAAACGAAATTATTTTTACCTCAATAGTTTAGAATCCCAATTTCTTCTTAACTGTGAATAATGATTAACACAGTAAATTTCATATCATATGAATTTACTAAATTAAAACCATGTTTCAAAGTAAGTAAACTAATAAAGCAATGACAACTAAAAAAAACAAAAACGAATACAATTATGTTTGAGCTAAAAAAAATAAATAAAATAAAATCATTTTATTTTAGGATAATTATAATCAGTTATTTGAAAATATAATAAAGTTTGATTCTTAAAAAAATGCGGTGACTAATATTAGAACTAAAATATATATAACAAATCTGATAATAGTCTAATTTTGTAGTCATAAAAAAAGTTATTATAATAATCTTTAAAATATCAGTCATGATATCGTTGAATATCTGAATGTAATGAGAAACAAATTAAGTATAATAAAAAGTAGATATACATAGGGTTGAATTTCAATTAAAACATAAATATTAGCACTTATTCTAAATGGTCCAAGAAATTATAATTGGTAACTTTGAAAAAAGAAAAAAAAAAAGAAAAAGATATGTAGCTTAACAAATTCTAGTATTTTTATTTTGATACTGATTATAATAAGATTTATACTTAGTCTTAGTTCTAAAGTGTCTTAAGTAAAAAATAATTAACAGAAATTAAGACCACCCAGCACTATATAGTGCCAAGTAATACCACAACTTAGTAACATCTCTTGACTGGCAAGGATAACAATCTTGCTTTACGCACTGCTAAGTAACAGGACTTTTAAAACTTTAAAGTAAAAAAAACAGAATATAAACATATATATGCTTTAAACATATTATATTTTATAAACTATTAACATTTACTCTATTACACATGAAAACATACCTATCATAAACTATTAATTAAAATTTGAAAATAAATTTATGTATTTTTTTTACCACACCACTATAGTGGGTTGCAGGCAAAAGTAATAAAAAGGTTTGGTTTACCAGATCTTTTTATTACTTTAACTTTTTAGTTGTAGCCATAGCATTTTCATAGTTTTTTTAAGACTTCCTAAGTAAATAGAAAACTATAACCGCACCCTGGTCTAACGTTACATTTGTAACAAAGGTTGCTTACATCTTCATGTAAGGCATCATATTGCATGCTTCTCAGTTTGATTTGGTTATTTCCCTGGAAGCAGGTGGAACACCATCTTCTCCAACGAATACATGTTAATGTTGCGGAAAATTTTAGATACCCCTAGCAACCAAATTAACAATTTTATTGTGGTACTTCATCAAATATTTTTTAGCACAGCAATGCTTACAGATCTGGTTCATTTCTCCTAAATAATTATAATCTAGAACAGTATCACTTCTTGCTATACAATACATTCTTATTGTCTAGCAGCATTTCATAAATTTTGAGAATGATTTATCTTGCCTAGGCCAATCTCTTTCATTTACGCAACTATTACTTTCAACTTGTCTAACCATGATGTTCTAATTTAGGTATAAATTAGTTTCTTCTTACCGAGAAGAAACTAATTTATACCTAAGCAGCATTTCTTACATTTTGATGACAATTAATTTCAGCTTGCCTAATCATTTCATTAAATAATAAATTATTTTTAAGTTGATAGTATTTCTTCTAATAACTTATTTAAGCCTAATAACATCCATTTAAATTTCACTATCATCATTAAACATATTAACAGTGGTATTACTACTGTATTAACAAATAAATTATTTATGTTAGAGTTATGATCTTTTTTATAAAATTATTTACTACTATTTTAAGTGAACATAAGGATAAAATAAACAACTTTAATAAATTGCCATTAATTTAAAAAAAAAAAAGGATAAAAAAAAAAGAAATTATCAATATTTTAAAATATAAAAATATTTAAAAAATACAAAATATTAACATATCTACAAAATGGTAAACATGTCTATCAAGAGATAAATAATAATGTTCAAGTAAAAATCAACAAAAACCTGCAATCCTAATAACAAATATATTACTTAATAATAAAAACAAAAACATAATGTTGAATCTTACTTGGTTTCTTATCTATAAAACAAATTTATGTATCTATTTAAAAGAAAAAAAAAAAAAAAAAATCAAAATGCTTTATGCAATTTAAAGCAATATATTAAAAAAAAAAAATCAAATGCAATTACTTTAGAATATATGATATACAAACCTCTACAATTTAACTCATTAGTTTAACCACTGGTTTACCATTGAGATCGAAAATTAATAAACAAAAATTAAAATAATTTATTATTATTATTTAAAATAACAATTTTTAAAGTAAAAACTTATAACAACTTAATTAAGAATTTATCCATATTTTTTTTTGCCATGTCAGTCAGTATATTTTTATCTAAATTAATAAAAACAATGTAACCATTAAAGAACAAATTTAAAAATATAAATATATATTCAGATACCTTAAAAAGAAGCATAACAACATTCTTTTGACAACTTCCAATCTAGTTTTTTTTACTTTTTTCTAAACCTTATTTTTTTTATCTAAGAGAAAGTATACTTATAGATACAGAGAAATATAAAATATACTGAAATATACGCAAATTTATGTAAATACCACTTAATATGAAACTGTAATTTAATAGTGTTACATGTCCACAAACAACACAACAACAGTCTTATTTTATTTAAAGAAAAGGTAACAGGCTATAAAAATTAGAAAAATACGAATAACCAACAACAAACAAACATTTATTTAAATTTTTATTGTAAAATTAAACAATGAACAACATCAATTCCACTTAAAACTAAAAATTTATCAGCTCTAATCGGCTTGCAGACCTTGCTTAAAAGACCGCGTGGAGTAAAGAAACACTTTTAGAAAAGCCTAGAAACTACTCTATTAAAAACGAAAGTGAAACAACACTAACACTATTAAATTACAGTATTCATATTAAGGGAGGGCCAGGGGACTCTGACTAATACTGCCTCCCCCCCCCCCCAATCTCCCTGAATTTTTTTTTTTTTTTAATGTAAATTGAATTAATAATTGTTAAAATATAATTTAAAAACATATATATATATTTTTAGTTTAAGTTTGAGAAACTTTATAAACTACAATTTATTTTCATTATTTCAAATCGATAAATACTTACCTCTTATTTTAAAATAAGCACTCAAAACTGAGATCTTTTCACAATTTTAAAAATTTTAAATTTTAAAGCCAAAGATACTGAAACGTTTTTTAACATTTTTATTTATATCAATATCTTTATGGTATTATTTAGTAGTTTAAGACTAATATAGTCATTGACATTATGAGGTAGACAGTGGGAATTATTTAAACTTCCCCTCCTTTTCAGCCTTACATCCAAGGATTTGAAAAAAAGAAAAAAAGAAAGGCAAATTCTAAATGCAAAACAGGTAAATAAAATTGCAACAAAATAATTTTAAATGTAGTTAATTTTTTTTTGTAACCAACTGCTTATATTCTCCATATCTAAATCGGATATGTTGTATGTACGACCTGATATTGTTGTGGGTGTAGAAATTAGGCATATAACTTCAGAATTGAGCACCCAACTATCGTCATTTCTCATTGGCCAAAAGAAGTTTTTACCTGGTCCATGTGGATGCATGAATCTGACTTTTATATCAAGGTCACTTACATCTTCAGCAATCCCTACCCACCAAAATTCGTCATAAAACATGCAATATAATCCTTTTTTTTTATGATTAACCTTAAGGACCGATATTTTTTCAAATAAATGCACCAAAAAAATCAATTTTTTTTTTATGCTTAGAACTTAGATATTGACATATTAAGAATAAAAAAAATGTCTGTTTTAAAAATAAACTTTATTTTTATACATAAATATATTGTTTTTTAATTCAAAAAAATGTAAAAATGATACATATTAGTAAAATACATATAGATATATAGATAGATACATAAAGGAAAAAATATAATATATAACTGAGAAAATATAATAATATAATAATAAAAAATATATAATAAGACGTAAACAAAATAAAATAATTAATATAATAATATTGTTTCAAGATTATTTTCACAAATTATTTTAAGCTAATACATAATGAAATGTAAAATATGTGACCGCCCGAGTTATCTTAGGTTCGGTCTTTTTGGGCCATATAGCATGACCCAAGATATCTTGGGCCTGGTCCTTAAGGAGATAATGAAATCTCTGTATTATGTTTGCTTGTTCAAATGATATTAAATGTTTCAGTGCATTTATCAATACTTGTTTTTTTATAACTTATAGTGTTAGAAGCAATTGGAATAAAGTGATGATACATCCTTGTTCCAGAAACTGTTCTTTCACCTAAATATCTTTTTTTTAATTGAACTCTTGTTTGGTCGATTTCATCTTTTGAAAATAATTTAAAACAAATTCCATTTATCTTGGCTTTACAAAAGGATTACATTAAATTAACATCTAAAATCTGCCCAGTAGTTATTTGTTTTAGACTTTCTTGACATACTACTATTTTAACAGTCCTACCAATACCATCACAGAGGGATTTACCATGATTGGTTGCAAAAAATACCCATTCAGCACTTAAATCAAAGTCTTTACTGTGATGACAAAGATTGATAAAGTTTTTAAAAATTTTAAATTGTGCTGCACAACCATCAGAAAAGTATTTCACACTTGATACATCAGGTAAATTTTCTTTGACATATCTAGTTATATCTTCCTGAGTCTTGTAAATAAATCCTGTGTCATAATCAACATCTTCTGAAAGGTAACAAAAAGATTTATGTTTGAGAAGTTTTTCCTCTATAAAATAAAGTAAAATTGTAAAGAGTGAACATTGACTTTTGTTCCAGTGATAACTTTGAACCTCATCCTGAACAACATTAAAAATTTTCAGCAAAATCTCCTAAAATTAAGCATTCGTCTTGGTTAAGATTTTCTTTACAGTTTTTCAAGTATCTACTTTGTGTTTCTGCAATATATGAATGAGTGGTAAAGTTGTCAATGCTGTCACTTAATAAATCATTAAATTCATCTAGTGGCAAAGGCTGTAATAATAGTGTTGTACAATCGGTACTCTGCCATTGCTTGAATGCTATATCTTCTTCAAGCTCATGGTCCATAAACTCTTGCACTAAAAAAGTTTTTAATGCT
>NC_088920.1:35710000-35727500 GCF_038396675.1 Hydra vulgaris
AAAATAAATCGTGCATATATGTATATACATATATATATACTATATATATATATATACATATATATATATATATGTATATACTGTATATATATATATATATATATATATATATATATATATATATATATATATATATATATATATATATATATATATATATATGTTATCCTGCATACTTAGCATATATATTAAGGTGGTTGTAAACACAACTTTTTCTGAAAATGACTGCTGGCACCCCCTGAATATGTTGTATATAATTTAAAAAATGCTAGATTTAAGAAATTTTTGAATAAAAAATATTTTAAGGGGTTGCTACCGACCCTCGAACATTATATAGGTCCCTAATATTATTAAAAAAAAAGTTTTTCAAAATTATGTCATGTTGGGTCTCAAATGAAGGGATATTATATAAAAATTTTAAAAATTATTAATCATTTTATAATTAAATTTTTATTTTAGATTTTAGTAAACAAAAAGTTACGTTTTTTAACTAAAAATGAAAAATAGGGAATTTAACAAGATTTTTTGATTATTATTTTTTTTATATATGTTTTTTTATAAAATGAATATTATTTTTGAAATTTGTATATGATTTTGCTTCGTTTGAGACCCAACATGACATAATTTTGAAAAACTTTTTTTTTAATAATATTAGGGACCTATATAATGTTCGAGGGTCGGTAGCAACCCCTTAAAATATTTTTTATTCAAAAATTTCTTAAATCTAGCATTTTTTAAATTATATACAACATATTCAGGGGGTGCCAGCAGTCATTTTCAGAAAAAGTTGTTTTTAGAACCACCTTAATATATATCTCTGCATAATTAGGTGTTTACACTGTCCTAACATTTTTTTTGCAGCTTAAGGTAGTTATATAGTAAAAAACTTCGCGATTTCCATTACAAAATTTTTTATTTTATTAGCTAACTTTTATAGAATTTAACTAGCTTTTCATCTATATATAACATGATATGGTTTTAATAACAAAAAATAGTTAAAAAATTAATTTTATTGATTATGAGTTAAGAAGTTTACTTAGTTATGCCCATAGCAACCAAACTTTTTTTTGATATATTTATCTAAGAACTAAATTTTAAATAGTCGTTTTTAATTTTGGGTTTGTATAATTACTAAACTACTTGAAAACCAAAGTTGTAAATCTGATAATGTTGTTAGTTAAAATGAGCATATGAAATTTTTAATTAATACATTGTTTTCAAACTTTGAAGCTTAATTTCTCAATTGTATTTTTTTGTCTGACTGTAAACAGCAAATTATTCATATCTTTTTAACCAGAAATTCAGTTGACCTCAAATTTTTAGGGTTGTTTCTTTATAGATAGAACTGCAATACTTTACTAGAAATAACCTTAAACTTGTTTCCATTTGAATATATTTATATTTTACCACAGGTTTTTGCATCAAAAATATCCTTTAAAATTAAAAGAGCTGCCATTTTAAAAATAATTATTATTTTAAGTTTTTCTAGTAAGGTTTTGTTTATTACACTATAATCCATCAGTGTGGTAAGTTTTAGCTTGTAATGTCATAAAAAAGCTGATATAGAGTATTTTTTTATTTTATTAATTTTTTTACATTTAATGCTAAAAAATAAATAAAATAAGGCTAATATGGAGAATTGATGTATGATATGTTTTGCTTATTTGATTGTCATATAATAGGTAGTGCCAGGTATATGAGGTTTCAGCCAAAATATCTTATTATTGGTCAATGAAAATGTTGTAATAATAAAAAAAAAATGTTTTTGACCTTCAGTAAATGTGTTTTACTTTAATTTTATACCAGATTAGCAAGCAGACTTCACAATAAACTCAATTAACTTATGATTTTTTGAATCCTTGCTTTTATGTCACAGTTTAATCATGATTTTGTGTCAATTAATTTTTTACTGATGTATTGATTTAACTTTTTTCAGGTGATTTTTTTGCAGTAGGCTCATACAATACTTTAAGATTATGCGACAAGGCTGGAGTAAGTTTTATTTTAATATAAAGTACACTTGTAATATTAATATGATAACTATTGTTTTTTAAAGATAGTACAATTATTACTTTAATAATTTTAATTTGTTTACTGTTTTTCACATAATTTACTGTGAAATGATTCACCTTACACCTTATGAGATTAGGTCTCAGACTGTTTCTGAATAGAGTACTTTTTTGTAAGTTAAAATTTTAGCCTCATAGTGGTCCTCAACAAACTAGCACTAGGTGTAAGTTCCAGACAAACTGTACGCAGGTTTACCTGCTTAATTAGTAGTACCAAAACACAACAGTGACAAACCCTGATGTGTTTTGATGACAACAAGAACAAACACTGATGTGTTTTGATGACAACAGGAACAAACACTGATTTGTTTTGATGACAACAGGAACAAACACTGATGTGTTTTTATGACAACAGGAACAAATACTGATTTGTTTTTGTGCTACTAGTTAGGTATGGGCGCTCAAAAAAAAAGTGCTCAAAAAGTATTTAATACTTTATCTTATTTAAACTATTATAATGTATATAATAATTTAATTCTAATATAACTATTATAAAAGGTTAAAGGTATTTTTTAATCAAGTACTTAACAAATTTAACAAATTTTCTGTTTATTATAGTTAGCTCATTATTTTATCAGGAATATAAGGTTAAAAAAAAATTACTGCACTAATACACAACTATTGTTTGGTTGTTAACTAAATAATAGTCTTTTTTAAAAAATGATCCATTTTCTTAACGACTTTTTACTAATTTGAAGTTCTAGCCCTTCTAATTCTAATATCTTCTTCTAAATCTTCTAATTTGAAATCATTAAAAATTAGTTTTGTTCAAGAAATAGAACTTTAAAAAATTAATGGTAATTGATGTTTTTATTGTTCAAACTATTAAAAATTACTTTTTGTTTTTTTATTTTTTTAAATTAATTTGCATGAACTTTAAAAAGTTCATGCAAATTAATGTTTTTATTTAAAAAATAAAAATTAAGAAATATTGTGTAACATGTAAATGTAACGTTTTTTTACTTAATAAAAACAACATTCTCTACCATAATTTATTCTTATTTTCTACTCCATGTTTTGTTAAAGGTTTTTTTTGCACAACACTAAGCATGTCTTAAAACATTCCTCTTTTTTTTTAATTGCTTTTAAAACTTTGTTATTTTTTCTCTGCTGAAATATGTATTATCATAAATATAACTAAGCAAAGATTTTTGTACTTAAGAAAATAGCAGTAAAAATTAATTTGTTTTTAATGATAAAATTAACAACAACAAAAAAAAGCTTTAAAACTTGAATACAATCTCATAGTCATGCAAAAATTAACTTTTATTAACTTTAAAACATGTGAGATCAAGCTGTGCTAATGACCTTTTCAAAAGGCCAATAATTGAAATAAGGTCACAAATTGTAAAGAGAAACATTTAAGGTACAAGGTACACAAAAAAAAACCAATCGAAAAGCCTTTGGTTGTTATTTTTATAGTTTTTAAAAAAAAACTTTATTGGTACTTTCATTGTTTCTTTTTATAGTTTGTGTGGCTTTAATAAAAATATTTTATTACAGCCACACACTATAAAAGAAGCAATGAACTTATTAGATTACATAACTAACCTAGTAAAACTATATATATATATATATATATATATATATATATATATATATATATATATATATATATATATATATATATATATATATATATATATATATATATATATATATATATAAATATATATATACATATATATACATATATATATATGTATATATATATATATATATATATACATATATATATATATATATATATATATATATATATATATATATATATTCCATAACATTTAAATTACTTATATGTTATTTTTACATAATGTAATGGAAAAATACAAAAAAATAATTAAAGCAAAATATTTAATAAAAATGAAAAAAGCAAAAAAACATTCAGACTTTTGTGAATGAACTGATTCTTAGATTTCCTTTATATCGGTTTCATAATTTTTTTAGTTTCAGACAACTTTCTTAAGACTAACATTGTTGAGCGAGGATCTCTTTTAATGATTATCATGTTACTAAACATCTGCTCACAATAATATGGAAAACCAATCAAAGTAAGAGTTCAAATTTCACCAGGTTAAGTTAATTGTAATTTTTAGAAAGACTATTCTATGCATTAAATGTAATTTGATCTTCCTTTTGAGATTTTGAAGATGCTGCCTATTTATGGATGTACTGCAAATCCTTCCTTTATTCTTTCCAAGTTTTTTTTGTTCTGTTTGCAAAGTTGCAAAGTTTGCAAGAAGACCAAACATCTTTTGATTTCAAATTTTTTAATTGAAGTTTAAATAGACCTTTTGAACACTTTAAAATTTTTTTTGGTGGTATTTACAGTAAACAGTAAGTGAATGTATCGAACTATAAAAGCTGTTGTTCCACTTTGCCACAAAAAGAAGTGTTGTTTCACACTCTGCAAAACTTCCACTTTTTCCACACTCCAAGCATTCTTATAGAATATTCTTGAACTGCTAGCATTGTTGGAAAGTCCAAGAAATTTCTAGAATATTTTAGAACTTTCAAAAAATCTTAAAACAAATTATATTTGAAGAACATTAATTTAATTTGAATGACATCAATAGGAGAAGTAATTTCATGCAGCATGCAGTTGCATTTTGCTGTGTGGAAAATTTATAAAAATTAAAAAAAGTTATTTCATGGAAGCAAGTCTTAAATTATGTGAGGTTTATTAGGCACACCATGACACTCCTGTTAAGAATCGTGGCAAGTCCTTGATCCTGTATTTCTTATGCAAATATTGCAAGAGATTTTTTGAAAGTAAGTTTAATAATTGTTTCTCACTTAGATGTGCTTTATTTTATTGAAATTCAATAATTTAATTATACAAAAAAGTCTATGCATAATAATAAACTTAAATCTTTAAGACAAAATTAAAGTTAATATATCTGATATAATATTACATTATGTAGAAATAGTTATCATTTAAAAATAATATTAAATTGAATCATGCCTTTGGGTTTAAATTTCAGAATTTAAGTTGTTGTATTAATGACAAAATTCTAAAGTACTGAAAATGTGCTGCTGCTCTTGGTGGATCATACTTTTGGAAACTTGATTTTTTTCTTCTGATGAAGCCAATTTTCATATATCTGGTAAGTAAAACTGTCAAATTTTGAGTCACAAAAAACTAAATATTGTGGAGGAATACCATCAGCACAGTCCAAAAGTTAATGTTTGGTGTGCTTCAAGCTGTATCGTAGAATCATACTTTTTTGACGAACCAACTATCAACGACCAAAACTACCTTGAGATGCTTTAAGAATTTTATAATCTAGTATTGGTTCAAAAGTGCATTGTCAGAAGAATCAATTTCCAACATGACAGAGCTCATGCACACTAAACTACTGATGTTAGAACTTGATTAAATGAGAAGTTCCTAGAAAAATGGACTGGCCAGCAAGGTCCAATCAAATGTGCTACTCAATCCCTAGATATGACACTATCTAATTTTTTTAATTGGGGTTTGTTAAACAGAAAGTATTTCAATAAAAAATAATGCATACTGGCAATTTAAAGCAAGCAATAACAAGTGTAATCAATTTAATTACTTGTGATACTTGCCGTATTGTTTTTTCTGAAATTCAAAAAAAGGATGATTATGATTAAAGAACAAAATGGAGCCCGTATTAAACAGTTGTAATAATTATTTTAATTGGTTAATAAATGGTGACATATTACAATTATAAATCTTTTTTTTTTATTTATCTTTATATTTGGCTGAGATATATACGTTTACTCTTATGCATAGATGTATTGAACATACTGTATGTAGTTAAATTTACGAAGTTGCAGTTGATAAAGTTTCCATATACGTCGGTGTATTATTGAAAATTATGTTGTATAACTGATCTATGAGTTGCCTTTTTTGAAACCTATATAGTTATTTATATATGCTATGTTACAGCTCAGTACAGAGGAGAAAAGATGTGTTTGCTATCCCTCTAATTTGACAGCAATCAATTGACCACTCAAGCAACTGCTACTTCTGCAATATTGATCCCATTAAATGTAGCTCAGACACAAGTGCTCCTTAAATCATTTAAACAGATATTCCTTTGTTCTATGCCTCAGTTGCTTCACAACAGAAATAACTACCTACCTATTCTTATGATTCACTCTGTGCATCTCAAAGGTGATCATCTCAAAGGTGATCATCTCAAAGGTGATCATCTCAAAGGTGACCAGTGTCAAGGTTTTACTGATCATCTTTAAGTATGTTGACTATAAATGGGAGGTCGTTATAGACTCCAAAATGGTATTACTCCTCATTGATCTTCATGGCAATTTCAGGAAATAATATTATGAAGTGAAAGCCACTGATAGAACCTCAGAAAGTGCATATGCTACCACTGCAAATCACTAATGTGAAAATGAAATGGAATTGTTTCAGATGCTCATATAGTTTAATGTCAAAATGAGATGGAGAATGTGTTTAGGAGTCCATATTCTAGAGAGAGACTTTAAATAAGTTTAATCATAATGTATTATATTAATAGAATTTTATTATTATTGTATTAATAATAAAATGTATTATTGATATATAATTAAAATATTTATAAAATCTTTTTAGTTTCAATTTGGTTTTCATTTTTGACTTTTACACAAAAAATTGGAATGCTCCAATGATATTTGATTTCAAAAGAAGACCTTTGAATTTAATCGAAATTTCAAAATTATTAATGGTTTTTAAAAAAATTTAAGAATTTAAAAATATTTTGACTAAAAATTGATGCAATCAAAAATTGCACTTTGTAGCATAGTTGTTTTTAATAAAAAGAAAATTTTGAAATCTCTATAAAATTCTGGTTCTTTTTCTTTAACTCTTCTAAGACTTGAATGTGCGTGTATATAATCAAATATTTCTCTATTACAATTAAATATTCATGTAAATATTTTAGTTTAATTTTACAACATATATTTCTGTTTATTTTTAAGTGGTCGCACACTCTAGAAAAGCCTACTTGTGGTTCTCTTTTTAATATTGCATGGTCAAGTGATGGAACTCAACTTGCCGGAGCTTGTGGAAATGCTCATTTATTAGTTGCTCAGGTTGTGGAAAGGTAAAGTAAAATATTTTTCAATTTTCATTTTTTAAAACTGGTTTAAATCATTATTATTTCAGATTGTTGAAACTGGTGGGTAATGTAAAAACATCCACTTTTTTTCATTAAATGCAACTCTAAGCTTCAAATTTTGCTGATTTTTACACCACTCAAATATTTTCATGAATTATGAACCCTAAACTTTCATCATCTAATTCCGAATGGATTCAAAATAATAACTATTTTAACTTTGCCTTGAACCGAAAAAATCCGCTATTTTAGAAAATGGTTATGTTCTGTGCATAATGGAAGCTGAAAATTATGCGCATTTACATATTTTAGGGCAAGGAATTGAATAAAAAACTTAAAACATTTAAAAATGAACACCTGAAATTAAAGCTTTGATCACAGTTTTACTAAGATAAGTTAATTTACAAAAATGCAGATGTAGTTTGATTTTTTTTTTCCAGATGCTGTCTAAAAATAGTTTAATTAAACAAAGAATTAAAGATTAGTCTTTTTCTAAAACAGGAAAAAAGTAGTCAAATATTAAATATGAATTTCATATTCATAGTATAAAAGTTGTCCTCGATGGACAGAACTCTTCTTTATATGCTGTAATTTCAGGAGTTTCTTAAGGTCCTATACTTGGCCCTATACTTTTTTTAATCTACATTAACGATCTCCCAGAAATTCTCACATCTAAGGTGGCATTGTTTGCTGATGATACTACCATTTATTCTTGTCTTGATAAGAACCAAACACTCTCTGATTGGTTTGATGGGGAATTTGAGCTTGAAAAGGATCTCACTTCTGCTACAGCATGGGGCTCTCAGTGGCTGGTAGACTTTAACTCTGATAAAACTCAATTTTTTCAGCTAATCGTTATTGCAATAATCTAGATCTTTCTACATTTATGAACAGTAATGTGCTTGATGAGTTGTGTGTCTCGGTCTTCTAAGAATAATTCTTACTTCTGATCTTTCTTGGAAACCATATGTCAAATCAATTGCAAAATTAGCACCTGCTAAGGTTGCATCTCTTTATTGTGCTTGCTACTTTCTTAATCAGGATTCTATTCTTTCTCTATAAATCTCAAATTCGTCCTTGTATGGAATACTGTTGCCATATCTAGGGCGGATCTTCGAATGATGCCCTTTCTCTTTTAGACAAAAAACGCATTGTAAACATAGTTGGACCTGCTCTTGCAGCCAACCTCCAATCATTATCACATCATGCTTCTTTTTCTCTTTTCTATAAATACTATAATGGGCACTGCTCTAAAGAGCTGGCGTCTCTTGTGCCATCTATTAAAATTCATTCATTCATTGATTATTAGAATTAAATTTGACAACAGTTTATTCATTTTTAATAAGTAACTACTTTTAAATCAGTTTAATTCTTTGTTATTGTAGATTATTAAAAGTGGTATAAATTTTTGTCATAACTGTAATAATTCAAAGATGCACCAGGGAATGTACTTTTTATTTGTACACAAATCTTTACCAAAATAGTTTATTGACTTCATAAGGTTGTGCTTTTTGATTCTTGTGTTATAATAATAACAACTCTGGTTTCAATAATGTCGTTATTATATAATAACCAGAATACTACATAAAAATTGTAACCTTTTTCTGGCTGAGAATTTTTTTCCTTAATGTTCTTTGCTCACTTCAGTTTTGAGTTTTTAAGACTGGTAATCTTTAAAATTTACATTGAAGAAGTTTTCATAAGATGGCTTGCTTGGGTGACCATCAGAAGAATCTAGTTGCTAATAGAAAGGTTTGGTTGATAATCAACATAGTCAAGTTTCGATACGAGAGTGGTTTTGATTCATTTCAGTTAAATTAAAATATCTATGAGACTGAAAAATTAACACAAATGATCAGTAAACAGTTAAATGCCAATGTTTAAATAGTTATCTATCTTTTTTTCAGATCTGTTGAGTGGAAGAATTTAGAGTGTGTTGTCAGTGACCAAAAACATGTTAAAGTTCGAGATGTTATCACAGATGCTAGAGAGAACTTAGGTAGGAAATAATTTTGCTATATATATATATATATATATATATATATATATATATATATATATATATAAATATATATATATATATATATATATATATATATATATATATATATATATATATATATATATATATATATATATAGACTTGATTATTAAATATATATATGTAAACTTGATTATTATATATATATATCTATATAGACTTGATTATTAAATATATATATATATATAAATATATATATATATATATACACACACACACACACACACACACACACACACACACACAGTGATAAAATAAAGAAGTAATTAAACAATGTAAAAAATTAAAAAAAGTCCAGACCTCAATGGTTCAAGCGTGGTACATGTTTTATAATTTCTAATTGATGTGCACACGTATTTCTCTGATGCATTGTTTTTTTTTTAACGATTTTCAAAGTTGTTCAATGTACCTAAATTACACTAAGTTTTTATTTGTTTTTTTATTTCAATCAAAACACTTTTTGAGCCAATTTTAATTAGTTAAATACTTCACATATTGCAAATATCTAAAATGCATGATTATTGACAATTTAACCTTTTTTCTTTGCCAAGAATTCATTACATCATCAATAAGAATGATTTTCATTACTAAATGTCATGCAACTTGATGAAATTACATATGTTTAATCACAGGAGCAATTACCAGATTTTTAATCAGGGGAGCAATTAGTGGAAGACCATTCATTTGGATGTCATCCAAATTTAGTTGTCACTTTTTTCTTGTTTTTTATTTAATTCACTTTTAAATATTTTTTAGTTACCTGCTAATTGATTTTTTTTAAGCTTAATTAACAATTTTGTTAATAAACAAAACAAAAATTAATGCCTCTCTTAGAGTTTTTTTTATATTGCTTACCAAAAATATTTATTTGAAAAAATTTGTTCTATTTGGACAAATTTTTTCAAACAATACCTTTTATTTTTATTTCATGTATTGACATTTTTGCCATTATTAAGAATAATTATATATATAATATATATATATATATATATATATATATATATATATATATATATATATATAATATACAGCCCTTGAAATTACAAAAAATAAGATCAGAAAATGTTGCTGACCTAGTTTTTGTTGGCATCAGGTTTACACAAAGTTTTACCACAATGATTTTACCATTTTTAACACAATAGTTTTACCATAACAACAAAGATACTTTTAGAATGGCAGTTAGTTTTGCTTTGCTGAATGCTGATCTTAATTCTGAGGGCTGATATATATATAAGTTATTTAGCTTAATTATTTAATATATGATATATTACTATTGTATTAAATAATTTAAATAAAGTCATAATTTAAAGTAGATTATAATCCTATGTATGGTCACAGTTTTGATGTTGTTAAATTGGCTGGGTCCTAAGGCATATGAATAATTGCTACCCAAAAGTTCATTATAAAATTTAAAAAATTACATATCTACACTAAAAACTACAACTTTTCAAAAAAAATAAAAAACCAGGCGACCCTTTTTAATTGGCCCCCCTAGGCATTTGCCCAGGTTTGCCTTATGGCAAATACGCATCTGAAATCGCATCTGTTATTGTATCCTATATTCTTATTCTTTAGTATCCTATAAATCTTTCCTATAGAATCTTTTAATACTATCCTGTGTATCTTATCATTTATTATCCCATAATCTTGTTTTCCATGTTTATAACTTATTTATTATTTTGTTAATTAATATTAAATTAATATTTTTACAGAAATTTGCACAATAGAGGCTGCATTTAGTTTAAATAACTTTTCAGTAAAAATGCAAATTATTCAAAATGCAATAAATATATTAAAATAACTTCATAATAAAATTTTTTTTTGCCAGATTTTCGTGACCGTGTTGTAAAATTGGCTTTATCGTATGACCATCTGGTAGTGACAACCCCATCACAATGTTATATTTTTAGGTTCTTATTGTTATATTTTTAATTTTTAAAATCTTTACTTTTAATTCAGTTTTTAGCGAAATTTATGTGAATATACAATTTTATGTGGTTTAAGTTCACTTTTTTGTAAAGTTTCCATTTCATTTAAATAAAGTTTACAAAAGTTGTTAGAATTTTATAAAATTTATAAAATTTATAAAAATAGTAAAATTATAATATATTGTATTTATAGAATAGTCATTGTATTAACAAAATATATTACTGATATATAGTTAAATATAGTATTATTTTTAATTAAATCTTTTTAATTTCAATATGATTTTCATTTTTAAGCACCAAAAATTGGAATACTCCAATGATATTTGATTTCAAAGGAAGCTCTGTGTCATTGGTAATGTTAGCAGAAAAGTAAGTTTGTATGTATGTATGTATGTACGTATGTATGTATGTATGTATGTATGTATGTATGTATGTATGTATGTATGTATGTATGTATGTATGTATGTATGTATGTATGTATGTATGTATGTATGTATGTATGTATGTATTTATGTATGTATGTATGTATGTATGTATGTATGTATGTATGTATGTATGTATGTATGTATGTATGTATGTATGTATGTATGTATGGTTATCAACAGTTATATCCTAAAACTAAAATAATAATCAGTGCAAGCTGACCTTAACAATAAGAAAATTTATATTTGTACATATCAGTCACTTATGAAAATAAAAACTTTTAGTGTAATCAGGCTTTAAAAATCTTTGACATATAAAAGGATCTTGTAAATCTTGTTGGTAAAAAAAACAGCTTTCAGCTTTTTTATCATCACAATATAAAACTTATAAATGCATATTAAATCCTGTTAAAATTAAGATCAAACAGTTGTTAAAAATTGCATATTTGATGGCAAGCCACATAAGAGATATATTGTTTTATATATGTTCTTTAAAAAATATTAAATTAGATTTACATGGTTTTTTTTAAGAGCCCTCTCCCCATTTATTAGTTTTAAACTTCCAGACTAAAACTTCCACCCACTCTTTTATCCTCCCCACTCCTCCTTCCTTTCCTTGTATTATGCACATCAGAGTACTTATGTTAATGCCTACGTATGTTTATTTTGTTTGTATTTATATATTTATGTATATTTTTTCTTATGTAAGAAAAATATTATTAATTTAACAAAGTATCGTTAACGTAGTATCATTTTTTTCTCAGACATTTTTTAGTTGCAGATGAAACAGGAGTTCAGATTCACTCTTATGAGGTTATTATTTTAAAAATTCATTTTATTAGTCTTACCTCTCTCTTTACATATATATATATATATATATATATATATATATATATATATATATATATATATATATATATATATATATATATATATATATATATATATATATATATATATATATATATATATATATATAATTAATACTATTTTATATAAATATATATATATATATATAAATATATATAATTAATACTATTTTATATATATATATATATATAATTAATACTATTTTATATGAATATATATATATATATATATATATATATATATATATATATATATATATATATAAATATATATAATTAATACTATTTTATATATATATATATATGTATGTATACATATATATAAAATATATTGAAAAATTTATATATATATATATATATTGTAGTAATTGTATATATAAATATATATATATATATTGTAGTAAATATTTTTTGTATATATATTGTATTTATATATATATATATATATATGTATATATAAATAAAAATATAAGTATATATATAAAAATGTAAATAAATATATATGTATATATATATATTTATATATAATAGTATTAATTATATATACATATATATATATTTATATATATATATATATATATATATATAATATATATATATATATATATATATATATAGAAATATATATAATTAATACTATTATATATATATATATATATATATATATATATATATATATATATATATATATATATATATATATAATAGTATTAATTATATATATTTCTATATATATATATATATATATATATATATACATATATATATATATATATATACATATATATATATATATACATATATATATATATATATATATATATATATATATATATATATATATATATATATATATATATATATATATATATATATATATATAGAATAGTATTAATTATATATATTTATATATATATATATATACATATATATATATATATACATATATATATATACATATATATATATATATATATATATTTTATTTTTTTATTTTATAAATCTTTATTTAAAATTGATTAGCATTACAAGTAATGAATTGTACAATTTTTTCTGTCCTTTAATATCAATTGTTTGCTAAGACTACAGGGGAGGAATATTATTTATGCATCGAAAAGGCAGTAGAGCTTCCAATATTGCTTGGGAGGTAGAGGTCACTGACGCCATCACGAAGGATTCGGAGGTATTTTTGAATAAAAGTTTTCTGGTAAGTAGTTGTTTTTGCGGTGTTAGGAGCATACGGGAATCTATTAGGGTTTCTGCTGTTGGTTTGAGTTAAATTAGTAGTTATAGGATGGCATGGGTCTGCAAGGATCTTTTTGAGTGTATTAATACAGATTCTGTCAAGTAACTCTTCAATGTCGAAAATAATATTGAAGCTGCTTGAATTGGTTACATCAATTCCAATAATTTGTAGGGCATTTTTATGAAAATGTTGGATCTCTCTTTTTGCAGCAGCACTGCACGAAGTAAGAATAGGAGCACTATATATCAAGTGGCTAATAGCGTAAGATCGGTAGACCTGTAAAAGGTTTGGCTGAGTGTGACCAATTTGCTTAAGACGTCTGAGCAGATATGGTATTGATTTTATATTGTTATGAACTTTTGTCCATTGTTCATCCCAATCAATATTCTCATTGAGCATGATTCCAAGATATTTGTGGCTGCTGACTATTTCAAGTTCAGTGTTATTGAGTACAATGGATGGTAAAGCTTGAATTTCGGAGCATCTGGGAATAATTCTTATGATTTTACATTTCGGGCCATTAAGTTTCATTCCATTTACCTTTGACCAAAGAGCGACGCCATCAACAATGGATTGAGGCAGGTTGGTAGGAAATTTATCATTAATTATATAGGTTAGTATGTCATCAGCATATTTTTCGAGGATGGTTTCAGGTGGAAGGTAGACGTTAATGTCGGAAATAAATAGAATGAACAGGATTGGACCTAGAACACTACCCTGAAGTACATCTGCTTCGATACAATTCCAGTCAGTGGTGTGATCATTTGTTTTAATTCTTTGTTGACGATTAGATAAGTAAGCTGCGATCCAAGAGGTGAGCCAGCTAGGTAGAATGTTCACTAACTTTAACAGTAACTTGTCATGACTGACAAGATCAAAAGCTTTTTCGAAATCAAAGAATATTGCATAAATTGATTTGTTGTTATCTTTTGCATGACTCCAGTCCTCTATAATTTGAATAATAGCGTCCATCGTACTTCGGCCTGGAAGGAAACTGAACTGTTTGTTAGAGACCCATATGTGCTTGGTGTGATGGACAATGAATATGGTAATAATACGTTCAAAAACTTTACATAATGCGGATGTAATGGCAATTGGTCGATAGTCATTAGACGATTGTGGGTTAGAAATTTTTGGAATCGGTGTTATGTTTGCTGATTTCCATTGGTCAGGTAGGTAACTGTTTTCTATAAGGCGGTTGAATAAGATGCAGAGTGATGAGGCGATTTCAAAGCGAGCAGATTTGAGTAAAAACGGAGAGAGATCATCTGGTCCTGAGGAACCTGGTTTGAGTTTGCTGAGTTGGTTGACAATGTTATTAAGGGTAAAAATGGGGGTAGTAGGCGGGTTTGCCTCTCGGTTAATGAAGCATGAGAGGCTGGGTTGTTTCTTGCCAGTCCAAACACTTTGAAAATGATCATTTAATTGGTTTGCTAGTGTCTCAGAGATAGGGGTTGTGATTTTACCTTTATCAGCAAGACTGATTTCACGCCAAAAATCTGTTTTTCCAGTAGTGAAACGCCTGTTATAAATTCTCTTTCTTTTGGTAATTAGTTTACTAATTCGATTTGCAAGTGCTTTCCACTCTTTGTAGTATCCGGAGAAAAAGAGTTGTTGACGCTCTTTTATAAGGCCTTGAATAAGTTGTGTCATCCAAGGCTTAGGGTTAACAAGCGTTGTTGGTTTTAGAGGTTGGCAGATGTCTTGGGCAGAGAGTATAGAATGATAAAAGTTGTTGCAAGCAACTTTTATTTCATACGGTGAATCAACTAAGATTTCAATATTGGTAGATCGTATCAGTGCAACAGTGTCAGCAATTCTACCTGACCGGTAAGCAACCTTGTGGGGAACCGGGCGAGTAGATTTATAGAGATTTAGAGGAGGTTGACTAACTACAACAAGGTGATCTGAATTACCAAAACTAGGAAGAGTATTCGACACATAGCATTTAGGGGCGTTACTCAAGATGATGTCAAGAATAGATGTTTTTCTGGTGGAGTGTGTGTTGAGATGAATGAGTTGGTGAGAACGACAAATAAAGTCAGTAGGGCAGCCATTTAGATCCCCTGCAAGAAATATTAGTGGTTTATTGCCGGTTGTGCAACGAGTTATGGCTGGTTCAATGAGTTGTGCAAGTTGATAAGATGCATTGCGCTGCTCACTTTTAGACCAAACCGGGATATAGGCACATATAACTAGGCAAGAAGAGTATCCTCGGAGGAGTAATTTTGGGTACACACGAGCGATTGTTAGTTCGATTTCTTGTTTAGGCACCAAGTTAAACGAGTAGTCTGTAGTTAATTTTATTTTTTCTATTTTATCTGAGTATTTTTTGTTTATAAATATAGCAGTACCACCACCCATGCAATCTTGACGTTCATTGCTTATGCAAGTGTAATTATTATTGATTTGAGAAAGAATAATTTGCTTACCGCTGTGGTTAAGCCAGGTTTCAGTTAAACAGGCAATGTCAATGTTGGTATCTATGAGAAATTGATTAAAAATCTCAATTTTGTTACAGAGTGAGCGCATATTAGTAGTACAGATGGTTGGTAAGCGATTGATGTTGAGATTAATGCTAGTTAGTTGGGGTGGAGCGAGAAGTAAGGGCACCGCGGATCTTGATGATTGCTCCATCGCGAATGCCCCAGTGAAAGGGTGCATCAGGATTATCATTACGTAGTTTATCATTACGAATGTTGCGGTCTTTGCGTAGTTGGTACTCAAGTTCTCTTTCAGCAGGAGACAAGTCAGGACTGACTCTGTATGTCTTGAAATTCTCAGTTTGCGAGAGTTTATCAGAGCTAATTTTTTGTTAGTAATGTTTTTGAGTTCTACAACAATAGGCCGACAATTTGATGCTTTTTTTGTGTTAAGACGCTTGGAGAAACTAACATCATCATTGGTAAGGCCTATAACATTTAGGATCTCTGTGATGCAGGGTAACACTGATGGTGGTGTTTGGGTGACATTTGCTACGGCCACTGGTTCTGGGACACCAAATATTATTATATTCTTTTCACATTTAGCTGCTTGCTTTAATTCGACAAGGACTTGACCGATTTGTGGCGATGAGTTTGGCTTGTTTCTGACAATATTACTCCAGGATGGCTGGTGTGGGCTTGATTGGGTGGCTGGTTGAGAGTTGATTTTGGTTTCAATAACTGCTAATTTCTGTTCAAGTTTTTTTATTTGGTTGGCTTGCAGGTTGATAGTAGCTTTCTGTTCTGAAATGATGTTAAGGAGCTCCATCATCCAGATATCGAGGTGTGCGATAGACGGTGCTAAGTTTTTAATGGCTGAGTAACCATTTGCATCAATTTTATTAACCATAATACCTTGCACAAGATGAAGGAATGTTAAATTATGTGCTTTCTTTATATTGCTGTGATGGTGGGAGGGCTACCACCCTGAATAACAGTGGATTACCTCCCAGTTGAGATATATTTAAATATATATTATACCTTGTTTCTTCTTTTTTTAAATTTATTTTTTGACCAACAACATTTTCAATTGAATCCAAAAAAAGATGAATTTTAATTTACTTATTACACAGGGACTAAAAAGTTTCAGTATGTGTTTTTTTCCATACATATATATATATATATATATATATATATATATATATATATATATATATATATATATATATATATATATATATATATATGTATATATATATATATATATATATATATATATATATATATATATATATATATATATATATATATATATATATATATATAGTTAAATTTTTCTATTTTTACACATATTTTGTTTATGCCAATAAAACTTATCATTTAACAATTTTTCACAGAAAAAAACTGAGAATTTT
>NC_088920.1:35732500-35770000 GCF_038396675.1 Hydra vulgaris
GTTTTTTTTTTTTTAATTTTCTTTATTTAATAAGATTTCTTTTTTAACAAATAGTTGATTATATATAGGGCTTCTTTTTGCACTTTCTAAAACTAATGTAAATCTTAAGTTTTTTGATAATAGGCTACTTCTTCCTTTCCTTTGAATAAAGTTTGCTGCACTAAAAGCAGATTCTGCTACTGGTATAATGCAATACTTTCAAACAGCACCAACTAAATAGGCTAACTTGATCAAATTTTTTTTCCAAAATTGGCTAAAACTTAAAGGACTTAGGGATACTTCATTTCTATAAAGATTTTATTTCTCCCAGTATACATTTATCTTCTTCGTTTCTAGGAGTTACTTGAGAAATAAACATACTTAAACTGTGAGTCTGCTTGTCTGCTGCAAATTGTTTTGTTATACTTTTCTAACCCCTTTTCTTTGCTTTAAATTTCTCTTGCACTTAACCACTTCAAGTTAAGTGAATATTTCGCCGTTTAAAAAATGCTACAATACCAAAATGTATAAATAAATATTTACATGGTCGGGACAAAAAAATATGAAAAGTTTCAAAAAAAATGAGAAATTTGTACGAATATAAGGGAAATAAATTCCAGGTTTTTCTGTTTTTTTATTTCACAAAATGTTTTTTTAAATATGACCTAGATAATCACTGTAAATGGTACTTTTTTTTTTTTTTGAATAATAATTTTTTTAAACAAAATCTTTTTTGTTGGGCTGTGTTATCTAATACAGTAGCATATTTACCTATTGACATACAAAATCATTAGGCAAAGTTTATCCTCTATTATTAATTTCCTCAGTGAAATATCTGAATTGGTCTCAATAAAAGTACGAGTCATCTAAATCTCCTTCATTTTAGACAATATACCCAGCTATCTATATATATAGTTTTTATAATTCACCTCCCCAAAACTGAGAAGGCCACTACAGATGAGGAGGCTACTTGTAGTTATAACCCTCTCTCAACTCTATAACTCGCGGAGAAACAAAATGAGCGCAGAGAAACAAGATGAGCGCAGAGAAACAAGATGAGCGCAGAGAAACAAGATGAGCGCAGAGAAACAAGATGAGCGCGGTACTGCCAGGGGAGTGGTGGGAATTAAACTTGGAACCTCTCGCTTATGAAGCGAGCGCTCTACCACTACACCACTACCATATATGCGGTAGTGGTGTAGTGGTAGAGCACTTGCCTCATAAGCATGAAGTTTTGATTTCGATCACCACCACATATCTGGTAGTACTGCACTCAACTTGTTTCTCTGCACAGCATTCTTGTTCGTCAAGGTTCATGTTCTTGAGTTATAGAGTTGAGATGGTGTTGAAGCCACAACTAATGTAGCCTTCTTGACTTTAGTGGCCTTCATGGCCTAGGGGAGATAAATTTAATCTAAATCGGAGTCACTTTGACATCTACAGATAATGTATATTTTAACTCTAATAAATTATCAAAAACATTTTTCTTTGTTTAAATAAACACCACATCTTTCACAAGAATTGTAATAGACATAATAAATAGACATAGTAAAGTCAAGACTATCATCATTACTGTCTAATTGCAAAAGTAGTTTTGTCTTTATAATATCAACTTTCTCTATTATTTTTTGTACAGTAATAAAATATGTCCCTCTTGATCTGTTTTCCAAATACTTTAAAATCAGTGGTAAATGTTCTTTGCAAAACTTATTTATGATTTGTTGACAAGATATAATACAAATATAATGTCTATTTCTAATGTCTAAAAAGAGTCTTTTAGAAGTATTTTTTGTGAAATTTTTAAAAGGAACAGTCCAAAAAAGACACGTTTGTTCAACCATGTCTCTGAATTCTAAAAGGTTTTGAGATTAAAATCACCAGAAAGTGGAAACTCAATTTCGATCACATACACTTTCATTTGCATAAAAGCTATGAACATTAGCAATTCTCCAAAGTTAAATTATTATTGAAAGTAAAATAATATTATTGTTGACATTGTTCCTCTCTGAATGATATTTCAAGGCAGACTGTTTTTTCAATAAAATACTTTCAGATAAGTTGAAACTTTTTGCCATGTAATTTTTTTTTCTCTCGCTATCTTTGCTTCCAAAAAGACTGCAAAAAACCACTATTAGAGTTGGATGTTATTGGAAGAGAAAAGATAAAGTTTATAGAGCAAGATAACGATTGACAGACAACTTAAAAGATTGCAAATTATATATATTAGGAAAGCATGATGAAGAAAGCAAATTCCATAGGAAGATCTAAATTATTGCGATAACAATTGGCTATATCTGAATTAAATTTTATCAGCCACTGTGAGGCCCATGCTGTAGCAGAAGTGAGATCCTTTTCAAGCTAAAACCAGCATGTCAAAATTCAAAAGCTTATGAAATGTCAAGAGCAATAGCCTTAATCTCTCCACCTCTATCTAATGCACAATAAAATTTATTGGTTATTATTGAAAGCAAATCAGCTGTAGAACAAGATTGAAATTCATATTGATGATCGAAAAATAAGTTGTTAGATTCAAGATGAAAGATTAAGTGTTTGTTAGTTAAAGATTCAAAAACCTTGCTTATGATAGGAAGAAGACTAATGGGATAGTAGTTAGACAAGTCAGATTGCTCTCCAAAATTTTTTGACAATAGGGATAACTGATGCCGCTTTCCAGCAGTCTGGAAAACAAGACTCTGATAAGCGCTTGTTAAATAGTTTTGAAAGTATAGACAACAGCCCTGGAAAACACTTCTGCAAGACTATAATTGGTATGATGTCCGCACCACAAGCTGTAAAAGAGTCTAAGCAGGAAATCACTTTGGATACAGAAGCTGGAGTGATACAAATGTCAAGCGATAGATCAACCTGTTTGTTGGCTATATCAGGTAGAACGCAACTAATGGAATTGAGAGATGATATTGATGAAAAGTTTTTAGTAAACAATTCAGCTTTGTCTTTAGGTGAGGTGACAAAGTCTGAAGCGTACAAGCAAGGTGAAATAACCAATTTGCCCTTATTATTGTTTAAGATTCTCCAGAAGTCACGAGAGCCTAATATTTGAGATGAAATATGAGATTTCATGACTTGAGAAAAGCGGGCTTTGGCATTAGACAAAACCTTTTTATAATTGTTTATAGCAATAGTAAGTAAATGTCTGTTTTCTGAAGAATTGTTCTGCTGATTGATATTGAAGCAATTTGGTTTCAATCGGAAATTGCAGCACAATGTGAGGAAAACCATATAGAAGAGTCAGGCTTGACCTGGAATCATTAAGAGGGAATAAAAGATTCCATGACAGCCTGATTCCAAGAAGTTATGTAAGAAGCATATTTATCAGCAGGAAGACAAAAGATTTCTACTCAAGTGCCACCATGAAGAAAATCACAGAAAGAGTCCCAGTCAGCTTTAAGGTTATTGTAAGAGGTACAATGATAAAGGGATTCTGATGATGAAGAAGAATGAGATAATAGATTTAGAGAGATTGAACTGTGACCAGAAGCACCTAAGGGTGAATGTGGAGAAACCGAGCACTGACTAGGATCATAAACAAGACATAAGTTGAGTAGACAAGGTAAATGATTCAGGTTGTCTGGAAAGCAAGTTGGAAAGTTTACCATTTGAGTTAGAGATTGAGAAAGGCGAATGATGTGGGCCTTAAAGCCTGCAGAGTCTCTGATAATACAGCCAAGCCATTCAGTGTAATGAGCATTAAAGTCACCAACAACAATGATATTGGCTGGTGGATAAAGAGAGAGAGCTTGGTCAATTTGATAAGAAATAACATCGAAAAGAGTGCAGTCTTGAGATGAAGGAGAGCAATATAGAAGAAAGAGAAAGGTGATAGAGTGAAGTGGCACTAAATGAAAGCACATAAAAGAATAGTTGGTGGATTCAAACTTAGTTTTCCGACAAATGGATAATTTCTTGAAAGTGTAAATGCCCAGGCCAAGCATGTGACTATTGGAGTCTTTATGAATTAAAGGAAGATAACCATCAACACTAAGATCATAAGATGAGACAGCCAAACTCAAATTATTCTCAAAAAGAGCAAGTAGGTCTGGTGAACTTTGCAAGGGATGAGACTTAACTGAAGAAAAGTTACTTTGAAGACCATAAATATTAGTGAATCATAGGTTTAGAGAACTTGGTGACGATGGTTTTTTGTGTTTTATAGTTTTTGTTACTTTATTCATTTTTAAATTTATTAAAGAACATGACTTAAAGCACATGTAATACTCAGTACATTATTCAATAGTCCGAGTAATTGCCTTATTATTATTAATAAATCCTAAGCTGTGATGAATGGGTCCAAATATGGCCTCGACAATGCACATTAAAAGTATGAACAGGGACGCCATCCATGCTCAACATGGCGCTATTAGTACTCTGATATTTTGCAGCTGTTGATAGAATCAGCCTCTCTGAGAGCTACCACAGAGTTTGGGAAACCTGATTACCAGCAGGCCTCAGAACCATAACACTGAGTTTTAGAGCTCTACCCTCATTAAGATATAATAGAATGAATTGCCTAGTCATCAAAATAGAGACACAAGTAAAACCCATGCATCAAGTAAAACCCATGCATGAGTCAAAAAGGTCTAACATTCAACATCCTAAACTGAAAACAACGTATTATAAATACATCTATGCCAGCCTAATAGATGAAGAAGGGGTGCAGGGCTGGTCAACAGATAGAATCTGTTTATCCCTTGAGTCTTTGCGTAGGAAACCTTCTACAAGACAGTAGCCGGTTGCATTTAACATTTGCCCTAGGACAGTATTTTTATTGAGACACCATCACTAGTCTTTATTTAACCAAGTGCCCCAAGGCAGGGGGTGTTTTAAGTCAGAGTTGGCATCTCCTAACCTTTGCCTAAAAAAGTGTATCCAACAAGGCAGCAGGACATGAAGCAGGTTGTACTGGGTTACATGTTACCAGTTGCAGGATAACCTGACCTGACTATAATTGGTTTAGACTATAATTGGCTAAGGGAGCACAGAAAAATCAGTCAATTTAGACATTTTGTTTATTTGATTTTAATATATGCAATGCTTCATTGTGAGTTTTTTTAGGTGCTCAAAATCATTTAAAAGATATATATTTTTTGTTGCATTATTTGTCTCAAGTTTCTTTAAAAAAGCCTTATTTACCCTGTTACCTTCACAAACTGTATATATAACTTGACCATCGACTGCTTTTATAACAGATATAGTAAGTTAATTTGTTCAAAAAGAAAATCTAAATTGATTCTACGTACCATAAATGTTACTACGTACCATAAATGTTAAATGCTTTTCTGAAAACTGTTTCTTCATGATATTGTAACATAATTTTAACTTGAACTTCGTCTAATAAATGTTTGCAACTTTGATGCCTAACAAGTTTTTTTTTTTGTAAATATTCAGGAATGGGTTTTACTTATATAATGATGTCTTGCTAATGTTATAATTCTACAAAGTTTAGATACGATTTTATTTTATGTAGCACAATTATATGTTAAAATAGAACCTAAAAAATAAAAAAATTTAGTCGGTTGTAATTCAATTTCTAATATGTGGATCCAAAATTAGAGATATATATCTTGACAACGGTCAGTATGTGAAAACGTAATTCTGGACTCCATATATTCTATACTTACGTAATCGTAAAAATATATTGATGTGAGAAATCGTATATATTTATGTTTATAAATTTAAAAATATATATATATAAATATTTCTTTTATCAGAGAGTTTGGTCGTGACATCCAACTTTTAAACTTCGTAGGTACATATTGTACAATGAGAAGAGGGGATGGTGCGTTATGCAGCACTAGGTAAAGTTTTAAGTTATTCATTTCAATTTTCAGATTTTTCTTAGCCTTTTAGCCTGTTGACATATAGTGCTTTTTTTTCACATTTTTTTTTAAAACAATGCAATTTTAGTGTTTAGACGGTTTAGTGTTTCACCATATCCTAGTTTTTAACAATTATCACCGTTTATTATGTCTGATTTTTTAGTGTATCACCATATCCTGCTTTTTTGCACAAGTTCGTCAACAAAAACAGCTGGAACGAAGCAATTCGATTGTGCAGATTTGTTAAAGTAAGCTACCTTGTTCTTTTTAAAATTAGATATTTCTTTTGATTCTACTGTTATTAAAGTTAGAAACACCGGAAAGTTTTCTCCCAGTTAATAATTATTTTTTAGATGTAATGTAAATTAAATTGATTTATTTTATCAAATTACTTTCCTTAATTTATTTAGTTGGTATTAACTTAAGGTATTAGCTTGACACTCTTATGTTGTTGTTCCATTCAGGATAAAACATTATGGGCTTGTTTAGCGGGATTTGCAGCTTTACACAAGGATTTGAACACCGCAGAAATTGCTTACGCCGCAATTGATGAGGTCTTTATTGAAAATAAGTTTTATATGTGGTTAGATTTTTTATATATGTGCTTTTTTATAAATTTTATTTATGTATATATAATTTTAGATCGAAAAAGTTCATTTTATTCAAGCTATAAAAGAAATTCCGTCTGCAGAAGGTCGAAATGCTGCCGTTTTACTATTCTGTGGGCAAGCAAAAGATGCCGAGTCAATTTTACTTCAGAGCGGACTCATATATCGAGCTATACAAATGCATATTGATCAATTTAATTGGGAAAGGTAAGTTTATAACATAATTTTATGATCATTAAATGCTTTATAAATTATAATTTTTGTATATTCATTTGTGCATCTAAAAAGTTTACTTATCATAGTTAAAAAATTTGAAATTTTTTAGCTTCTGGCTACTTATAGCGAACGTTAAAATTTCGTAATACAACTTGTTAGTACTTTTTAACAATAACTTCAACAAACTGGTTTGAAAAAACATTTTCATCAGATAATTTTAATAATATTATGATGCTTGCAATATTAAGATGAAAACACTTGCTTTGTTTAGTGTAAGGAGATGTGTAATCATGTTTGTCTATTTTCAGAGCTCTTGAATTAGCTGTCAAACACAAAACTCATGTTGATACAGTTTTAGCTTACCGCCAAAAATATTTGCAACGATGCAACAAAAATGAAAACAATAAAAAGTTCATGCAGTTTGCTCAAGGGGTATATATTTCTTGATTTTTATTAAATTTAAATCGATTTCTTATTTGCGTTTGCTTTCTATACTTTCGTTTATATAGGTTACGGTGGACTGGGAAAAAATCAAACTTAAAATCGAAATGGAAATAGAAAAAGAATCTGAAAGACCCGGAGCTAAATATAGCGGACAATGATATTGCTACTTACTTTAAACCTTCTCGTAGATTTTTTTCATATTTTTAGGCGTTTTTAAATCCACTTCAGTTTTCTTGATACATTCAAAGGTTTTTAATATTACCTATAGGTTTTGACAACATCCGTAAAATAATTTCTTTTTTTAGTTTCTCTTTTTTTTTAATATGAAATATTTTTATTTCTTAAATTACAACTTTCAAAATTTTCTTATTTCATTTTTTGTACATTTTTTGTAAATAAAAATAATTTTATTGTTAGCTAAATAATTTATTTACATATTTACTTTTGTTCGTAATAAAGTTGCACCTAATTAAATCTGAATTTTCTTTTCGTGTTTTGCTAAAGCTTTAAAATTTGATGCCTAACAACTTGACTCTTTAGTGTTTCTTTAACAATTTGATGTTGTAACTTTTCGTAACAGATTTGATGCTGCAACTTTTCGTAACTTACGCCACAGGATCTCTTCAAAAAACTTCACTTTAAGTAATAAATCAAGATTTTCATATAACTCAAATTAGTTTCTTTTCTCTTTAATTTTCTTTCGTAAATTTACTGTGATGAAGTTTGTTTCAGTTATGTATACCATTCGCTAAAATTTTTTTTTTCATTTTCACTGGAGTTAGATGCAGTTTCCAGATTCCATTCATCGTCAAATTCATCAAAGTTGCTAGTATCATGATCGCTCCTCAACACAGGTTGAAAGGGAGTCTATTGCAAATGAAAATTAATTTAAAAAAATTAATTTTATTTTAAAATTTTTATTTTGAATCATGAAGTTATACTTACTCGATACTTTTGTTGTATCACGCGATTCCAATCGATTTGATCAAACCAACAATGAGCTTTTATTGCTTCAAACCCATGCTGTATAGTTTTATATGGAAATTATTATTAGTTTTATAAAGATAAACAAAATAAATCAGAAAAATTTTCTTTAAAAAACTTAATAAAAATAAAATATTTTTAAATTAGTTCATTAATCCGATTGGTGAAATCCGATTTAAATTAAGCAGTCAGAATGCGTAAAGTATCTCGTCTAGTTAGAATGAATAACAGGGGTTTTGAAATAACAGAAAAGACTTAAACTCGTCTAGTTAGAATGAAGTTGTTCTTTTTAAGAGGTTTTATGTTGAGATTATTTTTTGCTCAGGGTTTGTTAAACAACTTTTTTTAGATAGACATTTCCTAGGACCAAGAAGTTACTAGATGTGTTTTTTGAGGGTACTTTTTTGCTCAAATCACGATGGGTTTTTCCCATATCATTTTATTGCACGTTAGCACAAAATATTTTCCTCATGCTTGACAAAAACCTATTTGTAAAAAAAAAAATTTCCATATCAACTGACACATTAAAGAACCTATACAAGGATGTATAAACTTATACTATGCTAGAATTATTTTTAACTACGTATTTTTGTTGTTGTTGGTAATGTGTTGTATTTAACTTATTAACCATTTACTTATTTTACTATTTTTAATAACTATACCATGTTGATAGTGAGTGAATCGAAAAAAATTGCAATGTTTTTGTAAAGAAAAATTTATTACTTTCAAAAAGTGGGGTGTATAGGTAACGAGTAAAGGATTTTCAACAAGCGGACTCCTTAGTCATTTAAAAATTGCACAGAAAGAATTAGATTAAAATATGAAGCGTCCACATAAAGACCCTGGATTGAATATTGGAAATGCACATTAAAAAAAAATCCCAGTTTTGTTAAATAGAAATTTATCAAGAGAACTGTGTCAAAGCTAGCAACGGTAGACGGCTCCTCCATAAATACTATAACAAAATGTTAATCGTTAGAAAATCATTGTCTGTAAAAGGTATGTTGTTACCCATAAATCCATCTGAAAAAAAAAAAATTTTGTATAAGCTTTAAGAGAGTTTTAAGTTTTTAACCGTGCACGTACTCGCTGTCTTTAACACCACCTCCTTCCTTTTGTACGTATTCATACGTTTTGGGTAACCCCCTCCCCGATATACCTGCATACGTACTTTATGAAAGACCCCTTAAACGAATATACGTCTTTATGAAATCAACGTTATTTTAATATAAGTTTATATTTATCACCAAAGTTTTCGAACCTAATAATTATATTTATCACCAAAGTTTTCGAACCTGACAATAACTGGATCACTTCCTGCAGATAAAATTGTGAATCTAGTAAAAAAGAAACTGTCAGATTTCAATATATCAATGAAAAGACATATGTTACTAACTGAGCATCTACAATGAAATACTTTAGACGGTTAAGAGAACATTAGCTGTGTTATGCTTTATACTGGACTTGATTTAGAAGTATGCGATGTTTTTTGCAAAAAAACAAATCCTTCAGAGGCAAAATGTATTGACGGTGATTCACAGTTGTTAGATTTTGAGAAAAATTTTAGTAGTTGCGATGATTATGATGATATATTACATTTGATACATTTACTACATTTACAAAGTACCTTAATAACTCAGAAGGTTTCGCAAATAACCTCTTTACCATAAAATCTTACTAATGTACGTAAAATGTACGTTTTATAAAGAATGTAAGCTAATATTGTCTGTAAAAAAGATATTATACAAATTCAATAGAGAAAACTACACGCTGAGAATCCCAGAATGCAAAATTTACGGGAAACAAGAAGCCCTTATCAAAGTATGTTTTGGCACTTAAAAGATACAGACATAAATTTAGAGCTTCCTCATTTTTTGAACATTTTACAGTTTTTAAAAAACCTCAAAAAATAAAAAGATGTATTTTTAATTCCTTTTTATTACTTGTTATCTTAAGTCAATAGGTTAAAGAGTGGTTTAAAAAAATCTTAAGTAAAATAATTTTTAAACAACCTTTCTATAAACATTTTTTAAGCATATCACAACAAAGTTTGTGATTTTCTATAAAACAGCAATATGCAAATAACACCTTAATGCTGTCAACCTCACGATGCATTCTTCAACTAAAAATTTCAGACAATATAACTTTATATTTCAATTTACTTAGATAAAATACAGGAACAGCGCTTTACCTTTTAAAATACGACACACTTTCGTAGTGGGAGGAGGTAGATTTTTAAAAAGGAGATTTGAATACGCCAACACAAATTTGCTCACACTTTATAAACACTTTTATTAAAATAATTTCAAATTTAAATGAAAATTATTTTAAAATTAGTTACCTTTCCTTTTCCAAGTCTTATTGACCTATCAGCAACAATAAGCTTACTAATAAAGTCCCTAAAAAAAAAAAGTTTTTTTCACAAGTATTCTTATATACTTATTATATGTTTACAAGTCTACTACAAAAAAAACAAAAAATCACAAACCTTCTAATAATATATAATGACAACAATAATAATGATAATATTAATAATAATAATAATAATAATAATAATAATAATAATAATAATAATAATAATAATAATGAAAATAATAATAATGATAATAATAATAACAATAATATATATATATATATATATATATATATATATATATATATATATATATATATATATATATATATATATATAACCTTTTATTAAATTATAGCATCTATTAAAAACTTCATTGAATTAGATACTTTTCTAATAAATTTTATATATAAAATTTATTAAAATCTATGCAGAGGGTGTGGGTAAAATGCATATTAGATGCAGGATCAGTTAGATAAAAAAAAATTGAATCATAACGGTTTTATCTAATAGACTTAATCTCACTCTTGCCTGGTTTTTACTTAATTCACATCTCATCTCCACCCTGCTCTTACACCCTTACAGCTCATTATTTACTCCCTCCAACCCCCCACCCCACCACTCTAATATCAATAATATTAAGAAAATGACGGCAAATATTTTAATAAAAACTATTTAGTTTTTTTCCAGATAATATTCAGAAAAATTTTCCAGCAGTAATTTATGTTAATTAATATTAATTTATGATTTCAGGATGTTGTTAAATAGCCAGCACTATTTGGATTTTCGCACAAATAAAAACATTCCGCCACATTTTACTTCTTCTTAAAATGATGCTGCTTATTGAAGCATGGTATTTGAAATAACGACATTAATAATTTTAAATGTGAACTTAGAAGCTACCATATTTTATTTATAAAAATTGTTAATAAAAGTAAAGAAAAAATGTACTCACTTCGAGACGCTACTTTTTAAATCATCTGGCCATGTTACTTTACAATCTAATATTTTTTCATACAATCCAAATGGATGATCATCAATAAACGGAGCCTCTCTATAAGTTATGAAAAAATGAAATTTAAAATTGTTCTCCGTTCTTGTTTTGCAATAATTTTAGTTGTTTAAAATAAATAACACTTACCCAACAAGCATTTCATAACTTAAAATACCCAGTGCCCACCAGTCACAGGAAAAATCATGCCCTTTACCCTGAATAACTTCTGGAGACAAATATTCTGGAGTTCCACATAGTGTCCATGTTCTAAAAATAAATCAAAAAAATTAAACGATAATTAATTGCAACTACTGGGTCTAATTACAAAAAACTTTTAAAATTTAGACCGATTTATCTTATACCTTCCGATGCACTCAATAGTTGAAATCAATTGTTACTTAAAAAAGACTTTACCGAGGAAAAATTATAAAAACTTTTTTACCACCATTTTTTATAATTATTGATCAAAATATATATTTATTTGAAATTTTTTATTTTAATTGAATAATTGTTTATAGCAGCCATTATACTTTTAAGTGCCCTATGCTTGGAATTCGCATTTATCTTACTGCTGACTAAATACCAAGTAAAGACAAAAAAACCAAAGATACCAAAAATATGCTTGTGGTATACTCCTTGCGTCTATTTATAAACCATGTTCATTTAATAAACTAATAAACATAAATATTATTGTTTGTATAGTGCTTTATATGTTAGATATATTAGCCAAATACCGTTGAAAAAAACCGAGTTATAAAAAAAATACATACCTTTTTACAATTAAAAAGGTATGTATTTTTTTACTTTTTAAAATTATAAAATTTTATTTTTACCATTATAAAAGTCCTTTATAAGGTGTTAGCAATCTTCAATTCTTTTTAAATTTGGATTTATTAATTTATTAGGGTCTATTATCCATCGATTAGTCTGGCGTAGATGTACTTATAATACATTATTTCCAGTTTAGGAATTTGACTGCTGGGTCTTCTTGACTCAACGCATGGGTTTGCTTGTGTCTCTGATTTAATGAATAGGCAACTCATTCTTCTCCATGGTTTTCCTCACATTGTGCTACTGCAATTTCCAATCAAAACGTTACTTCCATATTTATCAGCAAAACAGTTCTCTCGAAAACAGACGTCTGTTTATTATTGCTAGAAACCATTGTAAAAGGTTTTATCTAACACAAAAGACGGCTATTCTCAGGTCATCAAATTTAGTATTTCATCTCAAATATTAGGCTATCGTGACTTCTGCAGAATTTTTAACAGCATCAATAATAAGGGCAAATTGATTATTTCACCTTGCTTGTACGCTTCAGACTTTGTCACCTCACCTAAAGATAAAGCTAAATTGTTTGCTAAAAACTTTTCATCAATATCATCTCTCAATTCTATTAGTTGCGTTCTACCTGATATAGCCGACAAACAGGTTGATCCATTTCTTGACATTTGTATCACTCCAGCTTCTGTATCTAAAGTGATTTCCTGCTTAGACTCTTTTGCAGCTTGTGGTGCCGACACTTCTGGAAGACTATATCAGGTAAGAACCTATTATAGTCTTCCAGAAGTATTTTCCAGGGCTGTTGTCTATACTTTCAAAACTGTTTAACAAGTGCTTATCAGAGTCTTTTTTTTTGACGTAAGCGGCATATTTCATCCCTATTTTCAAAAATTCTGGATAGCAATCTGACTAGTCTTACTACCACCCCATTAGTCCTCTTCCTATCATAAGCAAGGTTTTTGAATTTTTAACTAACAAACACTTAATCTCTTATCTTGAATCTAATAACTTAATAACTTGATCATCATATGGATTTCGCATTTTTTGTTCTACAACTGATTTGCTTACAGTAATAACCAATAGATTTTATTGTGCATTAGATAGAGGTGGAGAGGTTAAGGCTATCGCTCTTGACATTTCTAAAGCTTTTGATAAAGTTTGGCATGCTGGCCTTCTCCATAAAGCCTTCCTCGTACGGTGTATCAGGTAAAATCTTTAAGATTATTGAATCCTTCCTTACCAATCGTAGTATAAAAGTTGTCCTTGATGGACAGCACTCTTCTTCATATCCTGTAACTTCAGGGATTCTTCAAGGTTCTATGCTGGCCCCTATACTTTTTTTAATTTACATTAACGATCTTCCAGATATTTTCACATCTATGGTGACATTGTTTGCTGATGATACTACAATTTATTCTTAGCTTGATAAAAGACCAGCACTCTCTGATTGCTTGGAGGGGGTATTCTAGCGTGAAAAGAATCTTACTTCTGATACAGCATGGGGCTCATAGTGGCTGGTGAACTTTAATTAAGATAAAACTCAATTTTTTTCAGCCATTCGTTACGGCAATAATTTAGATCTTTCTACATTTATGAACGGTAATGTACTTGGTGAATCATCTACCCTTAATCTTCTAGGATTAACTCTTTCTTGGAAACCGTATATCAAATCCATTGCATAATTAGCATCTGCTAAAGTTGCCAACTTCCAACCATTATCACATCATCGTAATGTTGCTTCTCTTTTTCTTTTCTACAAATACTACAATGGGCACTGCTCTAAAGTGCTAGCGTCTCTTGTGCCATCTACTAAAATTCATTCTCGTGTTACTCGACATTCAATTAAGTCTCATCCTTTTTCTGCGACTGTTCCTAAGTGCTCCAAATACTCATATTCGTCAAGTTTTTTTCCTCGCACATCATTTCTTTGGAATTCGCTTCCTTCTTCTTGCTTTCCTGATTCATATAATACGCAATCTTTTAAGTCGTCTGTCAATCGTTATCTTGCTCTATAAACTTTATCTTTTCTCTTCCAGTAACTTCCAACTCTAATATTGGTTTCCTGCAACCTTGTTGCAAGCGAAGATGTTGAAAAAAAAAGAAAAAAATTAATAACTTTTGAGGTAACTTTTGAGGTAAATATATGCTGCAAAACGTTTTTTTTTTCTTCTAGTTTCTATTTTAACGTATCTTAGCTTTTATAATATTCTTAAATAAATAGCTTCAAGCAAAGCTAATTAGCTATTTATTGCATTGATATTTATTTATTATCCCTTTTTTATTAACTCCCCCTTTTTGAAAATACTATGACAAATGAGAATGACTTAAAATTTTTCGATGAACTTGAAAAACTTATTTTTCGCATCTATGTGAAGTGCTTAGTAACTTTTTAACGACCCAAATAGACATACATGTGGAGTGGTTAGTAAGTTGTTAAAGACCCTAAAAATGCAATCTAAAAAATTCTGTATATCTTATATGTAAAAGAAGGTATTGGTTAAATTGAATTTGAGCAACTCATAAATTATATAAAATTTATCAATCATTTCAAATTTCTAAAATTATTTAAATAAAAAATTATATAATACATAGCCATAAACATAAAAAAAAAAAATTATTTCATAGCATTAATTGCCCAAAAATCATAATATAGAATATAATATAAAAAGTCAACAAATTTTTCTTACGTATTTTCAAGATATTTTGCAAATCCAAAGTCTGTTAACTTTAAATGACCTTTAACATCTAACAGAAGATTTTCAGGTTTAAGATCCCTATAAACAATGCTCTGCAAATGAAGATATTCTAATACACAAATAATTTCAGTAATGTAAAAAAATGCTGTTTTTTCTGGAAACCGTTCCATCTTTCGCAAATAAGAAAATAATTCTCCTCCAGGCACATACTCCATGATCAAATAAAGACATTTTGAGTCAGCAAATGAATCGTAGCTAAAATTTTAAAAAATTTAATAAAAAAAATAAATAGTTTTTAACCATACAAAAAACTGATTAAATTTTTTACAAAAATGGCTGTGTTATTTTACTGCAAAATCCACTGAATTTAAATATATTAATTTCACCACTAGAATTTATGTCTCAAAATATTTGTTAAATCATCTGATAATTATTTATCCATGCTTGGAATAGATGGAAATATAAGTTGCAAAATCACTTTTTAAAATTACCCGACATGATTTTAAATGATAAACTATTTGTAAAAAGTACTCCATAAATTCTTAAAAATATTTATAAATAAAAATTATAATGACTTTCCATTTAAATTTTTCTAATCAAAAGTCATTGGGTTGGTTGAAAAGTAAGGACTGCTTTTTTCAAAGATATTAGGTAATTTTTTATTTTTAAATCTATGACTAATCTTCAACAATATAGGCACCATCACAGACATCTCCTTAACACCAAGGCAAAGAAAGAATGACATAGGCGTAGGAGCTTTAAGGCTAAGTGATTGAATCTTCGATTGCACTAGCTGTTCTTAGTGATCGAAACAAATAATCTATACTAAGCTCGGAAAATAAGTTGAATGAGAAGCAACACGTCTCAGCCAAGCTCAAATAAATTTTTCCATTTAAATTTTGCAGTGTACAGGGTATAGTGCCATAAATTTATTCAAGTTTTGCTATGCAGCGTTCAGTTTTTTTTGTTGTTTTGTTGTTTTAACGCTCTAAATCCAATTTCATTGGTTTGCCAGATTTGGGTTGAACTTGCAGGGTTAAACCTTACAAAATCTGATATGTATATATATATATATATATATATATATATATATATATATATATATATAAATATACATATATATATATACATATATATATATATATATATATATATATATATATATATATATATATATATATATATATATACATATATATATACATATATATATATATATATACATATATATATATTTACATATATATATACATATATATACTTATATATATATTTACATATATATATAAATATATATATATACATATATATATATATATATACATATATACATATATATATATATATACATATATATATAGTAGATACAAATATACATATATATATATATATATATATACACATATATATATATATATATATATATATATATATATATATATATATACATATATATATATATATATATACATATATATATATATATATATATATATATATATATATATATATATATACATACATATATATATACATACATGTATATATATATATATATATATATATATATATATATATATATATATATATATATATATATATATATATATATATATATATATATATATATATATATATATATATATATATATATATATATATATATATATATATATATATATATATATATATATACAGTATCGGACAAAACGAGTGCAACCAAATAATGCTAATTTAGTTTCTTTATATAAAAGTGCTGCATTTTTTCAATTTAGAGAAATAACTATGTAACTGTTTAGAGACAAAGTTCTTCAAGTTTTATTCATCACAAAGTTCATTATTTGTACACGAAAATTAATAAATTAATCAAAAGTATTAAAAAAAGTTGATTTTCTTCTGGACAAAACAAGTGCAACTCGACAAAATATTGACCAAGCTGTATTTCGCTATCAATATTTCGTGGCGAATCCTTTGTTGTCGATCACAGCCTTGCATCTTCGAGGCATAGATTCGATCAGGTGATCAATGAAACTTTGCGGAATCGCTGCCCAGGCCTTTTGGATTTGTTCAAACAGTTGATTCTTATTACGATCACCTTCACGATTAATTCTGCGGTTGACGATCTCCCACAGGTTCTCGATAGGGTTGAGATCCGGACATTGAGGCGGCCAATCCAAAATCTTATCTTGAAACCACTGATTGACTACTTTTGCAGTGTGTTTCGGATCGTTGTCTTGCTGAAAAACCCATTTTATTGGCATATTCCATTCAGCATGAGGTAACATAACATCTTTCAGGATATTTTTATACATGAAACGGTCCATTATTCCATCGTTTCAATGTATTGGACCTAGACCGTTAGCAAAAAACACCGCCAGACCATTACATTGCCTCCACCATGCATCAAGGTCTTATGGCAGTAACGTAAATCGAGGCGTTTTCCGGCCGGTCGACGTACACGGCAAATGCCATCGCTCCCAATGATGTTGAACTTCGATTCATCACTGAACAGGACAGTTCGTCATTTCTGCACATTCCAGTCAATATGAGATGTAGCAAACAGGAGTCTTTTCTTCTGGCTTTTTAGTGAAATCAGCGGTTTCTTTGCAGGGCGTCAAGAAAACAATCCGGCTTCAACAGTACGCCGTCTGATTGTTTGGTCCGATACAGGCAGCTCTATTTGCTTTTTTATCTCAACTGATGATATCCAGGGATCCTTTTTGACGGATCTGACGATCATAGAATCCTCTCTAGAAGTGGTGAAACGCGGTCTTCCACCTTTGTTATCTGCTGCCAACTTCCCCGTAGAACGATATTTGGAACATAGTCTTGATACGGTCCATTTTTCACGCGATATTTATCACAAATACTTTTTTGTGACTTTCCACATACGTAATCGCCAATCATTTTCTTTCTTAGTTCCAATCCAAGACTGTCGGAAGCCATTTTTGCACTTGAAGTCATAAAAATAATAAAAATAAATAATCACGCTTCTCAAGGCTTACCGTGTTACATTTACCTTGTGATGGTACAATAATGCTCTGCGGAACACAACGTCTTGGTTGGATGTGGACAGTATTGATGTAATGAAACACTTGTTGTATTTCACTTCTTGTATTGATGTTCTTCGATAAAACACTTTGATAAAACTCACTTCGATAAACTGTCTTAATAATACTGACTGATTGACTTCCATATACTGACTGAATTAAATGTCGATTTACATGCCTCTTATATAGTAAAATGAACCTGTGTGAATCTGTTCTGGAAGATTCTAGATGCTTCTTTTCGATGCTTCTGGAAGCTTTTGGATGCGTCTGGATGTTTCTGAATGTTTCTGGATATTTCTGGATGCTACTGGATGCTTCCAGATGCTTCTTCTGGAAACTTCTGGAAGCTTCTGCATGCTTCTGGAAACTTCTGGATACTTCCTTTAATTATTAAAAAACTTCCGTGACGTTGACACGGACCAGACTTAAGAAAATGAAACAAACCAAAAAAGTTGCACTTGTTTTGTCCGCTGCAAAATGGCACTTGTCAACGAAATTCTGCCTGTGTGCTGTCACCTGTCAACTGATTGCTCATGTCATGGCATGCTATGACTCCAGACTCCTGAACTGTTTGCTGTGGTAGTATAGTTCGTTTCGTTTTTAAGACATGTAAAATTAGGAACACTTTTTAGCATTGTTCGATGTTGGTTGCAAACGGTTTGTCCAATACTATATATATATATATATATATATATATATATATATATATATATATATATATATATATATATATATATATATATATATATATATATATATATATATATATATATATATATATATATATATATATATATATATCTATATATATATATATATATATATATATATATATATATATATATATATATATATATAAATTTATAACGTGTTAAAATACTCTGGTTAACAAGTAAGGAGCTAAAAATCAGTATTCAAACATTTTAGTATTGTTTTTCGACACAAGATAACTACTCTAAACAACTGTAATGTAATTATTTAATTTCCTGTTAATTGCTCTTTTTTTATATAGGTTTAGAACATATTGTTTTAGAACATAGTAAAATCTACAACAATTATTAAAGTAAATGTTTTTATTTTTCAAAAAACGTCAAAGTATACTAGTTTTTCCGAAAACACATAACAAAGCTAAACAATACCATTTTACAATAAACGGGTGATTAACGCTCAATAAAATTTTCCTTTCATTGTTGCTATGTTCAACTTGATTTAGTCGAATAACATCACGTATTAATAGGGCTTTGATGGCATAAAACGAGTTTGATTTTTTAGATTCCGCCAGAAGAACTCTCCCAAAAGTACCTGTTCCTGTATAAGAAAAAGTAAACTAAAGTTTAAGTGTGTAAAGTAAAATTTAAAAATGCAAACTACAGCTTTTCAAGATGTTATTGAGAACTTGAAAGTTGTAATTAATAAACATAAGATGTAATTGAGAAGATAAAAGTTGTAATTGAGAAACGTAAGATGTAATTTGGAATATGAAAATTGTAAATAAGAAATCGTAAGAGTAATTTAGAACATAATAGCTGTAATTAAGAAAAGTTTTTAATATAGATTCTCAAAGCAAAGTTCTTTGTTTTTTTAATTTACTTTATAATTAAAGGTTGGTTCCTAATTTGGCCAAGGTGACCATATGGGTTGGTTTTCAATTAATAATGAAAAGGCATTGCGGTTTTTACGAAAGTTGAGCAGCACGTGCACAATCATCTCTTACTATTGCATTTTTTGCCTCAGTACCAATTCTTTTCAAATACTGCATTTGTTGTTCTACAATCCGAACACTAAATACAGATGGAATGCGAATTGCATTTTAAACGTTACTTTTAATTTTAGACCAGAATGTTTTCACCGGGTTTAACATTGAACTATATGGTCCTAAACGTTACAACTGAGCTGGTTAATTTTAAAACACTTTTTCCAAATAAGCGTGAAATAGAGACTTGTCTGTTACGATGACCAAATCCTCTAAAAGATTCCCGAATGTAATCCACTGGTGAAACATAACCAACATCTACTCATTACAAGTTCCTGCATTAAATGATCATCTGTGAGTTTCCATCATGACAGCATTAGTTGTTTATGCAGCAATCAAATTTATTCACTTTATGAAGCAGGTATTTTAATTATTGTTTTTATTACCTGTTATTATCTGTTGGCATTAACATGTCCTTGCACTTTTCTTCAAAAAAGGTTAAAATTTATTTCATCCAACCGAACTATCTGATGACCATTTGTGATTTGTTCCTAACATATTGCTAATGTTCCTAAAATATTCTGCTCGGGACAAGTTGATTCTGGTTGTTCCAGAAGCGGATAGCTAACTTGGTGAAATTATAATTAAAAAAAAATGCTGACACGGATTCAATTTAATAGCAGACTTTCAGGTCATAGTGTACTGACAAATAACACAACGATCTTTCAATTCCATTATTATTGCTGGTGCATATAAACGCCTAATTTGATATTATTAACTTATTCAAATTCATGTTCCAGAAAAACTTTTATAATGACCTTACATTGTGAATTCGCAATTACAAATTATGTATTCTCATTTACATATTTCAATTTCTTATTTACATGTTGTGTTTCTTAATTATATTTTACGATTTCTTAATCACATGTTACGTTTCTTAATTACATATTAAGATATCTAAATTATATGTTGTGTTTCTCAACTACTTATTGCAATTTCTAAATTACAACTTTCAAGTTTTCAATTGCATCTTGAAAAGGTGTAAATATTAAACTAAACGTATTTAAAAGAAAATGAAATCATAAAATATTGCGATAACACGTTTTAAATATAAAATATATTGTATTTTATCTGATTTTGATTATTAATGTAAAGGTGGGGGCAACATGACAATAGTGTTTTGTCAGTATGTTTTATCATAATTTTTTATGATCTGGATGAGTTTCAGTTTCCAAGTAGAAAAATTTATAATAAAAACTAAAAGTTTAAATTTATTAACTTATTAAAAAACGAGTAAAAACTTAACTGTATTTACATCTTGTATTTTAAAACGCAAACTTTTTTTTAATAATGTTAATGCAGTTTTTTACGCATAAGTTTACTTTTTGCGCTAAAAAAAAATCCTTGGTTTTGGTTATTCATAATGAATGGTGTCCTTTGGGTGTAACTTTTTTGCGACGCGTGCTTATTTTGCGAGGCGTGCTTATTTTTCGAGGCGTGCTTATTTTGTGTTACTTTAGCTAGTGTAATTAGAAGTTTTTAAAGCTTTATAAAATTGGAGGCAGAAATCGCATAATAAGTCATCTTGCCCCGGTCATGTGACCAGATGATATATTTATAAACTATATATATATATATATATATATATATATATATATATATATATATATATATATATATATATATATATATATATATATATATATATATATATATATATATATATATATATATATATATATATATATATATATATATATATATATATATATATATATATATATTATATAAGTTGTATAAATTTGTTTTACATTTATACAGGTTATTAAAAACCATTGTAACATTCTTCACTAATGGGTAGCAGAAACGTTCATTAAAGCACGCACCATAAATGAGAAACTGCACACACACGTCACAAAAGAACAACAGTTCATCAAAACAAGCATTAGAACCTGACAACACTCACACATCACGACCTATTGAAACCTTTGGTTTTTTATTACTTTTTGTACAACTTATTTTAAACTCTTATAAGAAGAATTCAATTATGTTATTTTTGAAATTATGTTATTGTTTTTTTGTTTATAATTTGTATATTTTAACTTTTAAAGCCCTTTACTTGTGTTTGCGTAAACTCATAAACTTTATAGCTAACAAATATATACACTGCAGGCCGTAAGTTTAGAACTAGTTGTCCTAATATTTAAATATTTAATTTAATTCTTACCAGTGATGAAAGTTGGTCCCAGTGAGCACGGTACGTTTTATAACCGTTCTAAGGACGTTTTTATTAGGTTTAAACCTAATAAAAACGTTTAAAAAATAATTTAGAAAAATACCGTGTCCTCTGGGGTGAGTATGGTCTGGGAAACTATCTAAAGTTGTGAGATGTGAAATCTTATGGGTTTAAAAGGTGTTTTTAATAAAGAGAGCTACAAATAAATTTTAGAAAACCATGCGGTAACGTCTAGCCTAATAGTGATTAGACCAGGTTTCACTCTGATGCAAGACATTAGCCTAAAACACTCCTTAAAGTTTTTGCATTGGGTTTCGGGAAGAGTATAAAACTGTGCTCAAAAATATCGTCTGATCCCTGCAGTTGCCAGGCTTAAATCCGATGCAGTTATTTTGGAAAGAAATGGATCCTTAAATACGGAAAATCTGTCTAACGTTCAAAGAACAATTTTGAACAGTTTTCAAACATTGAAATATCATGAAAAAATACAAAAATTAATCGCATGTATGCCAAGACTATTTCAAAAAAAAAATGTAAAAGAGGTTTTTTTAACGTAATATATATATATATATATATATATATATATATATATATATATATATATATATATATATATATATATATATATATATATATATATAAATTAAATGTGTTATTTAAAAAAAAAAAAAACTTTCTTAATCCTAAAATTTAAATTTGAATGTTACTATCTATCAGCTGCCTACTTTAAAAAAAAAAGGTTATTAAAATATAAACCTCAAAATAATTGCGTATTATGCGTTAATATACGTAATTATAAAAATTACGTATATTAACGCATTCAATGACCAAATTGTTTTACGTCATTGTAATCAATTAAACTTACTCATACTGTGTCAAACTCAGAAACTTAAAAACATCATAAACTATTTGTTTGTATGAACTATGTGTGAGTTTACATATATATACATACATACATTCTCATTTAATATTGTGTTAAATAAGAAAAATTTTTGTTGAGAAAATTTTTGTTAAGTGATTTTCTACTACTTTATAATTGCTCTGTTCTTTTAAGAACATTGAGCACTCTATTTTGTAGAATACATTTTAAAACTTGTTTATATATATATATATATATATATATATATATATATATATATATATATATATATATATATATATATAAATATAAATATAAATATAAATATATATACACAAACAAACGTTTGTAGCTAAACTTTAGTAAAAATCAAATATTGCGCTCTAAATAAAAGATATTATAACTGTAATGCTGTAATGAACGCTACTGCTTTACCGACAATTAAGAAACCAATATCTAAGAAAAAAAAAAGGCGGTCTAAATTAATTTATATGCAATAACTGAATTAACTGACAATAACTTAGCGATCCCGCAGTGAAAATTCTTTAAGATTACGCCCTTTATTAGTACGGTTTCCTGAATCGAAAAAGTTTTACTTAAATCATTTTTGCATTAAAACAGTTCTGCAAACACTAGTGTTGTAAAAGGTTGAATTTTAATAATTAAATTTATTTAATACTCATTGATGTAATATTCATTAAGTAATTTCTGACAGCTAGTAATATTCATAAGGTAATTTCTAACAGCCAAATCTAAACTCAACTTTAGATTCGTACAAGTTTTATATAAGATTTCTACGTAAAAAGACAGCAATACATTCAAAGATTTTTGAATTTTTAAGTATTTAAAAATTCAAAAATCTTTGAATTTTTAAATTCTTAAATATTCAAAGATTTTTAAGAGTTTAAAATCTTTGAGTTTTTTAATAAGAATTTATATCAAATTTAATAAGAATATATATATATATATATATATATATAATATATATATATATATATATATATGTATATATATATATGTATATATATATATATATATATATATATATATATATATATATATATATATATATATGTATATATATATACATATATATATATATACATATATATATATATATATACATATATATATATATATATATATATATATATATTATATATATGTATATATATATATATGTATATATATATATATATATATATATATATATATATATATATATATATGTATATATATATATATATGTATATATATATGTGTATATATATATAAATATGTTTATACATATATATATATATATATATATATATATATATATATATATATATATATATATATATATATATATAAATATATATAATTGCTTAAACAGAAATAAAATAATTGAATATCAACTAAGAAAAAAAAAGGTTTTAAAACTTTATAAACCTTTTTTTAAATCAAACTCCAGTTAATGTAAATGAAAAAATATATTCAAAACTTCAACTCCAGGTGGCTCAGTTCAATGTTAAAATAACATGACGCCTTCTTCCACTTATGCCTTCAGTTTTTTTAAATCTGTGTTTATATATTATAAAAAGGAGAAAAAATCTTTAAATGTGTATGCCAATTTTAAACTTCCATTTTTCCAACCTAGCACAATTTTAACTGTGTTCATAAAAAAAAAATGTTTAAAGTAATCCAACTTAAAACTATGAAGCATTGATTCTATAACAAAGTTAAACAAATGGAGAGTTGAAGCAAATGATTTATATTTTGTTATGATATTATCATGATATGATATTTTGTGATAAGTTTTTTTTAAATATAAGTTAAACTACAAATTTAATTTTAATGAATTTATGGTTTAACTTATATCAAAACCTTCAAAATCTATAAATGATAATTCTAATTAAAAATTTAAGTTTCTATTAAAATTGACAATATCCTTTGATTGTTGGTTACTAGAGAAACTATTATTGAAGCGCTATTGTTGTTTTTATACAAATTGTATAGTTTATTAAAATGATATCCTTACCTAATGTTTTTAAAAAGCATATGTCTGCAAAACGTATCTTTGTTTCCTTTTTTTTTTGGTCTATATTTGCCTGGGTTAACTGCATGGTATCATTAAATATTTGACAAGTTTGCTCAATATTGTCTTTACCAGTTTCTGTACTACATGTAACTTTATTTTTGTCATTAGCACCATTTTTCGATACCAATAAACTGCAGTCAACTTCTGGTTCCTTAATTTTGGATTTAGCATTGATTTGGTGAAACGGTTCAGAGACACTTGTATCCGAAGTTTCATTTACTTTTTTATCCTGCTTTATATTATCAGAGCTTGAACTTTTTTGGAGAGAGCATTCTGCTGAAATGGAACCATTTTGAGAATCTATCTTTAGATTGTTTACTGGAAAACGAAGCAACGATTTTGTTAATGTTTTTTCAACATAAAAACCTCCATTTTTTGGACAAAAACCTTTATCTTCTGCTCCGCAGTTGCTTTGATTGTCTCGTTTAAAGTCTTGACTAATAGATAAAACCTTAATTTTTTTGTTGCCGATTTGGTTTGGTGCTACAAGTAATAGATTTTGAAGGCTGCTGCTCTTTCCAACGTTTTTTTCATCGACATCAATCTTAAACGCTTTTCGAACGCAATTGTTGTTAGAAAAATTTGAGTTGTAAACCGTTGCAAAGCCGTCAGAAACTGCTTCACCCATAACAAGCAAGTTTTCTTTAAATACGCAAATAAATTTTACCAAACAATATGAACATAAGTTAAAAACATGCTTTTATCCTTAGTAAAAATAGAACTAAACATATAGATGCTCGATAACAATTCTTTTTTTTTTTTGACTGATTACTTTTTAAATCAACGCTTTACGAACAATAAAGAGAACATCAATCTCAAAAAAATCCATTGAAAACGATAATAATGTAATAAGCTCATCTAATTAGGTATTAGACAAAAAGCAATTTATATATGAATATCTTTTTAACTACAAGTATTGCTGCCATTTTGTATTTGAAACCATAATTTTCGCCAAAAACAAGCAGAGTTAAATTCAAAATGGGTGATTTTGAAATGACACAAGTTAATCTATCTAATGAATTTTTTATACTTTTTCTGTATTGTGCATCACGTCTGATCTTGAGAAATAATGCAGGGTTTAAGTATACAACATTAAACTTCCAAAATGAAATTTTAATTTTCCAGAATATTCTAAAACAACGGATGAAACTTACACACATCGAGGACATTTGAATAGATTCATACGCCCCTGCAGAAAAACAATCTTTTTTTTTCCTTTTTTCGAAATTCTTTGGCATTTATTAAAAAAACTATATTATATACCTTTTTTTATATTTTATTATTACAAAATTTTGTATTTATAAATTTTACTTAATTTATGTATTTTTTTCAATCGCTTCTATAAATATAAGCAATAAATAGATGTAAAAAAGAAATTCTCAGTAATTCCTTCGAAAAGGTATTGCAATCGAATGCAAAGCGTATTTAGTTACACAATCTTTACGATAAAGATAGTCAAATTAAAAATAAATGATCGCATCCGGTAAAACGTTTTTTTTTAATGACTATTTAAAGTCACATACAATTATTTTCACTGCTGTTCTTTTGAACAAAAAAACGGCGCCTATTTAAATTAAGATAATTAGTAATCATTGTTTTATTGATTTGCTTAAATCATTGCTATCATAACATTTTATGTTTTTAAGTTCATATATAAAACTTTTTAATATATATAACAGTTGTGACTTTAAAAAAACGCAAAAAGCAAATAAAACAGTTAAAAAATTTTAGATTTCTTGGGAGCGTGGGTTAGTTTATAATCTTTTGGGTTGTGATTACAAAGTAAGAATTTGTTTTGATGACGACATTTTGACATAAGTTCCGTTGACTAAATCTTAGTGTTATTGTGTGAAACTATCAGAAGTTTTTTTACAAAGTCATACAATCTCACTATACATATAGCAAAAACTCTTTTTATTATACAATGTACTAGGTTGGGTATTGTTTTAAATTTTTTTTATATGCTTCTAAAATATGATTTATTTTTTCAGTTTTTACTTTAAAAAACATGTCTGTATTTTGCCAGTTTTCCACTTACTTTCAGATAGACCAAAATAGGGGAGAGTGGGGAAAAGCGGGACATTAAAAATGTTTCTAGAATAACTACAATAACTTTTTTATTTAATGTATTTACTGCACCAAACGAATTTTAACAAATAAAACATCATTTGGGCACTGATTTTATCCCCTAAGATTGCCAGCAAGTTATAATAAAGTATATATATATATATATATATATATATATATATATATATATATATATATATATATATATATATATATATATATACATATATATATTTATATATATATTTAATTTTAAAGAAACTGCGCCATCAAGGTAGAGTCGGACGAGCGAGTAATTAACAACATATTAACAACAATTATTAACAAAAAAATATTTAATTCGTAATCCACGTAATCTTCATCAAAATATTCAAGAGGTTTTGACAAAATAATTACACAAAAAGAGATATGGGAGAAATTGGAGATCAATTAATTTTCTCTGTCCCATTTCACTCCTCAAAAATCGTTTTTAGGGGTAATTTAAAAAAATGCGCAACGAGATATCGCGATGTTTGCTAAACAGTGGGGAAAAAGTCTCATTGTTTACATTAGATAGCATTGGTTAAAAGCCTCTGCTAATTGGAATTTATGAGATGAGTCACTTATCCCGCGTCCCACGTCTCCCCACTCTCCCCTACTTTTTCAGGAGCGAATTTATTATTATTCGACTTAAGTAACTTAAAAGATATTTTGCTAAATATTGTACTGATTAGAGCCTGCAAACGAAAATGCTTAAAAAAGTAAACACCACAAGTTTTATGATGAAGGAAATCACTTTTTCAAAATATAAACTCTAATATCTTACACTAAATAAATATTTAAGAATCTAAAGTTATGTTAAAAACGATTGTTATATTCACAAGTTATACCCATGTAAAATCTATAACTGCAAAGATATGAGGAGATTGTAAATTTTATTCTTTTGAATGGAGGGTGCTTAAGTGATGAAACTTTAACTGTATTTATGAATTTTAATCTCATTAAGTAAAAAAATATAAACAAAAACAACAATTTTCTAAGAAAAACCAATTTACTTAACTAAAAAAAGCCATCTTCGTGAAACAATGAATAATGAAACAAAGCCGACGTCACGGGGAGGACAAGGGCACATGCCTCCCCCCACTTTTTTCTAAAGGACCCTTTTTATTTATTAAGAAAATTTTAGGTAAAGAAGACTTATTTCAAAAATTGACGATTGTTCCCCCCCCCCACCCCCACTTCGAAACCCGTGTTGTCTGATCTGAAAAAATGTTCCTTGGTTGTTAACATATATTGAAAAATATATATATTATATATATATATATATATATATATATATATATATATATATATATATATATATATATATATATATATATATAAACATACTATAAAGGATCCGTGGTTCGAACCCCACCTCTAAGCAAGTTTGGCGACATCGTTAAGGAAGAAGGCGCAAACTTCCTCTTAAATGCTCATCCGCGATGCTCTGTGAAAAGACCGTAAGGACTTCTTGGCGACGCCTAAATAAAATTTATTAAAAAAAAGTTATATATATATATATATACAAATAATTTCATAAACAACGATAGGTTTTGAGAATAATCGGCTTGCTGATCAACCTTTTGTCTTCAGAGGATAAAATAGGCAATGTCATAAAGATTTCAAATGAAGCACACAGTTGGGGAAATACTGAATCCAATCGCTTTACATAAATTTCATTTATAAATTCAACACGCTTTTAATTGGCTAGAATGTTTTTTCTAACGGTTTAAAATGCCGATCTTTTTCAGAAACTTTATTTTACTAAAGTCCTACGCATAGAGTTTAGTAAGATTATCAGCTTTTAAAGGTAGTTTTTTATCTTTTAGATATTTTTGTGATGATCACAGGAAAGAAGACTTGTTACATTTTTCAGTTACTAGTTTCTAGATTCTTTTCAGTTACTAGATTCTTTAGCATATTGGCAGGAAGCATATTGGCAAAACTGCTGGGTAGAACCACAAAGAAGATCCAAAAGCTTTTTCTACTAGTAGTTTCAGAAAACAGGTTCTTGGAGGCCTTTGCAGTTGATTATTCATGCTCAAAATCATGACAATGCAAAAATTAAACTAAAAAGTTTAAAATTATTTTAAAACTATAAATAGTCGACCAAAAGTCAGATTTAACAATCCACTAAAGATAAGTTTTATTTCTTTGCTTACTTCGTGGTCAAAATATAGTTGGAACGAAGTTTAAGTAAATCAAAAATGTACAAAAGTACAGTATAGACTCTACACTGTTATAAAGTATAAGCAACAACTAAAAGTTATACTTATACAGTTTACTTCTTACACACCCACATAAAAAAACGTTAAACACAAAAAAGTTTTTTTTAATGCAAACAAATGGTTAGTGAAAACATGTGCGTTGAAATTGTACATAAAAGTCTTGTAGGGTAGTAATTATCCTATTTTAAAGTATTCAAATTTTATAATGCGAATAAAATTTTTTTGTTATAAGTTAATTTTTTAGTAGTTTTACAATTTTATATTTTATTTTACCGGTACAATAGTTTTTTAATAAATTTACAATTGAACTATTGTTTGCAAAATAAATAGTTTTAATATTTATCAAGTGATTATAATTTATTGCTCTTTTTTTAAACATATTTTATGTCCTATATACTGTGATGCCCGGGGTAAATTAATTCAATTGCCCCTCCTTCTTGGCAGTCTATTGTATATATATATATATATATATATATATATATATATATATATATATATATATATATATATATATATATATATATATATATATATATATATACATATATATATTTATATATATATATATACATATGTATATACATATATATACATATATATATATACATATACATATATATATATATATACATATATATATATATATATATATATATATATATATATATATATATATATATATATATATACATATATATATATATATATATATATATATATATATATATATATATATAGGGGAACAAGGGGCAAGATGACGAACGTTTCGAAAAACGCCTCTATTTTAGTCAATACATGTCCCAAAAATTAAAACTTGATTTAAACGTGATAAAAAATCATTCCGCGTCACTGATGTATTAAAAACCACTCTAAAAGTAGAAAATAACTGAGGAAAAACCCATTAAACAATGTTAACTCAAATCGTCATCATGCCCCGCATACGGGGCAAGATGAAAATTTGAGTTAGCAAAGTTTAAGACTTAAAGAAAAGAAAACTCTATGAAGCTATAAACGCCTCAAAAACCGTCATCACAAATTCTTTTTTATTAAAAAGTAATTCAAACAAAGGCGTAATTTTTAAAACTAATAAATTATACATTTATATCGGACAATTCAAAAAAAAACCAGTAACAACCTAGTAATCAGTTTGTAGCAAACTCCAATAAAACTATTGTCAAACAAATATTATATTTCGTAATAAAATAATGACTGAACAATACAAGAATAGCAAACAGTACAAGTAAACTTTCGTTTAATATACGATTACGGACAAGCCATCTTGCCCGGTCATATATATATATATATATATATATATATATATATATATATATATATATATATATATATATATATATATATATATATATATATATATATATATATATATATATATATATATATATGTATATATATATATATATATATACATATATATGTATATATATACAGTATCGGACAAAACGAGTGCAACCAAATAATGCTAATTTAGTTTCTTTATATAAAAGTGCTGCATTTTTTCAATTTAGAGAAATAACTATGTAACTGTTTAGAGACAAAGTTCTTCAAGTTTTATTCATCACAAAGTTCATTAATTGTACACGAAAATTAATAAATTAAAAAAAGTTGATTACCTTCTGGACAAAACAAGTGAAACTCGACAAAATGTTGACTAAGCTGTATTTCGCTATCAATATTTCGTGGCGAATCCTTTGTTGTCGATCACAGCCTTGCATCTTTGAGGCATAGATTCAATCAGGTGATCAATGAAACTTTGTGGAATCGCTGCCCAGGCCTTTTGGATTTGTTCAAACAGTTGATTCTTATTACGATCACCTTCACGATTAATTCTGCGGTTGACGATCTCCCACAGGTTCTCGATAGGGTTGAGATCCGGACATTGAGGCGGCCAATCCATCACCGATAGGTGGTTGTCTTGAAACCACTGCTTGACTACTTTTGCAGTGTGTTTCGGATCGTTGTCTTGCTGAAAAACCCATTTTATTGGCATATTCCATTCAACATGAGGTAACATAACATCTTTCAGGATATTTTTATACATGAAACGGTCCATTATTCCATCGTTTCAATGTATTGGACCCAGACTGTTAGCAAAAAACACCCCAGACCATTACATTGCCTCCACCATGCTTCACGGTCTTATGGCAGTAACGTAAATCGAGGCGTTTTCCGGTCGGTCGACGTACACGGCAAATGCCATCGCTCCCAATGATGTTGAACTTCGATTCATCACTGAACAGGACAGTTCGTCATTTCTGCACATTCCAGTCAATATGAGATGTAGCAAACAGGAGTCTTTTCTTCTGGCTTTTTAGTGAAATCAGCGGTTTCTTTGCAGGGCGTCAAGAAAACAATCCGGCTTCAACAGTACGCCGTCTGATTGTTTGGTCCGATACAGGCAGCTCTATTTGCTTTTTTATCTCAACTGATGATATCCAGGGATCCTTTTTGACGGATCTGACGATCATAGAATCCTCTCTAGAAGTGGTGAAACGCGGTCTTCCACCTTTGTTATCTGCTGCCAACTTCCCCGTAGAACGATATTTGGAACATAGTCTTGATACGGTCCATTTTTCACGCGATATTTATCACAAATACTTTTTTGTGACTTTCCACATACGTAATCGCCAATCATTTTCTTTCTTAGTTCCAATCCAAGACTGTCGGAAGCCATTTTTGCACTTGAAGTCATAAAAATAATAAAAATAAATAATCACGCTTCTCAAGGCTTACCGTGTTACATTTACCTTGTGATGGTACAATAATGCTCTGCGGAACACAACGTCTTGGTTGGATGTGGACAGTATTGATGTAATGAAACACTTGTTGTATTTCACTTCTTGTATTGATGTTCTTCGATAAAACACTTTGATAAAACTCACTTCGATAAACTGTCTTAATAATACTGACTGATTGACTTCCATATACTGACTGAATTAAATGTCGATTTACATGCCTCTTATATAGTAAAATGAACCTGTGTGAATCTGTTCTGGAAGATTCTAGATGCTTCTTTTCGATGCTTCTGGAAGCTTTTGGATGCGTCTGGATGTTTCTGAATGTTTCTGGATATTTCTGGATGCTACTGGATGCTTCCAGATGCTTCTTCTGGAAACTTCTGGAAGCTTCTGCATGCTTCTGGAAACTTCTGGATACTTCCTTTAATTATTAAAAAACTTCCATGACGTTGACACGGACCAGACTTAAGAAAATGAAACAAACCAAAAAAGTTGCACTTGTTTTGTCCGCTGCAAAATGGCACTTGTCAACAAAATTCTGCCTGTGTGCTGTCACTTGTCAGCTGATTGCCCATGTCATGGCATGCTATGAGTCCAGACTCCTGAACTGTTTGCTGTGGTAGTATAGTTCGTTTTGTTTTTAAGACATGTAAAATTAGGAACACTTTTTAGCATGTATCCTCTACAACAAATTTACTAGATATAACATGTGGTGTCCCCCAAGGGTCTATACTAGGACTACTTCTTTTTCTTATTTATATCAATGACCTTTTTAATGCCTCAAATTTAAAAACAGTAATGTTTGCTGATGACACAAACTTTTTTTTGTCTAGCAATAATATCTTAACACTATTTAATGACATGAACATAGAGCTAATTAAAATTTCAAAATGGTTTAAGTCTAATAAGTTATCAATTAACATAGAAAAAACTAAATGGACTCTATTTCATCCAAAATCCAAAAAACATCTTTTGCCAAATGATATGCCTCAAATATATATAGATAATATTCAAATAAAACAATCAAAAGTTATACTTTTTCTTGGTGTTTTTATTGATGAAAACCTTACGTGGAAAAATCATATTGAAACCTTGCGCAACAAAGTTTCAAAAAATATTGGAGTACTATATAAAGCGACAAGTTTTGTAAGTAGACACGCATTAATTCAACTTTATTACTCACTTATTCAATGCCATTTAAATTATTTAAATATCGCATGGGGCAGTGCTAAAAAAAGTCAATTAGATCCTCTTTATCGGCAACAGAAGCATCTAGCACGACTAATAATAAATTTTAAAGATCGTTTTACTCATGCAAAACCACTTTTATTCAAAATGAGTATTCTTAATATATACCAACTAAATGTTTTTAACACTCTTTGCTTTATATTTAAATGTAAGATAAACTTAGCTCCAATACCTTTTCAAAATTTATATGCAATAAAGCCCAAAAACAAATATGATGTAAGAAATGACAATTTTATTTATCAAGATTATTTGTATACAAATTTTGGAAGGTCTCTTATATCTTATCGCGGAGCTTATTTGTGGAACCAAATTGTTTTAAAAAATTTTGATTTTTCCCAAAATTTTTCTTCTTTCAAAAACAAACTGAAAAAAGTTATTTTCTCAATAGAAAATATTTTCGAGTTCTTCTGATCTCGTTTCTCTTTTATAAGTGTTTCTAAATGTAATTTAAAATATTTGTTTTTATTTTTTGTTGTTTTTTTAATCGGTATTTTATTTGTATGACGGTTTTCATAAAAACGGTATTTACTATTTTCAAATATTTGATTTTATTTTTTTATTGTTTAGTTAAACGGTGTTTTATAATTGAGGTTATTTTATTTGTATGAAGGTTATCTTAAACGGTATTTACTTTTTATTTTATATTTTTTTGAAATAATTGGTTTATAATTTTTGTATTGTTAAACGGTTCTTGGTGACAGGATCTTATGATCCTCTTCGAGTTTCCGTGTTCTTCATATATTATGTACCAACGACACTTTTACCAGAGAATATTGTTAAACGAACAAAAAAAAAAAATAAAACTAAAAAATATATATATATATATATATATACATACATATATATATATATATATATATATATATATATATATATATATATATATATATATATATATATATATATATATATATATATACATACATATATATATATATATATATATATATATATATATATATATATATATATATATATGTATGTATATATATATATATATATATATATATATATATATACATACATATATATATATATATATATATATATATATATATATATATATATATATATATATATATATGTATGTATAGATATATATATATATATATATATATATATATATATATATATATATATATATATATATATATATATACATATATATATATATATATATATATATATATATATATATATATATATATATATATATATATATATATATATATATATACATATATATACATATATATATTAGGGGTATTCAAAAAAAGTGAATTTTCAAATCTAAAAAACCATACCCCTAAATTTGAGGCAAATATATAAAAAATGAGCCTCACAAAGTTTGAGCGCTGTCCGTTCACTTTTGACCCCCCTCAAGCTAATAATTTAGGGGAAAATTGACCGAAAAGTGGTCGTTTTCGGGCGTCTTGAGGGAGGGGCAATTTTTGTTTTTTCAAATTTTTTTTTTCTGCTATATATATATAGGCCTATATTTTTGTTTAAAAATGTATGGTTTTTTCCTTACTTCTCAAAAATCTATGTTTGGTAATATTGAAAATCATGAAAATTGGTATTTTTTAAAATATATTTTCTGTTAGGCCTAATGTTATATACATATATTTTTGTGTAAATTCTGATAGTTTAAAACTTTGAATTTTTCTAATAAATACAGATTAGTACATACAATAAACATTAAAAATGAGTGAAGCACAACTTAGGTCAATGAAAAAGGAACTTTTTATTATAAAAGAGGCAAAACCAGCTATATCAGGTATAAACATTTTTATTAATATTGGAATTATAATGAGTCATTAGTTGCTAAAAAATTTATTTTATTTATAAAATATAAATTTTTCTATTTAGATATACAACTTCCAACAGGCTTGGATATACTTCAACATTTAATATATAACCAACAATGTCGATCTGTATCAATATCAAGTATTATTGCTTGTCCCCCTAAAAAAAAATTTTTCTAGATGTTTGGAGAGTTGTTGTGAATTTTGTCTAAAATCAAGAGACCCTGGATTAAAGCTGGATTTGATGTGTTAACTGATTTAAGTTTAGTTAAAAAACTTTTTAAATTGCATATTTTGTCTAAAATCAAGAGACCCTGGATTAAAGCTGGATTTGATGTGTTAACTGATTTAAGTTTAGTTAAAAAACTTTTTAAATTGCATAAGTCCTATTCCAACAAAAAATATGCAAAAAGGGGAAATAGTGGTGATTTGGCTAAACAAAACGAGCTTGAGATTGAAATAAAAAAACTTTTTTGGGCTGGTAATTCTACTCTCAAAGACACAATCAGTAAAGATAAAAAAAGATTGAAGATCTAAAATTTCTTCACTAAGAGACAAGATTGAAGATCTAAAATTTCTTGAAGATCAGGAAAATGAAAGAAAGTTTGTTATTGGTTCAGAGGATATTAAATATAGAAAAAAGGTATTCAATACTTTTAATTAATTACTTTAGCTCTTTCTCAAGCTCTGTTAATTCTTTTTTCCACTAATTTTAAAATTAAAAACTAAAACTACATTTTTTCTGTTAATTAGGCAAAAGAAAGCATCAGGAAGAAAAATCGTTTACAGCCTAAGATTTTGAGAGATGATGTACCCAACGTTGAACTTATAGACACAATTCTAAGCGATGATTCTTCAATTGAATCTGATTTCGAGCCAGGTGATTGGTATCATATAGAAGTGTTTGAAAACCCAGACACAGTAATTGCAAAAATTCCAAAAGATGTTTTTGCAGGTAATGTTTCACTTACTGCTACAGCCTGTGATATATCACTAAATGTTTTACAGAAGGTAACAAATGCAATTCTATATTAATCAGGTGTTGATCTTAAAGAAGTTAAAAGCAGTCAGTCTACCGCATATAGAAAAATGAAAAAAGAAAATCAAAACATAGCAAAAATTTCAAAAGAAGATGTTAAAGCAGCCATAGACGCATCTCCATATCCATGTATAATTCATTTTGATGGGAAGACCTTGTTTGAGCTAAACAAAGGAAAAATGTTAAAGAGGGATAGAATGGCTGTTTTAGTTAACATTAATGGGCAGACTTACCTACTTGGAGTACCTCCACTAGCGTCATCCACTGGTGAAGATCAGTTCTTAGGTGTAATGAACTTAATTAAGGAGTATCAACTTACGTTAAAAACTAGAGGAATATGCTTTGATACAACATCATCCAACACTGGGACGAATAAAGGATCAGTTTCCAGAATATCTCAAGAACTGGATAAGTATCTCCTCCAAAAAGCATGTAGGCATCATGTGACTGAATTAAGAATGCTTCACTTTTGGAAATTAGTGACCAATGAAGAAACTAGTGGACCTGATAATCCTCTTTTCAAAAAGCTTAAAAATATTTTTGAAGAACCTAATTTTAACTATAATTCAGTTCTACTGTTACGGTTTGATTGGAATAATGTTAAAAGCAGTTTTTTAGAAAAGGCAGCTATGAAGTCATTAACATTTTGCAAAGCATACGTTAGTAAGCAAGGTATTATAAGAGATGATAGAAGTGAGCTTGCAGAATTAGTTGTCACGTACTTATCCCCTATAACATATAAAGTAAGAAAAACTGGTGCTAGATTTGCAAGATTTTAAGGAAAAGCAATTTATTATCTAAAGCATCTGCTTTTATCCAATCAACTTACGTTTGTCCAGGAAAATGATAAACTGAAAATTGAAATTAAGCTTATTACAGAATTTATTGTTTGCTTTTATGCAAAATGGTATCTACAATCTGAGGATGTCATCAAAGCTCCTTTTCTTGACATTACAGCCATACATCAAATGCATCTGTACAAGAAGGTATGTACAAACCCAATAGCTGTCGATGCTGTATTAGAGTCTCAATATAAACACTGTTGGTATTTGGATTCAACAATGATACCTTTAGCTTTGCTAGATGATGAGTTAGCATCAGAGGAGAAGGCAAAAATTGCATCAGCAATTCTGTCATTTGATATGCCTAGCTCTGACTATAATAAGCCTGAGAATAAAGTAAAGCAAGATATCAAGGAAATTTATAAAATGAATACAAAAATTGGGAAAAAAACCACCATCTTTGTCTGCTTTGGTTGATGTCTTTTCTTACCTGATTTTTGACATAATTGGGTTTGATAAGCAACGAGTTAAAGACTGGCTCTCACTTCCACCAAACTATTGGCATACTCAGTCATGCTTCAAAAGTTTTCAAAAATATGCTGAAACTTTGATTTTTGTAAACGACCATTCAGAACGGTCAATAGGTATGATGGGGCAGTATATTCATAGATAACGGGTGATGCGGAAGTTATCGGACAAATTCTAATTTCAATATTTGAGCATAATAATTAGTTTTTGTAGT
>NC_088920.1:35775000-35922500 GCF_038396675.1 Hydra vulgaris
ACTACTCTATTTCGTTATGTGACCATCGAGTTATTCAGAAACTTTATAACTCTACAAGTATTGTCTTTAAACCCGACTACTACTGTTTTAGAGGTAATTTCCAAAATGTAATCAGAACCATTTATGCCTTTTGTTTTTTTAAATTTTCAATTTAGTGTTGTCCATTTTTTTTCGTGACAAAACATCACTTTCAATCCTGCTCTTTTGTACATTAAAACTGAAATTTTATAGCTATTTATTTCATAAATTTAGAAATTTAAGATTATTAAACAATGATTGCAAGACGTACATTGGATTTTATTCCAATTTTGTGTTTTTGTTTACATAACTGTTTTTTCAATTTTGATTTATTAGTGATTGTATATTATTCATTATCATTTTTATATGTTTTTATGTTACCCTAATAAAACTATTGTTAAGTTATCAAATTATCCAACTATTTAAAAAAAAAAAAAAAAAAGTAATGTGTTTTTTACCAAATTTGGTTACTAAAAAGTTCACGCTAAGAATTTGAATTTAAAAAAAGTTTTTTTTTAAACAAATATATATCAAAACAAATTGCATAAGTTACGTAAAGTTTAAGTAACTTAACGACTTTAAAAGACTTTAAGACTTTAAAAGACTTTAAAAGAGACTTTGAGTAAATTAAGACCTTTAAAAATCTTCGATGAAAGTTGTTTTATTTTTTCAATAGAAAAAATAAAACAACTTTCCTTAACTAAAAAAATAATATTTGTAGCCGTGGCGCAGTGGTTAGAGTTCTGGCTCAGAACCCAGAGGTCAGAGGTTTGATGCCAGCTCTAGCCCAACAAGCGACGTTGGTACGGAAGGAGGCATGAATTTCTTGTTAAATGCTCTCCCGCGGTGCTCTGTGAAAAGACCGTAAGAACTTCTGGGAGCACCTAAAATAACTACAAAAAAAAAAAAAAAAATTATATATAGATATAACTATTTATTCTATAGAAAATAGAAAAATAAAAAACATGTTATAAGATTTCAAAACAATAAGATAAAAAATATAGCAACTGACAGAAATAAATTAGTATCGCCCGCAAAAATGATACTCATAGAGTTGAATTAAATTTTGTTTATTTAGATAGTATCTGACCTTATATAGAATTCCAATACTTTTGGCCAATTTAGTAGAAATAAAGTCGATATGATACTTCCATGTAATATTTTCATCAATGTAAATGCCTAAAAATCTTGTGACCGACTCCTTTTTTATTTCAATTTTATCAATAAAAAGTTTAGGTAAATTATTTGGTAAAAAACGCTTTTTTGCGAGGGAGTGGCAAAGGATCCATTTTGTTTTGTCAATTTCTAAAGTTAACTTGTTACTAAACTAGTCGGAGATGTAATTGAGTTCTTTAATCATATTTGAAAAAAGCTCATAAATGTCACTGTTTGACAGAAATAAATTAGTATCGCCCGCAAAAATGATACTCATAAGGTTAGAAGCTTTATTTAAATCATTTATATAGACTAAAAACATAAGTGGGCCTAGAATAGAACCCTGTGAAACACCACATTTTATGTCAATTAATTTTTCATTTTGAAAATAATCTCCATAGAAAACAAATTGTTTTCTATTTGTCAAGTAATTTTTATACCATTTTATTATTTGCCATTAATTCCATAAAATTTGAGTTTCCTAAGTAGAATTTTGTGATCGACCGTGTCGAATGCTTTTGATAGGTCAATGAAAATACCTAGTGTATATTGTGATCTACCAAATGAATTGGAGATTTCACGAATGAACTGTGTTATGGCTTGTTTAGTTAAACAATTTTTTTTAAAACCGAATTGATTTTTATATAGAAGTTTATTTAGATTATTTATTTAGATTATAAGGTAATTGTATGTTCTATTGCATATAATTCTTTCGAAAATTATCGAGAAGGTTGAAAGAACTGAGATAGGGTGATAATTACTAATATTTGATTTTTTTTCTTCTTTGTAAATTGGAGTAACTTTAGCTATTTTTGATTGGTCGGGGAATACACCTTGCTGTATAGATGTCCTGAAAATCAGTCATAAGAGAAGGAATTTGACCTGAAAATGGAAAAAAATTATTAATTGAATACACTTAACATACATTAGTTTGTTATGTACTCTATTTATTTATTTGAAAAATCAAAAAAGTGACTAAACAGATAACAAATAAGAAACTTACTTTGTGAGGCAGTTTATCTTTTCTGAAAGTTTCAAGATTTATTATTTCAAGTTTGGATTAACAACTCTTTTTAAAAAAGCAAGGCTAAAAATAAATGATCACAATAAACCTTTATTTTTTTTTGAATACTGAATCCTTAGCTTTTAGGTAATGATTATATGTAGTCAGTTTCAGTAATGAAACTACCCAATAATTATTTTAAACTAAAGACAGCGACGTGAAAGTAAACCAGATCATCTATCAACTCAAAACAACACAACAATAACATTACAAAATTAACAAATAACATAACATATTACAGTAAACTTTAAAATACTCAAACCTATAAAGGGACCAAGAAATTAGCTTGTTTGAGAATGTTAGTGTTATTGGGAGTATAGTTCATGAATAAAGGCTCAAATGAAAATTTAAAAATAGTTTTAGTGATTAAGGGTTATTGAGTTATACAGAGTTTATGGTACATATTTTAACTACCAACAGCACAAAAATAGAAACACTAACAAAATACAAATCCATATAGCCTTATATAACACATAATAAAAACACACATTACCATATACATATAAAGAGTTCACGGGAAAAAACGGCAGAGTCACATTTAAAAAGTTTTGAGAAAGAATATATTATTCACTTAAAAAAGTTTTCATATAAAGCATAGAAGTAAATTAGAAAAAATTATTTCTTGATTAATTTATCTGAAGTTTACATTTTTAATAAAATTTTTGTAACTTTTATTGAAAATTTTTTTTTCCTAACTTAATACAAAGACTTTTATAAATGATTAATATATACTTTCTCAAAACTTTTTAAATGTGACTGCCGTTTTTTCCCGTGTACTCTTCATATATACAATACATTTATATAATGCTTGTTCATTTTTAAATAATGTTTATTAGGTATTATGAAGTGTTTGGTATATTTTTCTATAATATGTTTATTAGAACTTACAAAGCGTAAGTTTTAAATATTTTTGTTTTCAAAAGTGGTATTTAAGCATTCAAACTATTTTTTTGATTCAAAATAATTTCAATGGTTTTATTAAGCCTAATACTTCTTTTTAAAAACCATTTTAAAATTGACTTATTAACTTAAATATTTGTTAAACTGTACGAATTCAAAAAACCAACCTTCCAAGAGTAATGGCTAAAACGATTTTTGAAAACACTAATTGATTTCCCATTATTGTTTTTAGAAAATACAAGTAAAAACTTTCTTTGTTTCAAAATTTCGGTTTCTTTTTCCGCACTTTTTGTCCCATTACACATTTTTACTTGATAAAAGCAGCGTAGGTTAAACAGTCCGGTAAAAATAGGATTCCCAAAAAATCACTCAAAACAAAATAACGTTTTTAAATTAGCTCGAACTTTAAATTTTAAAAATATTATGTAAGATTAGCAATATTAATAAAGAGAGAGCGATGCCATCATTATTTCTAAACCATTGTTAAAAGTGGATAAACGAAAGTACTACAGTTAAAGTAAAAATCTAGTTGGACCGGCTGCATTTGCTTAAGCGCACTCAGAAGTATTAACTTCTTGAGTTTAAAAGTATTAGCATCTTGGAGTTACAAGTTACGAAACAAGCAAACAGAGCGCATATGCGCTGTGTTTTATGCGTTATATGGTTTTATGGTTATATGGTTTTATGGTATATATGGTTTTATGGTTATATGGTTTTATGGTTATATGATTTTATGTGTTATATGGTTTTATGGTTATATAGTTTTATGGTATATATGACTTTATGGTTATATAGCTTTATGTGTTATATGGTTTTATGCGTAAAACCGTGGGAACACTTTCACAACTGACTCATCAAAGAACGCGGCTGAAACCACTTTGTACATGTTTGTGTTTCAATTGGTTAATATTGTGATGTCATACGTTTAATATTAATACAGTGATAAGTCATTAAAAATCTCTAAAAAAACTCATAACAACTATATTAAAATATAAAATTTCATGTAAACTTATGTAAAACAGGAATTGTTAAAAAACTATAGTGCGTCTAATAATTTGGCCAGAAACCTTTTAGTGTAAAAGCGGGGCGAATACGTTACAAAGCAAATCCGTTACTACTAGTACTCACTAGGTGTAGTTAAGACAATTTTAAATTATTTAAACTCTTTTATTTGGAATAAGTATGATTTTGTCAGCGTAATGTGTCCAAATAAGAGCTTTAAATGTTATAATTTTTTGATAGAAAAGCAAATTGTGTTCCAAACGCGCTACATGGCTATAACTTTTAGCTATTAATGAGACTGGCTTTTCAGAACATTTTAATTTATAATTAGCTTTTAAATTGAAAATTTAGTTTATATTATTTAAATTCTAATTTAAAATGTTGAGTGAAAAATATTATTATGTAAAAAACAGATGCGAAACATGTAAACAATTTTGTTATAATGTATTGTATTGTATAAATATAAATATTGTCTATATACAGATTTTATTGTGTTAATAGTACCACGGTTTTATTACGAAAATTGTATCCATGGTTTGCTTGATTTTTTTCGATTTTTTTTTAAATTAACATAAAAAATTAAAAAAATTTAATTTTTCTTATTTTGCTTAGTAAAACACAGGCATAAAGCCAGGTGAATAAAAAAAATCTTTCACTCAGTATTTTTGGAGTAATTGCTCAACTCTACGTGAATAAAAATTTGAGCGTTTTTTCTTAAATTTTGTTTATTGCTTTTTTTCATTTTGCTAATTTTTTTTTTTTTTTTCATTTTGATCATTTTTTTTTTAATTTGTTACTTTTTTATTGCAAAGGAGAATTGAATTGCACAAGGTATTTTTCGTACCTTTTTTTGTATCAACACAAATACTTTACAAACATTTGAAGCGCTATCTCTAAAAATTTTATTTTTTGTAAACTATCAATAAATAAATCAAACTATTGCTTTTATTTTATAATTTTTGTTTACTTCGCTTCATATAAAAACGTTTTTAATTGATCAATAAAGACTTTCTTAAAACGTAATAAATATAACTTCGATGTAATTAAATGTAAAAAATTTCGATATAATTGATTGCGACTTGTAAGTCATACTTTTTAGAGTTCAAATTTTTAGCTTCGATTATAATATTCCCGAAAAATATGACTCATGAAATCAAAGGCTCCGGGGATATTATAATCAAAATTCAAATTTTAGTAAAAGTATTTAAGTATGCTTTTAAGTTGATTTCATTCCACCTTGGTACTATAAACACTTACAATGACAAAAACATATAAAGTTTTTGCAACAACTTAAAAAAACCTCAAATATTTCCTACATAATATCTGTACCAGAAACGTAATGATAGACTCCACAGTTTTAATATGATTCTGCTTACGCGTATAACAAATAGGCGAGGTGGAAGTGTTCTTATTTGCATAATCACAAATCGGCGGTTTGTAACCAAAAAGACTAAAAATTTAATTTTGAGTTGTTAATACCCACCATTTAACAGTCATCTGTGGTACATACTTCTCCTTCACTTGACTCTGTATTTATATGTATATACATATAAATATATATATATTTTATATATATATTATTTAATTATATATTTACATATACATTACATACATTACATAAAGTATTAAATTTTGTTCACATTTTTTGCTTATTTAAAAAAAAACAACTGCTGCACCAACCCACACCTGTAATTGATGTATCGGCCCTCTCTTGCATGTTCTATCTATACAGTATGTTTATGCGTTATATGGTTTTATCAACAGAATCTACAATATGAGGAGACGGAAAGGTGCATGTTTTACCTATATAATATATATATATATATATATATATATATATATATATATATATATATATATATATATATATATATATATATATATATATATATATTATATAGGTAAAACATGCACCTTTCCGTCTCCTCATATTGTAGATTCTACAGGATCCACACTTCTTATTAAAAATAAAGAGGGGGTTGAGCTTTGGCCCTAAATTTGGGCCCACATCTTATGTGCCTTATCATATATGGGCCCTCTATTTGTTCTGCAATATGCTGAAAAAGCATTGTAAGATTTATTTAAAATGAAAAAAAAAATTATAATATGATATTAGATATAAAAAGATGACATATTAACACTGCAAACCAATTTAGTTCTTGCTGATGTTTTTTTCTAGAGTATTGTTAAAAATGACAATATTATTGTGCTATGCTCTTGTCTATTTTTCTGAGTTTTCTTCCACAATATGCTAAGGAGAAGCCGTAAATAAAGTTAATTTTAAAAGGTAAGTACTATTTATTTTCAGATTACATGATTTTATTTTGAAGTAGGTATGTTTGATACTAATTAAAACTTATTTATTATCTGTAGTCAATTATGGGGGTGGTCATATATTAGGTCAGAAAATTTAAATTATTTAGTAAGACCAGGGGTGGTCAATTACACAGTTAATCCTTTGTGTATCTTAACTCATCGTAACGTATGTTACATGTTACATGCATGTTACATCGTAACATGTTTCATGTTTTTTTACCACTTGTTTTTATATTCTTAACATACTAAGTTAGGTTTATCTAATAGATGACCAGGTGGTCAAATACTAGAACAGTGAAATTTCTTATAAATCCATTTTTTCTTTGTATTATTTTAGATACATTATGCCTGGCATTAAAGGTCAATTTTGAAAATACTCATTAAAAATGATGAAGGAAGCCATCCAAGATGTAATAAAAATTATAATACACCAACCCGGGCAGCAGCTTAAAGACATGGTGTACCAAGAATTACTCTAAAATATAAATTGGAAGGCAAGTCGCATTTTGAAAGAAGTATTCGACCTCAAACCGTCCTAAGCTATGAATAAGAAATAGTTATTCCTAATTGTCCTAAAAATCCTAAAATTGGCCGAAGCAGGATTCCCTGTAACAGTAAAACAACTTCAACATAGTGTACAATAGTTGGTGACTGACCTTAGTAAAGACAATCCTTTTACTAACAATCGTCCTGGGAGTAAACGGATCAACGGATTTTTAAGAAGAAATAAAAGCATATCTAAACGTATAAATCAAAACTTAACAGTTTCCCGTGCATCAGTGACACATGACAATATTTTACGATGGTTCGCGGAACATAAGGAATGCATAAGCAAACAAAAAATAAAGATATATTTTACAAGCCCTGATGGCTTTTTAATTGCAATGAGACCGTCTTTTTTATTAACCCAAAAGAAACTAAAGTCCTTGCAAAAAAAAGATAAGATAATATATCAACAAATTAATTCAGATGACAGGGAGTGTCTCACAGTACTGATTACTGGCAATGCCAACGGCAGTTTTGTAACACCATTAGTGATCTACAAATATGAGCAGCTGCTTATGGAAATAACGCAAAACTTTCTTTCCAACTGGGCACTAGGAAAAAGTGATTCCGGTTGGATGCAGTCGGAAATATTTTATGAAGTCTTGTCAAACTTTTTTCACCCTTGGCTTAAAGTAAATAATATAACTGTTCTTGTTATTTTATTTGTCGGTGGACATGTTTTCCATTTAAGTATGCAAACAAGTCAATTTTACGATCAAAATGGAACTATTTTGGTGGTTTTATACCCTAATGCTACGCATGTTTTACATCCTATACCCGGTGGTAAGAAAATTTCTTGATGATACAAGACGTGTTTAAAACGATAGAACACGTATTATCACGTTTTTTATACGTCTTAAACGCGTCTTTCACCTACAGGTAGCGACTAGCGAGTTATTCGCTAGCTAGTCACAAGCTCATTTCTCACCGGGTAGATGTTGGTGTGTTTTGTACATTAAAAGAGAATTGGAAGTAACATGTTCATAAGTGGTGTAGCAATCATTTAGATGACCCGATCTTGAAGAAAAACGATTTTGCTAAACTGTTAAAAGAAATAGTGGATAAGCATGTTACTCATTTTGTGTTGCCCAGCGGTTTCCACATGTGTATCCCTGGGATCCAACCGTGCCGAGTGTTACAGGAAATTAAAATTAATGTGTTGAATGCTGTGCCAATTGAAGACATACATTCACGTTTGAAATATGTTAAGGAGGGATTGCAATTTTTAAACGAGAGAGTATAGGGAAAGAAAAATTGGACTTGTTTGAGCAACCTACAATTAATTGGGAAAAGAATCCTTCTGAAAGATCACTTTTTCTGTATTGGAAGAAAACTTAGAGTTAGAACTTAAAAGGCTTTCTCCCATAGTTGAAGGCAATAAAGATACCACAATCGCAGGACCATCAAATGTACTATCCCCCATAGATGAAAGCAATGAATATACTGCAATCGCTGAACATTCAAATATATCATCTCATATAATATACACTATGTGTAAATTAAATATTAGAATTAAGTAATTATTTAAATCTCTAATTAAAATCTGTTTGAGAAAAATAAAGCTTATAAGAAAAATTTACTTGCGTTATTAAATTTTAAATTTTTAAGTTTTTGTCAATATTAGCCTCAAAAAATATACTTTAATAAATTTAAAATTTTATTTATATTATTCATAATATAAATATGTAACTACTAAAAATGTAATGCCGCAGCAATGTACATCGAAGTATTTTAAAAAAAAAATTTTTTTCTATAAAATCAACATACACCAAGTTTTTATGTTCATGTATAAAATAAAGATTGGACTTTTTTCTAAAATACTTCAGTCCTGTTTTGAAAAAGTAGTGCATAAATACCCGACAAAATTTTTAGATAATAACTGTATTGTCTCTTAATATAATTCAAAACAAATTACATATTCAATTCAATATCGTGGACCTTATTTGTGGAAAAAGTTTTCTAATATTGCAATTACAATAAAAGTTAGTATACAACAGTTAAAAAATGAATTGAAACAGGTGTTTTACTTATGGATTTTAACATATCCGATTTAAAATGCTTCTTTTAAACTAAAGTTCAATTATATAAAATGTCTCAAATTTTTCAAATTTTTTTTTTTTATTAATTCAGTTATGGTGTTTCCTCTAATCTTAAAAGTTATTATTGAAGTCAAATCTGAGTACTTGAATATTTTTTATTTTTTTAACAACCATTGATTTGTTATTTATTTTACTTTTATATAAATTGGTTTTAAAATACAAAAGTTTAATATACATAAATATTACGGTTTTTGTAAATTAAGTACTCTTTTATTTTTAATTTTTCGTTCTTCATTTAAATATTACTTTATTACAAATTGTTATATATTTTATTTTCATATTTTTCATAAATACTTTAAGTAATATAGGTACATAGTATGGCTCTTGTAAATACGTGCTTCTTAATTAATTTATTTTTTTTTGTTTTTCTTTTTTACTTTTCTTTCGATTTTTCTTGTTTACTTGATTATTACTCTTAACATGAATATTGTTCTTGAAGTATTTCTTAAACTAATTGTTATTTATCTTTACATTTATAATTTTCAATAAATAGTTTGTAAAGTATAAATATATTATACGGTTATTGTAAATACGTACGATTGGGGCTCAGTGATAAGACAAAATAATATCTTTTACTTGCCCCGCCAGAGTTTTTATTTATAAACTTTTAAATTGTAAAAGTTATTAAACGGCGAAATTAAAATCTGTTTGAGAAAAAAAAGCTAAAACATTTTACATGCGTTATTAAGTTTTAAATTTTCAAGTTTTTATCAATATTAGCTTCAAAAAAAAACTTTAATTTTAATATTATGAATAATTAATTTTAATATTATGAAATTTAAATTTAATATTATGAATAATATAAATAAAATTTAAAATTTAATTTTATTTATATTATTCATAATATAAATATGTAACTACTAAAAATGTAATGCCGCAGCAATGAACATCTAAGTATTTTTTTTTTAATTTCTTTTTTTTCTCTAAAAGTGTAGAAAAAGTTCATAGAATAATTAAACATAAAGACGAAGAGTGTATTTTAAGTTAAATTTTGTTATAACTCATAAAAGAAAAAACTTAGGTTTTAGGTTCATAAATTCACATTTGCAATCCAATAATTAGTGAATACCTTATAGAGAAAACAACTTTTTCTCACTTTTTTTATTCTGGGTTTTATTTACTTTAAATAACAGCGTTTTCACATAACAATTTATTTTTTACATAACAGTGACCATGAAAACTTGATTCATAGGTTTTACAATGATTTTGTATAGTTTTTTGAAAGATACGGTACTTAAATACAATACGGTACTTTACTACACACTTAAACCTTGTCTTAAGTATTACTTAATGTGATAATCCTTCAAATAAATGAAACAATACTGTATACTAATAATGAAAAATAGTGTAGTTTTAGGCAGATTTCTACTGATTCTTCTGGCATTTCAACTTAATGCTTGTAGAATCAAAATAAAATAGCTATCATTTTGAAGAACGTTTTTTTGTTTATTTATTGCAATCTTTCTATAAAAAAAGTAGTCGGAGGCATAAAAATTAAACATATTTAAATTTGACATAAAACTGAAATCTTTTCTCAAATATTATTAAATCAGAATTTAATTGTTTTTTGGTTTTTTTAATGATTGTTTCAGCAGATAGTGAATGTGTTGATAATAACACAAGCATGCATGTGCTAGTATGCTTCAAAAACTAGTTACCAGCTTTTCAGAATGAAGTAGACTTTTGGCAAGACTTAAAACAGATTCTGCAGCAAACCCATCAGTTTTTAGTTGAAACTTCGCATATCTTTAATTATATTAAAAACAAATCTAGACAATAGTTGCTGACAACACAACAAATTTTAAGAACTTTGTTAGCCATTGAAGCAGTTTGTCTGGAAATATTTTGGATGGTTTACCTAAAAATGGCCCTGAAAAGCAAGAAATTGTAAAATTCTAAAAGACAATGTCTCTTAAGTCCCATACTGTATCAACAAAAATTGGATAAATACCCAAGAAAACTTGATATTTCATTTGAAAAGCAATCCAAATTTTTCTCTATGATTCAATGAACTTTCACATTTAGAATATAGCATTCAAAAGGATACAGCATTCTGCTTTGTTTGTTCTTTGTTTATAATGAATTAGATAGAGTTTTTTCATAATGGGTTCAAAGCGGTTTTCGAAAATGGCATTAAATGAAAGAAAAAGCGAAAAAAAACTTACACAACATTTTTCTTTAATTTCCAAAAAGTCGCACAATTCAGTAATTTTATAACAATTAATTTCATAAAGTTTTTGACTTCCTAAAACCATGTTGAACTGAAAAAAAAGCAATTAAGACAAAAACTGAATTAAAACAAAAAAAGTTGGTAAGAATATAAAAGAAGTAATTATTATATTTTTAGATACTTGTCTTTTAGCATCTCAAGGTTTTGAGCTTCACAGAGCTTTAAATGAGGAAAACAGTATTTTTGATCAAATAGTTTTAATAATATCTACATAGTACCAAATCTTAAAATTTTTGATTCATATTAAAAAGTTTAGAAATAAAACTGTTACTTATCTTTTCCATGAATCTCAAAATTAACTTAAATGAGCATTGGTTAGGATTCTGGCTCTGTACCTGAAGTTTTAAGGTTGGATCTAAGAGCTAAAAAAAAAAAGATATTGTTTTAATAACAGAGAAATGAACACTATAGTACTTATGTTTGGCTTTGGTATCTCTTTTAATTTGTTTATTACTGCACACACAGAAAGAGGATAATGTAGCCTCCAGGTTATATAGGACATTATAAAGAAGTGCTGCTTTTTATGGTTGTGAATTTAGCACATGTGCTCAGCTATAAACCTCTTATGCAGATGTGCAAAAAGTGCAGCTATTACGTTTAGACACCAAAGGAGTTATTTATCAAACTTGTGTAATGTTGAAGTGGCCCAGTTACCCCAGGCAACTAGATTCCAGTTTTCAATTCAATTCACAGCTTATTTGGAAAATAAAACGTGTAATCTGATTGGTTGCTAGGGGCAACTAAGCCAATTGAGTATGGCGCGGCTAGTTAAGCATAGGGGCAAGTTGGGCAACTAAAGTATCTCATAAACTACGCATCAAATGACAAAACATCTTATGGACGGAAGATAGATATATATAATGGTAATATAATGCGCATCAAATGGTTGTTGGACGGCGTTCAAGTGAAATGCGCAGACACCTTTTCAATCTTGGACCAAAAAGGTATAAAAATATTTTTACTATATTTCTCTCAGATGCTTAAAAAACTATTTATCTTGCAACACTTAAGTGTTTATACATTAACCATTTATTTGACTTTTGATTATACTTTGCTAAACATTTTTAGGTAAACATTTTAAGGTCTATATACTTTTTAAAATTAATCATTCTTAAATACTGTAAACAAATTAAGATATCTTTAATTTTTTTTTAATTTTGAAATATGCTACGGTTTAATACGATTTAAAACTATTTAATTTTTGCTTCTTTTAAAAATATTTTTACTTAAATATTACTTGGTCAATAAAATATATAAGTTAAAGAGCAAAAATTTAAATGAAAATTTAAATTTAGTTTTGAATTACGTGTTACTTGTTTGCTATGTTTGTTATGATGGTATTTCAGATTTTATATATATTTTGATTATATATACTGTATATAAATAATTTATATATACATGGTATATTATTTCACTTAACGGGTGATGCGGAAGTTATCGGACAAATCCTAATTTCATTATTTGAGCATAATAATTAGTTTTTGTGGTTAATATGCGTAGGCATAAACGTTCTATAAAATATAAACTTTATTATTTGAAACACAATTATTTAAAATGAGGTTTAATGCAGCTGAACGAGAATCTTTTTGAAAGCAACTAAAAATGTTTTTTGTAAATAAACCTAATAAAAAAAAAAAATCGTAAATCATTTTGAAAAGGAAGGATTTGCTCGAAGTACAATTTACGATAACCTAAAAAGACTTGAAACTGTTCAATCGTTTTCTGATAGAAAGCAACCTGGTCGTCCGACATCCTGGACTAGAGGAAAGAAAGCCGAATTAACGAGACTTGTCAACAATCGAAAAGGGGTCAGTCAGAGAAAAATAGGTATTAAATTCAGTGTAAATCAATCGACAATTAGTCGTCAGTTAAAAAAAATGAATATTAAATATAGAAAACGTGAAAAGACTCCAAAATTCACTATAGAACAACAAATAAAGGCAAAGAAAAGAAGCAGGAAACTAGTTAACCAACTCTATAACACAAAATCAATTCATCAATCTATATTAATGAATGTTTAGAAAAACGACTTCTTCCATTTATTCACAAGTATCATGGAGACTTTAACTATTTATTTTGGTTAGATTTAGCAAGTTCTCATTATTCTAAAGATTCTCTAAATTGGATGGACCAATATGTCTATTACGTTGATAAAGAATCCAATCCCCCAAATGTGCCTCAAGCACGATCAATTGAAAATTTTTGGGGACATTTGGCACAGAAAGTTTACGAGGGAGATTGGCAAGCTTCAACAGAGCAAGTTTTGATTGATTGCATTGAACTGAAATTACAAGAAATTGATTTAAACTTTTTACAGTCGCATATGAAAGACGTCAGAGCAAAATTGAGATCAATTGCAGATGGTGGTGTTTTTTCAAATAAAAAATAATATATTTTTATTAAAAGATAAATGCTTTATTTAAAAAAAATGTAATAGTAGTTTGTTTATTTATTTATAAATAAGTTATTGACGTTTTTATTTTGTCCGATAACTTCCGCATCACCCGTTACTATTGGTATGTAACTGTAATATTACACATATTTGTGTGTATACAAAGTTACAGTTATACAAACAGACACAAGCTTTCTCTCATACACACAGAGAGATATGTTGTGTAAGATATAATGTGTAACACAGTATAGAGACAGAGGAGCAAACCAAAGTTGCTTCAGATGAACAGCAACATGGTAGTATAGATGATCCTGTTGAAACTATGTCGATATGTTTTCGCATTCATCACATGCAATGTGCTGTGCATACGCTACAGCTGGCTATACGGGATGGTCTGTAAGAAGGACATGCTGCTGCACTAATTAAAAAGTTGAGAAAATTAGCTACTGCTGCCAGAACCCCTAAGTTTGATTCAATTTTGAAGAGACGCGCTGAAAAAGAGGCAATTTTTGATCAAGCCACATGATGGGAAGTACATACTTAATGATTCAACGCTTGGTTGAACTGAAACCCTTTCTCGTAGACATGGCTAATCCTCAATTGATGCTACATGAAAACCAATGGAAACAGGTGAAAGAGCTTGAAGAATTACTACAACATTCATTTGCAGTGACTAAAAAATTGCAAGAGGAGGATTTAACTCCAGTTATTTTCCTTAAGGAGTGGAAAAACTTGATGTTTTGCCTGTCCCAAAAAGAGCGTTATTTGCAAGTGGCATTGCCGCTTCAATAAAACAGAGAGAAAAAGTACTATTAAAAAATAAGATTCTTTTGGCACCTGTTTATGTAGACCCAATGCATCAAATACTTCTTGATAATTAGCAACTACTAAAAGAAAAGAAGCTCTTTTTGAAATAGTAGTAAGAATGAACAAGTTGCTGAACTGTCAGGAATTTGGTTTTGAGAAATATTTGGACCATAAAGACCGTGCAAAGCGTTCCCGCATGGAAAAAGTGTCATCCCTATCAGAGAACACTGCCAGTAAATTTCAGCACAGCTTTTCATGTGCATCAAAAGTAGTGGAACAATTTGATCGTTCATTAAAAGTAACAGTACTGCAAGCAATTGATATGTTTCCTGAAATGGTCAGAGAAGTTGCCCGAGTGGTTAGTGCCTTGCCACCAACTTAAGTTAGAGTGGAGAGGTTGTTCTCTGCGCTAAAAATATTAGGATCAGATTTGAGGACATTTATGAAAGAGGATCTGACGGAGGCAACACTTTTTCTGAGGACTAATTCATAATTTTATTAGTGACTGCATAAGAGTTTATTGTATATCTATTTACAAAAGTTCAGAAAATTTATTTGTTCAGAAATTCTTTTCTGCTAAATATTGTTTAAAGCACTAAGTGGTTGGATTATTTATATCATGGTGATGAAATATGCAATCTTTAAGTTTTAACACGGTAAATTTGTTGTTACAAATTGGTGACTTATGAAGGAGTCGGAGTTGGTCCATGATAAAGTTAAGGAGTCGGAGTCGGAACTGCGGTTGACCGACTCCACAGCCCTGATTACTGACATTCAACAACTCTCCTTCTTTAAATATTGGTGTAACTTTCGCTATTTTCAACTGATCAGGAACTTCTTACCGGTCTACTGATGAATGTTTTAATGAGAAACTTAATATGAGGCAGCAATTTATAGCTGTTAAAAGTGTATCGAAAACGTCCGTACTACATTAATTACCATAAACATAGAGAAAAGACTCTTAGAGGATAAGAATTCTAAAGGTGTAGTTTACTTTATTTATTGTGATTTGATTGGTCCAAATCCATACTTTTAAAATATAGTATAAAAAGACGACGTAAGAAACGACGAAAGATTGAAAATATGTGATTGACGTAAGAAAGATTGATGGTGATTGAAAATATACAACAATAAACTAATTTGTTATATCTTTACATAAAAATACTTTATAAATACTTTTGCATCTGACTGAATTATAACCTCCCCCTAGTAAATTGCTTATTTTGCATGTGAACTATCACCCTACTTCCCCCTTCCCCCCTTGTTCCTTCAAGAATCATTCAATACGTAATAGTTTGATAATGGTATTGAGTAGTAGTGATGGATCTTATACAAATATGAAATAATTAATTATTAAATTACGTAAATATACTTTAAAAATATGTTTATATCCACCTCCCCTTTGTAAATCACTAAATTTGTGACTGAACTATCACCCCCTGCCTCTTCTAGTACTATAAATCCATTAAAGAGGATGGTTTTTACCTTATGCAAAATATCAAGGTTTATATCAGAAGATGTTATAAATTGTCTTACAAAAAAAGTATTTTTTCATTAAGCTTTCAATGAAAAAAAATATATCATGAAATTTGAAAAAAAAATAAAGAATCATGTCTTTCAGCTCAATCCAATCTTTTCTAATTCAAAAAAACTGTAAAATTTATTTAAACTAAATCAATCTTTTTCCTTTATTATTGACTAAATAGTTGTTTTACCACTTTGACTTTCAAAAGGGCTGCCACGACCCTTACAAAATATGATTATTTTATACTTTTAACACAGTATAAGACCGGTGATATAAGAATTTCTACTAATCATTGTTGTTTGTTTACACTTACCTTTAAAACCTGATGCAGAGTTTCAAAAGCTTTAACAAAAATGTAATAATCTGAAGGAGAAAAAATGAAAATAGTAATAACGTGCAAACAATAATAAAAAAACTGTTTAGTGGTGTTTCTCGAAAATAAAGTTTTTTTGCCTTGTGTTTTATTTCAACTTTATTACCTAAATTGTTGGCTAACTATGATTAAAATAAATTTTAAGTCATTAAAATTTACTAAATTTAAACCTTATTTCAACAGTTTACAAATTTAAAAAAAAAATCTAAAAAAAGGGAAAAAAGAATTAATATAAAAACATTTTTAATTTCAAATAAATATCATTTTAATGAAAATATAAAATAATTATTATACATTGTTTTTAATATACTATATATATATATACATTGCATTGCGTCAACCTATTCTCAGCTTTTATTCTGAAGCATTAATTTTCGTTAAAAATAATTTTTATTTACTAATTTTTATACTAATATTAATTACTTGGCGTAGCCGAGCGGTAAGCGCGATGATCTTCTGGATATAATATCCCTGGTTCGAATCCTACACCTGCAATTATTTATATATTTTTTTTATATTTTGTTAAATACAAATACTTGTGAAGTTTTAGAAAGATTATAAACAAACATATCTAACGATATTATACATTTTAACAAACGAAAAGATTTTTAAAAAAACTAAAAATTCTAAAAACATTAAAAAATGGGGGATATTTGTAGCGTATGTGTCATGATTGAGATATTTATGTTATTTTAGATTTACATTTTAAGTTTTTTTTCAACTAAGTTGAGTTTGTGCAAGAAAAATGAGTATTCAGCATGTTTATATATAGAATATAAAATCTATAAAACTGTAAAGTTGTTTTGTTTTGCAATAAAGCAAGCTGATGATTTGATCTTGCTACTGATGATTTGAACTTGCCACAACCTTTTAAAGCTACTTAAAATCTTTTAAAACTACTTCAAAAATACTTTTTAAAACAGTAAGGTGGTTTAAAAAGTATGTTTCATATAAGAACATAATTGAAAATTCCAATTTTATACTTAAATCAAAACATTTTATTGAATTAAACTAATTACTTTTAAAAATAAAGTTAAATAAGTTAAAGTTATTTAATATTAATACAATAAAAAAATTTAGAGTTTACAGCTATTTTACCACAACCCCGTTAAACATTTTAAACCGAGTTCGCAACAACGACAGAATTTAGATAATCATCAAAATAGTATTATACTCCATTACTTTTTGGCTTCATATACTTTTTGGCTGATCCCTCATCTTAACTTTTAAATAAGGGATCATCCATAAATTACGCAACGCAAAATTTTACTAATGAACAAAACAAAAAAGATCAAAATTTTCACTTTTGGTGGTTTTATTTATACTTTTGGTTGTAAAAAGTGGTTTTATCCAGCAATGCATTTTCTGATAGTTCTTTATCTTTACGAGTTAAATACCTTGATTTATATATAAGAGCCATATTTGTATCGAGAGAAATAAAAAATTCGAGATCTGGTAGATTGTTAAATATCTTAGCAGAGGTCTCATCCAATAAAAAACCACAATTTGGACAAGAACGGGTTGTATCAAGACTTATCTCAAAAGCTGGGTTATCAAGTGATAGCAAAAACTTAGCTCTTGAAATATTCAACTTTTCAATCACTTGTTGTACTTTTATGAAATGTGTACCTCCTAAACCTTGGCGCAATTTGCTAAATTCTTTTTCCAATGGATAAGTAGAAAACTCACTAAGAATGACATATTGATGTGAGCTATCCAATAATGATTTACATAGTTCAACAATACCATTACATGTGTGATAAATTGACTGTGCAGTATCGCATGTAAGTTGTTTCTCCCTTTTACCTTGCTTTCCAGCCCTCTTTAAAGCCATATTTCCAAAATTCAAAATATTTTCTAATCTATTATCATTAGGATCTAAAATTACTGCTTAAAGTTCATCATTGAATCTAATATCAGCACTTGTTCCCTTAACATTGAGTACTTTCCACCATGACACAACAATGTTAATAAAATCTGCCGTATCTTGTCTTTTTTTTATATGCTGCAGTCCTGGATGATTAATTAAAGCATTGTAAGTTTTGTCACAAAATACCCTTAAACAGGTAGAAACTCACTGCCTCTCAATTGGCGATGGAAATATTGAATTTTCGTTTAAATTGGGTATTTTAACTAAATTTTTAGATTCAAGTTTATAAAGTTTTTAAGATGATCCAATTGTGCTACTTTACATACTCCTTTATCATAAAAGTAAGTTGACCAGATTTTTCAGTAAGCCAATTATTTCTAATGTTTTTAAGTAAATAGACATAATCAAAGATTAAGAAAATACCATCATTAGTCAACCAAGGTTTATCTGGAGCTGATCTTTCAAAGGTTTTAAGAAATGCCTGTTAATTCTGTTTCCATCGCATATTATAGCTTTAACTTGACCCGAAGACTCCTTTATTGATTGGATAGTAATATTAATTTGTTCAAAAAGAAATTGAGAGTTTAATTTACTTATAGGTATCATTTTGGAAATGAATGATGGTCCACCAAATAAGCAATTAATCATTAAACCCAATATAGTTTTTGCAAGAGAAGTTGAATCGTCGATTGCTTTTCCGAATAATGTACCACCATGGTATAACAATATTTTTTTAACATAAACCTCATCATGCAATAAATAACAAAGTTTCTGTTTTTCTTCAACAAATTGAAAAATGCTAGTCAAAAAATGTTTCTCATTTAATTTAGAAACTTTTGAAGTTATTCTTTTTAAAGTAAAAGTTTCTTAGCAAAATACTGAAAAGATCTAATAATAACCTTCTTAGAATAATTCTTACAGCCAACACACTGTGTACCCATAGAAGCTAAATGTTCCTGAATTACAATTTCTTTTCTGCCTGGAATAAAATTTTTCAAATAACACAAAACATCTTCTAATATAGACCATGTTTTGATTTTTGAAATTGTAAGAACTTTATTTTTGGCACCATAATGATAAGTTTCAAAATGCAAATTTTGATTAAAAAATATGGAAGTCCATTTGAATAAACTTGTGATTGTAAATGAATAGTGATACTAATCATAAAGCATACTAATGGAACACCAAAATCTCTATCATTATTTAAAAGAATTTTTTTCATTTCAGCAAAAGTTACTCTATCCTTTTCTAAAAAAGTGGATAGTTCATCTTGAGCAAAATTTCGAAAACACGAAGAAGCACGAGTTGTTGTACGTAATGGAGGAAGATGCGTAGGAATTTGACAAGACAGTATGCCGGGTCAAATAGATGGTGGAAATTCAGGACGATATTTTCCTCTAACTATTTGTTTTTCAAAATTTATCGGCCAATGCTCACACCAATGCAGCTCACAAACTACAGTGTTATTAGTTACTTTTAAGTTTGCATTTGGAATTACTTTAATCCACATTTGTTTTTCTTCATTATTTTTAGGTAATCGATATACTGAAAGCTTTAAATTTTCAGATTTCTTTTTTGCAGATAAATAATTTGTACTGTAGGCCTAACCAACGCGGTTTGCAGGTTGGCTAGGCCTGCAGTATAGATCGCCGAGGGACGATCAATTAGCGTTTTATAGTCTATAATTTTTAATGGCCTAAGATCTTCTTAGTTCTGCTATTTGGATGGCGTTGCATACAAACGTCTCTAAACGTGCAAACGTCTTTAGCATATGTTGAGTTTGCAGACAGTGTATAGAACAATCGGGTAAAATATATTTATAAAAATGAGAAAACTTTTGAATTTTATTTTAACAGTTAGAAGTCTTTTTTGGTATATTAATATTTTTTTGCTATTAATATTGCTATTTATTATAGATATATTCTATTATAAAATTTTTCTAGAAATATCGCTTTAAATACAGCAAGATTGAAAAATTTCAATCTTGCTGTACTTATCTCATCCTCCAAAACGACACTGATAACAGCGCACTAAACCATTGAGCTATCAATGAAATGCGGATAAGAAAAAAGCAAATGCTAAAATGGTACACATGTTAATTTTTTTGCTCTTAAAGCAATTTTTTAAAATGAGTTAATTTACGTAAAAATGTTATAGTATACAAATAATTGGTATAGAAATGATCGTGTGGAATAAATAAGTATAGAATGGGTAGATTTGGTTAAGACCCGTATTTTATGGGTCCGGAAAGCTAGGATATATATATAAGGAAAACAGTATGCAAATGGTCAGTGTGGGATAGATTTACAAAGATCCGTATTTTTATGGGTCAGATCAGCTAGAAAATTATATTTTAAATATTATAAAAAAATTGCTATATAATTGGTATATATCTTTTATTGTCATGGAATATAAAACAACAATATTATTTTCATTGTATTATATAACAACAAAAGTTTTAAAGTATTTTTTGTTATTGTTTATACAATCTATTTTGTTATTGAATATATGTCATTGTGTAAACAACGCCTTTGTTATATACTATGACTTATTTTATGAAAATTATATCCTTATGATTCATAGGATAGCCAGAAAACTGAAAATTAGAAAAACTAGAGAAAAACTAACATACTAAACTTTGAACTGTTTTTTAGGAGGGAATTACTTTTATATTTTAACTTTATCTAAATCTAAATTTTATGAGTTAAAATTTAATTTGGTTATTGAAAAGTCAAAGAGTTTAATTTTCAAAGTTGGTGACCACCCCGTTTAATTCTTTTTAAATAAATATATTACAAGCGAGTACGTTCCACTTATTTATTTATCTAAAAGAATTCATTTTTAACATAGATAAGTTTAATAGTAATTTTTATTTGACAATTGCTGTCTTTTTTGTTTAGTACTAGATTCCAGTAAACCCAAGTTACTTGATCTTACTATTTTGAAAATATTTTTTTTTTCTGTAGACAAGTAAGTGGGGAATATTGTTTTATATCGACAGGACAAATATTGACTAGGTTACGTCTTAAACAATTGAAGTTATTCAGCTAACATAAATCTTTGGTTAAAACTGATATTCATTGCTCACGCAAACATTCGGACTGTTGCATGATGGGTCTCATTGAAGACGGTTCTATTTATATAAATATTTAATAACAAACAAAAGAATCTATTAATGAGGTTTATTAGGAATATGCCAACGTAGAGCAAACTAAAACATGTCATATTTATCAGCAGCTTTTCTAATTCTAAGTTTCTTTTTACTCACAGCTAAAACTGCATTTCATCCTATTTTGGATGATTGATCTTTCTTACATAATTTCTTACCTTCTTTATTTACATTAAGCACTATTAATAATCAAAGTAAAGTTATAAAAATAAAAACTTCTTTGAATTTACTATTAAATTGATTTTCTTAATAAAAAAAATTAGTATTTTAGATTAAAAATTAAATCATCTAACTGTAAACAGCATTGCGAAATGGTAGTAATATACTCAATTATATAAACAACTTGTTGTGCCGATATGCCTTACAAAAGTCATTTTACTAAAAATAATACTATTCAAAAAGTTCAAATCCAAATATTTTTTTAAAACCAGTTTCTAAAAGAGGATGAAAAATACTCTCTGAAAAATATAAACTTTATATAAATAAAGCAAATTCGCAATAGTTCAAAATAAATCTTTTATCGATGTATCGCTTAAGAAAATACGCAAAGTTTTTCGCAAACTTAGTGATGCATTTCGGTACTTTTAATGCATTTTAGTATTTCTTAAATTAAATTATTTTTCACCATAATGAATTACAATAATTTAACATGTTTTACCAAAAACATTTTTGAAAAAAAAGTAATTTTTAGCTGAGATGTAAAGCTTCAAGCATAACTTTCCCGTTATGTCCCGCAGTCCCGATATGCCCCGCTCTACCCTATGATCAGTAATGATTACTTTATTAATGTACAGTGTCTTTAAAAATTATTATATACAGCGTTTTACAAGAAGTCCACAGTTTTTTTTAAAAAAAGCTGCTTCATTTCTAACATTTCATGAAAACATTTTAAATTTTGTAAAATATTGTGATAAATAATTGAGCCATAATTTTTTTTTATATATATATTGGTTATTATATTACTGTTCAATTATTTAAATGTCTTACTTCTTTTTATCGGCCCTGTCGTCAAAACAGCATGAAATGAGAGTTTCGCGTTCCGTTGTTACAGCAGTCTCTGTGAAAATAGTAGGAGATGTATACTGCTTTACAGTCAATAGAAGTTGGCATTATCTTCGTCTCTTGTTTAAGCGCAGTTCATCTTTTAAAGGCGAGCGTCATATGGTAACGGTACACTCTAAATTATTCAGAGCACAAAATGATTATCATGATAAACATATTGAAAATTTATTCTGTACTGCTAAAACAAGGCATTTTAGCATTCATGTTAGAATAAACGAAATAGTTTTTTTGAGTCAAGATGACAAAGCTCGTGTTCCAAATGAGTAGACTGCTACCAAAAAGTAATTGGGTGGTGGCTGAAAAACGCAAACTCCATCGGTGAATGCTCTCAATTCATTCTAAATGGCCTTTGAAACGGAGAAGCAATTGATTAATTTGAAACCAACCTGTGTACCTATCAGATCACAAAAATACTCGATATCAGTAGCATTTAGCCACGAACTTTATTTTCAGAGATAGCTTATACATAAAGAGTTTGACATCTTTATTAGGAGTGGTATTGTTTAATAGGTTAAACCAATTTTAGTGCTGATAGTCAGCAGTTGTCCTGATAAAAACCCAAGACACAAAAAAGTGATTAGGGGTTTAGTACACAACTTTATCCGGCAAAATTTTAATATTTGAATTTTTGCTACAAACGCACCTGAAAGAAGTACATTTCATAAGTCAAAAAAAATGGCAATACTTTGTAATTAACTTTCTAGTCTGATACAACACATGACCACTACGACAACCATTTGAAAGAGGTGTTACAACCATTTTGATTTAGTGAAAACAAAATTTAAGTTTGCTGGGACCACACTTGCTGAAGTTTGGTCAAGCTTGATTTTTAGTAATTTTCCCACAGTGGCAGAATACATTAAGCTCACGGGGTCTAAGTTACACAAAAAAATCCTCTTTTCAACATATTAGAAATAGTATTATAGTCACAGGCGAACAAGCCAAGACCTTCTTTAACATGGCGTGGCTGCTCATTTTCCGTAAAATTAGCAAAGGCCGACATCTTTACGGTTAAAATTATTTTTTTTCTTCGTTTTTGTAAACAAACTTTAGAAATAAATAAAGAGCTGTGTTAAGACAAAATAGTTTGACTAAATTTTAAGAGCAAATCTTTTGGAATTATTTTTACGTTTAGAAATAAGTTAATTACAACAAAGATTTAAAGAGTTTATAAATTCTAGTTAAAAATGATTAAATCTCACTTTTATAATTATATGTTTATTTTAGCAGTTTAACACATCTAATACAAATAATAAGTTTTTTTGATGAAAACAAATAAATATATTAACTTTAAAAAAAAGATACTTTTGACTCAAAATATTTTATTTTGAAGTTGAAAACTTTGCTTGTTTTATTAAACATTCTTTTCCAAAATCTTTAGAGTGTTTTTTAAAAAGTTATTTAAAAAATGTTTGCCAAAATGCAGTAGAATTTTTTAACACTTCAAAAAAGCAATTGAAATTTACTTTTACAGTTAATAAAAATTTACATGTGTCACATCAAATATAACAAAACAATAAATAACAAAGTAGACTAAATTGTCAGAAGGTTTTCTAAGTCTTTCCTTGTTCAAAAAACTAATCAAAGCTCCATATTTTTGAAACATATTAAAGGTGTCTGTTTCCTCCAAAATTGTAATAAAATTGTAATAAAGTTGTATAATGTAATTTTAGAAGTTTGAAAGCAATAAAACTTGCAATATATAAAAGCTATTGTTTGCATTTGGCAACTGATCTTCACAATTTTCTTATATTGACATTTCAAATTCCACATAATGTTCCCACTTATCACAGTGGTGCACAGGAGGAAATATTGTAAGATCTGCTTGCTCGTCTAGCTACTTTCTAGTTTTAGCAGTTTTATATTTTTGAATAAAATTTTGCACACTAATCAGATATGTGCCACCTGAACCTTTTTTTGCTGACTTTTTCATTTGAGAAACATCCTAAGTTTTATTTGTTGTAATTGATTCAAAGGATCAGTTGCAATATATTTTTAAGTTTCATATAAATATTTAAAATTGTATTTTACTGTTAAAAACTCGTTTAAAAAAATGTTGAAGGTTTAGTTCATTTTATTCAAGTAGTTCATTTAGAAGATAAAATAACTGTGATAAAATACTTACTTTATAATAGTACTTTAAAAATAGTAATATAAGAAAGTTTCAATTATAAACCACAAATGAACATTATAAAAAATTTTTATTTTAGTGATTTTAAAATACAATCTTATAGTGATTAAAGAATAATTAATAGAAAAATGTTTATTTTTAATCTCTGCTAGCCAATTGTAATTTTGTCTTTAAACAATATATACATGACAATAATTTTTAGTGATCTGAAAAACATATTCAATTTACTTACGAAAATAATCTGATATTTATCCAAGAGTGGGGTTCAAAACTTTGTTAAGTAATTTTCTAGAAGGGAGTTTGGGTTCTAAATTTTGTTACATTCTGTGACAAGGGGAAGGAAGGGGATAAAATTTGCAATAAATTGTGTGATATTGTTTTTTGGTGGAATTATGAAAGGAAATCAGGTATACAGTATGTCTGATTCACTTTATTGCAAGTAATCAAATTAAAATCCAGTTGGGTATTAGCTTTAATTCCTCTGAACTCAAGAAAGAAAAAAAAAAAATAATAACGGAATACTCATTTACCTACTTAAATTTTTTTTTATAAAAGTTGCTTTATATGAACCTTAAGATTTCACTGTTTAATGTTGAATTCGTGCTAAAGCGCAAAATTTGTACCGAGTAATATCTGAAAGTATCATTTTTTTAGAATATTAATATAAAAATATTCTAGTGTAACCCTATTTTAATATATAATTAAACATTTTTAAGGTTTCATTGAATATTATAAAAAATTATTCTCTTGCCATAGAAACTAGTCTGGAAACTTTAAATAAATTATTTCTTACTCTGGTGACTTTTTTTTATTTTAGTGAATAAAATCAACATGAGATTAATACATAAGTTGATGCGATTGGTAATCAGGTTAAAACTTTATTTAATCTCATTAGCAATTGCATCAACTAAAATATTAGCAATAAAACTAAATTATATTCAAATCAAAGAAAAATCGTAAGTTTGCATACTTTACTTATAAATTATATGTTATTTATGTTATTTACTTAAGAAGTTGGCAAATGTAATTTCAAAAAGTTATATTGATTTATTAATGTTTAGCGCTACAGTAGAAAGTTTGAAACACAAATTTTTATAACATAATTTTGAAAATACGCTGGAATTAAAACAAACTGCTAAGAAACATAAAGCCATAATCGACGTCTTGAAAAAATGACAAATGTTGTCTTGCAAAAACGACAAATGACGTCTTGAAAAAATGACAATGCCGGTTTAACGTAAAAAAATAAAAAGTAATAAAAATTATAATAAAGATAAATAAATTCATATCCATGTTTTAAACATCGATGGTACGATTTGTTGTTATTCCATTCCACTATATTTATGTATTTTGCTTGTAGGAAACAAAGCGTACTTCTTTTTATTTACAAATGCTAGTTTTTTAAGTTTGCCAAGCAACGGCTAAAAAGCGGATAAAAAGCATAATTGACAAACAAAGTTTGCAATAATGCTTTTAAAAACAAATAAATAGATAATAAAAATAGCAAATAGTAAATAAAAGTTTAATACACAATTGCAAAGAAAAAAAAAAAATTCAACACGTCTTCTATATTGCGCAAAAAAAAACACTTTTCAGCAGCTGCGATGATATGACGTCATATATGTTATGCAAAGTTCACTGCGCTTCTTTATAGTTGAGTGTAATGAAAATGCAATACGTGACTTACATAAAAATTAATGATTTTAAAATGTATCATTTTATTCTAATATTTTTTATCTTGCTACAGGTACAAAGTTGTTAGATAGATGTGAAGTTTGATTTTTTTGGTCAGTTTTTTATAAATATATTTTATTAGATTTTTACTTGCAGTAAACGAATAAAATAAAAACTCGAACTTAACAATTATCGAGCTATTTTTTGAGGTTCTTCAACAATTACAATTTAACATAGTTAGCAAAAAAAAGTGTTAAAAATTATGCAATTATGGCTTTTACAGTTTTTTGAGTTACAAATAAGTTTGTGGCAGAATTTTATTTTTTGTAAATCGTTCCTGCACGTAAAAACATGAAAATTGTTTTCATTTGATAAGTGCTTTGGTAACAAAATATAAATTCTTTGATTGAAATAAAAAAAAACGTTTACCAGGTGAGCAGAATAACAAAAATATAAAAAATAGAAACAAATAAAAAAGATAATAATATTAAACTGTCGCAGTAATAAAATGTTTTTTATATAAAATATATTTTTAACAATATAAAACATGTTTTAATACATATATATATATATATATATATATATATATATATATATATATATATATATATATATATATATATATATATATATATATATATATATATATATATATATATATATATATTAAACTGTCGCAGTAATAAAATGTTTTTTATATAAAATATATTTTTAATAATATAAAACATGTTTTAATATATATATATATATATATATATATATATATATATATATATATATATATATATATATATATATATATATATATATATACATATATATATATATATATATATATATATATATATATATATATATATATATATATATATATATATATATATACATATATATATATACACACACATATATATATACATATAATATATATATATATATATATATATATATATATATAAATATATATATATATATATATTTATATATATATATATATATATATATATATATATATATATATATATATATATATATATATATGCATGGGGTTTTTTTTTAACCCCATGCTATATATATATATATATATATATATATATATATATACATATATATATATATATATATATATATATATATATATATATATATTTATATATAGCATGGGGTTAAAAAAAGCTATAACCCTAATATATATATATGTATATATATATATATATATATATATATATATATATATATATATATATATATATATATATATATATATATATATATATATATATATATATATATATATATATATATATATATATATATAATAAATATAATTAATAATAGCAGAGGTTATGATTTTTTTGTTGCGAAGACAAGAAAATTAAAAAAAAGCTAGACAGTCATGTTAACCATGCGTGCGAGAAAAACAAGATAATCATAGAAGCGTGCGCTAGTGTTGCGAAGGTAAAATTTACTGGAAAATTTTGAAAATTTACCGCCTGGTAAATTTTTAATTTTTTTTTTACTTATTTTCATTATTCATATAAAAAAAATATTTTTTTTTAAGGAAAATTTACTCTCTTCGATTTAAAATTTACCTGTAGGTTTTGAATCAAATTTTACCGGAAAATTTTTGGCTCTTTGAACCGTTTGTATTTGTTATGTATAAATAAAATAGTATCGTTAAACAATTTGAAATAAAATTCAATATAAAAAAAAGTTATGTAATTCTAAAGTTGAATTTATTTCTAATACATTATTTAGTATAATCATTTATAATTGCTATCTTTTATTTTTAATTTAATATTTATTTTTATTTCAATTGTATTCATATATTTTTACTACTATTCAGCAAACAAACCAATTAAGTACCAATTCTGGTTTCGAATCAGTTTGTTATCTTTACTGCATCAATTTGATATGATAATACTTGTTAGTATTATTTATCAGAATTAGTTCTTGAAAGCTTTTTTCAAAATGCAAACAAGACGTCAGGGTAATGCAAAAAGTCGTCGTAACGCATTGAAGACACTAAGAAAAAGGGACTGTGTTGGCTTATTATTAGTCGGAAAATGTGAAACTGGTAAAAGTTCGCTTGTAAACAGATGGATAAATGGAGATTATAAAGACTATTATATACCAACTGTCGAAGAATTTTACTTAAAATCTTACGGCGTTATGGGGCATAGTGTTAATGTTGGAGTAATTGATATGTCAGGATCATGGGACTTTCCGGGAATGCTAGATTTGTATTTCAATAAAGCTGATAGCATAATTTTTGTTTATGAAGTTAATAACAAAGTTTCTATTTCTGAAATGTTTTTGTTTTACCAGCGTTTGGTTAAAATTCGTGGGGAAAATCACGAGGTTTATATGACTGTAGTTGGCACTAAAATGGATAAACAGCAACAATACGATGAAAGTACGAAAAATGAAGCTGTTGATGCTTTTATAAAAGAAATAGGAGGACGTGCAAAGCACACCATTACGTCGGCAAAGTTAAATATAAACGTCGTTGAAGCCTTTGAAGCAGCGCTGAGTAACGTTGTAGCAAACATGACTCCGAATGAAGACGCCATTAAAAGATTAGATAAATTAATGAAGACTAATGAAAAGAAAAGCATTTGTTCAGCATGTAGTTTGATGTAATAATTTTATATAAGATAAATTGAAATTTAACAGCGCAAATCGCCACTTGCCGACAAAATTCTACTTAATACCATTTGCTCCCTTAAAAGTAAACATTACATGTTTTTACGGCATTCTAAGATTCATGCCGATTGAGTTTGCAGTAGAGGATAAGACCATTCATGAAGATCTAGTTATATTTTGAAACAGAAGCTCTCTGGATAAACAGCTTCCATTGTGTGTGAAGTACTTGTATAAAGTCATAATAATTGTGTATTTAAAATAAGTTTTTTGTTTCTTTATTTGATAACTTGACATTTAGTTCACGAATTATAGTTCTCAAATTACAATAAAAAAATATATTTTATTTAAATCGAATCCGAAATTGTTTTGTTTAAAAGTTTTTAACTTCATTGCGTAATTTATAAATATTTTTTTTTTAATTCTTTTTTTTTGTTTTTTTGTTGTTGTTTTTAACAACTAATGTTATTATTGTGTTACTTTGATTCCCTAGAGATGAGTGAAAAGTAATGGGTTGATGGGAAACAGACTACACTTGGAAACTTTTAGGATGGGAATTATTTTAATAAATCCGCAAATTATTTATTTTTTATTATTAAAAATTTTTACGTCTATTTATTATTCTGTAGAAAATAAAAAAATTGAAGCAATTATTTATGAAGTATGACAAATATATTTAAATATTTTATAATTGTTTAATCGTATTTTGTGGTACATCTTTAAACTTTAAGATGAAACTAGAAAAAATCATAAATTTATTCTACGGGATGGGTCCAGCTCAAATATAAAGGTTAAAGAGATGCACATATAAAAATCGTCCATTTAGTTATTCAAAATAATTCAGAATTTATTTATTCAAAATATTTAGATATTCAAAATCCATTTAGTTATTTAAAATGATTATTCAAAATATATCAGAATATCTTACCAGATTCTCGAACAACAGTTACATTCAACCAAAAAAGTATTATGCGGCGACTGAGTTTTTAATTTATACTAAAGGACCAAAATTATGGAATATAATTTTAACTAATGAGCTTAAAACAATTTCAACATTTAATGAATTTAAGAACAAATTAAGGCAAAAGGTATTGATGAACGATGTAGCGCTCAGCTTTATCTGAAGAACTAATGGTTGCTATTGATAAACTTACCCAACGATTGGAGGTTTAACATTATAAGCTTGGCGATAAGGAAGGATCATGTCACTTGTTATTTCATTTATTCTTCTTTTATAATAATTAAAAATTTAAAAATTTTTTCCCAATTTTCAAGGTACATGCTGGTTTAAAAGGAAAACCTTAAGATTAAACGTATTTGTCTGCATGCATTTTATTAATATAATTTTTATTATACCAATTATTTTATCTTTGTTTTTAAAATTTTTCGAAAGAAATACAAAAATAAAAAGTTAAAATGTACTCAAAAAAGAAGTAAAATTATACAAAATTTTATTAAAATGGTGCATAGGACGATAAAAATATTGTTGGTTAAAATCGTTGACAATGATTAATGATTAGGTAATGATATTTTGTTCTAAAAATAATTAAAAGATATTAGAAAAATTAGATAAAATCTTTTCTTTAGTGTTTTCAATTTTTAACTTTTAACATTTAACGTAAACCCAGCACATGTATTTGTCCTCTTAATTTGTTGAAACCAGCACTCACATTTGGCAAAGTAGGCTGAAAGGCAAACTTTAGGGTTCTTGACTGTAGATTTAAATTGTAATTAGTTAACTAATCAAAAATATTTATGTTGTCATTTATATTTAAAACAAAAAAAAAGTAAACTTAAATCGAAATGCTAATAAACTTGGAGATTATTTATAGCTAACAAAGATAAAAGAAATGCTATTCATAGAGAAAACATAATTTAATTTGTTTTTATTGCAACACTTTTGTTACAAATATTTAATCTAATTTGTAACGAAAAAATGAGTTTGTCTAATTTCACAGACCTAATGAAACCAAATCTCTGTTTTAGCTGGATACCTTTCGGAAAATTTCACTGATTACTTATCTGAGATTTAAACTTTACAATAGATATTCTATTACTAAAAATAAAACTATGCCAATATATTTATGACTTGTTGAAGTCTCTGATTTATGTATTGTATTATATCCTACAGAAGCCACTCCATTTCAACACTACGCTACTATGTTTTTAATGATATAAATACTTAAAGTAGACTCTGTTATCACATATGATGCATATTATGTGAAAACAGAACCTGTTTTATGTTAGCTTTTAACAAGTTTTTTTTAAGTATTAAGTTTTTTTAAAGTGTTATATTTTATATTGGATTTTAATAAGTTTTTTTTAACCAATTTTTTTAAAGTAAACTTTTTTGTGATTATCATTTAGACATAATCACAAAAGCGTTTTTGTGATTATCTCTTAATGTAAAAAAATGACTCAGGCCTCTTTTCTTTTAGGCAGTCGAAATATACTTCAATGAATATCGATTATGTCGATATATACTTCAAAAAGAGCATACAGTTTTCTAGAAAAAGGATAACCTGCAACCAGATAATTACCAATAAATATTTTTGACGAAGAGAGAAAACTCTTTAAATTAATTTATATTGTAATACTTTTCTTTTAACCTTATTGAAAATGATAGTTTTCCTCGGTTTTTTGTCGTTTTTATATAACTTTAAAACCTATGATGTTTAAAAGATGTCTAAAAGCGTCATTTAAATAAATTTACATCTAAAAGTTTTTTCACTGGGTAAGTCATCGAAGTGGATGTTACTAAGTACGATTAAAAATACTAATCTGTAAAAATCATTTTGCGACGCACATTGTTTTCAGTGTATTCTTTAAAGATAAAATTACGATAAAATTTCTAACAGCAATTTTAAAGAAAAACAACGTTTTAATGTTTAAGGTTTAAAGTATGACAAGAAATAAAACTAAAATGAAGTTGCAAATAAATTAAGATTTGTAGGTAAAGTCTATAATACTTTATTATTATAGAACTATAGTAATTTATTTAATAAATACTATACGGTTCGTGAATTACGTTTAAGTAAAATGATTGGCTTGCTTTTAAAAATTTTGGCTTGCTTTTAAAAATATTGGCTTGCTTTTAAAAATGATTGGCTTCCTTTTTAAAATGATTGGCTTGCTTTTAAAAATGATTGGCTTGCTTTTAAAAATGATTGGCTTGCTTTTAAAAATGATTGGCTTGCTTTTAATAAAGTTAATGTAAAATAAACATTTTTTAATTTTTTGTTACATATTTAAATTTTAAGTTGTAAATTAATTATAATAATGATAAAAAAATTGATCCTTCAATGATAATATTAATTAACTTTATTGTTTCATTATGATTACTATCATGAAAAAGTGTTTATATAATAGGGAGCAAAAACCCGACCCAAATACCCGCGGGTACTCAGAGATGGTTAATTTTAATAACTTTAGTTACCCGATATCCAAGCCTTCGGGTCGGTTATTACCCGATTTAAACTACTCGAATATTACCCGTAGAAATACTCAAAAATCGGGTAATAAAATTACCCGATTTCTTTACCCGAAAATCGGGTAATAAAATCACCCGTAGAAGTACCCGAACATCGGGTAATAAAATTACCCAATAATCGGATATATCGGGTAATGAAATTACCCAATAATTCTGGTAATAAAATTACTCGATAATTTGGGTAATAAAATTACCCGATAATTCGGAAAAAGCGTTTACACGAAATAAATGTGAAAGTAGAAAAACTACTAAAAAAAAGAACTCCTCAATTTTTATTTTGAACCAAGTAGTAATTTTAATACAAAATCTTTAATACCTTTAATGTTTCTGCAAAGCTTTTTTGTTTTCTTCCATTTTTCTTTTAATAATAGCCCTGTACTTTTTAATAACTCTCAATTCTGAGCAGTTTGGAGGATTTTTTCTTTCATGCACAAATTTCACATTATTCATTTTATACCATTTCATAGCTAGTTTACAAAAATGAATTGAAGCTAAATCAGGTCTATTATTGTGTGATTTAATGAGAGGTAAAGGGCGTTTTTGTAAACATTCTTTATCATATATTTGACCAGAAAGTGTGGACTGAGAAACATAAGGTGAAAAATGTATAAACGAAAATATTGAGCCAGTAAAAAAATGTAGTACCATATTTTCTCCACCAAATTTAATTTTGGTTTTTAAATTCCCAAAGAAGATAAATGCGACCTTTGTGAGAAGTTTAAAGTTGCTGAAAACACTGATACAATGTCTGAAAAATTGAGAAAAGACTTTGTAAGACATCAAGTTTTTAAAAAAGAAATGATAGATATACGTGCTAATGAAAAAAGGATTAAAATGTTCCCGTTTTACTTTTTTATCTTTATATTGTTATTTTGACTCCGCATACAGAAATTAGTTCCTTTTTTTATCTGAGAAAGCTAAGCGTGTATAATGCGTGTATAAGCGTGTTTTGACAGCTTATTTTTCAACAACTAAGAAAATGTTCTTTGCATTATGGACTGAATCAATGGCGGGTTGAAGCGGCAATGATCTTGTCAGTGCTTTTTGAAAAATTTTGAGTAACGTGGCAGAAGAAAACGACGTAAGTGACTTTATTACTTGGTCTGACTCTAGGATTTTTTCTTAACACATTTGTGTCAAGTGAAAATCCTACCCAGTGAAAAATAAAACCGCGTCCCACATGGGTTCCGCGTGGGTTCCGTGTGGGATTGATGGGATTTACATGGGACGGATTTTCCCATGTGGTATCCGTATGGAAATTTGTCACCTTAAACCCATGTGGGTAATCCCACATGGGTTACATGTGGGAACCATATGGTATTTACACACATGGGAAATCCCACGTTGGTTTCCTGTGGGATTTGCATGGGAATTAATTTGAAAGCTGGAAACTAAAAAAAAAACTTTTTAAAAAAAACTAAAATAAAAATTTTTAAATCGACATTGCATTGCGTTACATTTATATTGTGTGCAAATATTTTATATTAATATAGAGAATGGCAAGCAAGTATGTAAGTACCACGAATAATGTTTATCTTTCTTTATAGAAATAAGATTAAGGTTTGTGCAAATAGACGTATTATTAGGATAATATAATAGTTATTTGAATATAGATCTTGAGTAAATTATTTTCAAACAATTAACTGATGCAAGTTGAAATGTTGTCAAAAACCAATCTCGCATGCATGGGACACTGCAGTGTCCCACAAAGAAATGCAGGTTTGAAAGTCAAAAAATTTCCAATTTTCTTTATTAAAAAAAGAAAAAAATAGAATGGAGATGGGTTTCTGTAACTTTTTTTATGCTCCAAAACTTTAACTTTAGATATAATAAGGTCCTTAAGATTTAAGGGACTTACGAACTACATTGAGGAACAAAAACAGGATATTTACAGAAACTTTTCAATTTTTAATCTGGAGTACCACAGTGTTATTGAGAATAAAGCCTCTGGGTCCAGTTTTCAAAGTAATATGATCTAAAGTAATGTTTAAATAAAATAATATGCTTTAAAATGCATATAGTTATACATATAACTCCTGATAGTTAACTATATGTAACAAATTATATGTATATACATATAATTTGTTATAAAAACTTATTTTTTAAGGTTATGCTTGAACAAATTAGTACCAATTAATTCAAATTCAAGATTTAGTTCAAGTTCAAGTTCTTATTTGTTCATTGTTTTTTCACTATTTTATATTTATTTGTTCAAATTTGTTAACTAGTACTAATTCTTACTACAGTAAGAATATTTATCATTGTTGAACATGATTTTATTAGTAACTTAATATTACTTTCAACATATTTTGACAACATCCTTTACATTTTAAATGACGACAGCTTTACTTTTCTATTGATGTTAAATTTATTACGTTTCAATATATATATAAATATATATATATATATATATATATATATATATATATATATATATATATATATATATATATATTATTTTTACTTTATTTACAACACCATTTGATATACAACAAACCCTTACAAAGCTTACAATAATTCAGTTAAAATTCAATCTGAGTTATTGAAACGTAATAAATTTAACATCAATAGAAAAGTAAAGCTGTCGTCATTTAAAATGTAAAGGATGTTGTCAAAATATGTTGAAAGTAATATTAAGTTACTAATAAAATCATGTTCAACAATGATAAATATTCTTACTGTAGTAAGAATTAGTACTAGTTAACAAATTTGAACAAATAAATATAAAATAGTGAAAAAACAATGAACAAATAAGAACTTGAACTAAATCTTGAAATTGAATTAATTGGTACTAATTTGTTCAAGCATAACCTTAAAAAAAAAGTTTATATAATAAATTTTATGTATAACTAGTTATACATATAGTTAACTATCAGGAGTTATATGTATAACTGCATGCATTTTAAAGCATTTTATTTAATTTATATACTACTTTAGATCATATTACTTTGAATACTGGACCCAGAGACTTTATTCCCTATTACACTGTGGTACTCCAGATTAAAAATTGAAAAGTTTCTGCAAATATCCTGTTTTTGTTCCTCATTGTACTTCGTAAGTACCTTAAGCTTTATGAACCTTATTATATCTAAAGTTAAAAGTTTTGGAGCCTAAAAAAAGTTACAGAAACCTCCCTATCTCCCCCCTATTTTAATATTTTTTTTTTAATAAAAGAAATTTGACTTTCAAACCTGCATTTCTTTGTGCGACACTGCAGTGTCCCATGCATGCATGCTTGGTTTTTGACAATATTTGAACTTGCATCAATCAATTGTTTGCAGATAATATACTCAAGAACTATATTCAAATATCATATGAACATGTTAGAGAATGTTCATATGATATTTGAACATCACAAATTTAATAATATTGTTGTGATATGTTATATAAATAATACCATAATAAATTATGATATGAAAATAAGATAGGATATAAAGGCAATGATCAAAGAATAAATTTACTTATAGAAATTTAGATGTTTGTTTATTAGTTTCAGAATATTATGTGTGACTGCGGCCTTCTATAATAACAGGCCTTGACATCGCGCAACAAGTTTGTTAAACTGAAGGCCAATTCCTAATACTGTGTTTACATTTTCATCTTTTAACATTAGACGAAAGTTTGTGTTCGCGCTTTTTTAATAAATCTTTAAAATTTGATTGGTTTATAAATTAGGTAGCGCAACTTCAAGACGATAACGTTGTAAGGTTCAAGGCGTTAACATTGTAAGGTAATAATATTGTCAAACTAACAATAAGTTTTTTTAATAATTAAAATGCCTTAAAAATGCCTTTAAAATGCAGTGTATCTTTTTGCAAGTCGAACTATCTCAACTACAACAAAATTATCAATTTATACAATTACAACTACAATATCAATTACAACTACAACAAAAATATCAATACTCAACTACAACAAAAATATCAATTTATAAATTTCCGAAGAATCTAGAGGAGAGAAAAAGATGTAGTGAAGCTATCCCAAGAACTGGTTTTATTGTTACAGACTATACAGCAGTATGTCAACTGCATTAGCCAAATGAAGCACCTTTTGAAAGCAAATATGGGAAGCAACGACCTTTAAACCCACCATCTGTTTTTAAAAATATTCCGCCTAGTTGTTAAGCCACACCAGCAAGTAAAGTTAGAAAAACTGTAACTTCAAGTGGTTTTCGAAGCATTTTACCAGATGAGTTAAAAAAAAGTATAAAAAAAGTTTACACATACAATCAAAAATGTACAAACTTGGTGTTCCATTATTTATTTGAGTAATTTTCAATGATTATTCATTTGTAGCTACCATAATAGCACAACTTGTAGTATTTCATCTTTAGCTGTAAACAAATTAAAGTTAATAAAAACAAAATCAGCTTTATTTGAAGCAGTTAGATTTTTAAAAAATAAAGAAAGTTCGCTTCAGTCAAATATTCTATTCGAACACCTTAATGCTATGAGAAAAGTCAATGTTGGTGAAGTTTTATATACTTCAGATATTATATGTAGAGCATATGAGTATTTTGCTATGCGACGAAGTTTATATGATTGTTTGTGTATTGACTACAAGTTGCCAAGTATAAGGACTTTAACACGATTGACTTCAAAAATAAGCTCAATGGAGGACCTAAGTTTCATAAATGGTATTTTTATGAATTTAAATCTATTGAAAAGAATTTCCATACTACTAATTGATGAGGTCTATGTCAAAGCTTCATTACTTTACCAAAGAGGTGCTTTGTTTGGTCAAGCAGTAAACTACCCTGAAAAGTTAGCTAAAACAATTTTATCATATATGATTAAATGTCTTTTTGGAGGTCCAGAATTTATATGTAGAGCTCAACCTGTTGCAAATCTTTCCTCTGAATTTCAGTTTGCACAATGTCAACAAATTGTTGATACGATAAATAATATTGAAAATAGTAAGACACTTACAAAATGGTAATAATTACTGATGGTAACCGTGTAAATCAAAGATTTTTTGGAGTGTTTAAAACAGTTGATAGTAAACCATGGTTAACAACATCAGGTATATATTTATTGTATGATTATGTGCATCTCTTAAAATCTATACGAAACAATTGGTTGACAAAAAAGACTGGCGAACTTCAATTTTTGAACAATAAAGAACTGGCTTTGGCTAAGTGGAGTGATTTAGAAACTATATATAAAACTGAGTGCAATAGTCTTTTTAAATTCTCTAAACTTACAGCTAAATCAGTTTATCCAAAACCAATAAAGAGACAATCTGTAAAGTTTTGTTTGTCTGTTTTTTGTGAAAAAACAGTAGCTGCATTAAGAACGCATCCAGAGATTGAAAATAAAGCATTTGAAGGTACTGCTATATTTATTGAAAAAATAATTTTTTTTCGAATGTTGTTAATGTCAAAGCACCTGGTGCTGGCATTCAGTTTAGAAATGAATTATGCGGAGAAATCCACTCAGTTGGTGATCAACAGTTTCAACTGCTACGAGATATTGCTGAACTGTTGAATTTTATGAAACCTACAGGTAAGCGTGTAAAACAGCTTACGCTAGATACTAGCAATGCAATAGCGCATTCATGTTATGGCTTTATTAATCTCGTAGAAACTTTGTTGAGTAATGGAGCAAAGTATGTCTTATTAGGTTGGTTTTCAACAGATCCACTTGAAAAAGCTTTTTCTAAGCTTCAACAGGGATCTGGAGGTACTTACTTTATAAACGCTAAATCTGTAATTGAAAAAAATAATATTCAACATACTAAATTGATATTACAACTTGACATTCCTGTTGATGGTATCGATGGTCATACTTGTGACATATGTTAAAAATATGTTAAAAATATGTTATTGATAAAAAGAACTTCTGGATAATATACATGATCTTGAAAGCTCAGTTAATAAATCTACATTAGTGGCTGTAGTTTACATAGCTGGCTATGTGCAAAAAAGCAAAATAAAAATTTATGATGATTCTACCAATTATTATTATAAAAATGGAAGTTATCTGTATAGCCTAAACAGAGGCGGACTTGAAATTCCTTCTGATGCTCTTTTCTAATGGTTAATATTTGGCTTTTTTTTTTTCAAGGTGCTACTGACCCTTAATGCAGAACATTTTGTGTTACTCAGTTTCAGTTTATTGCTGCTAAATATAAATTTAAAATCACAAAAAAACAACGCAGAGTATATTCTAATATTCTGCTAAAGAATTACTCACTAATTACCACTCCCAAAATACTAAAGCTATCATAAATTACGTGAAAGTTTTGTAATTTATTATGCTATTTGCTTGTTATGTTTTTTATTTTCTCATTAGCCTATATGTCTCTCAATATGTTTGGATTTTTAAATATTTACCCTGTTGAGATATATTGATAAAACTTTTTTTTTGCTTGAATCAACTTTTGTTGGTGTTTTTTGTTGTTGGTGATTTTTATTGTTACCATTTTTAGCAAAAAAAAATTAAAAATACAGTTATCTTTCTAATATATAGATATATACTTTGTTATGGTTCTGCTTGTTATTGATACTATTTAATATTACGTAAATATTCTTAATGAAATTTGAAATACGAAAAATATGATTATCTTTTAACAATTTTTTGGTTTTCTTTTTATATTTCCGTCTTTACTAGAGATTATTATTAGAAAACATAGACTACCATTACACCCTACCTAATATAAAAATATATCAATATAAGTAAAAGTGAAAGTTTAATCGGCCTTCAGTTTTTACGGCATTTTGCGCGATGTCAAGGCCTGTTATTATAGAAGGCCGTGTGTGTGAGAAAAAAGTAAAGATACTTTTGCATCCAGTGGCTATTGCACCCAACGTCTACATCATTGAAAAAGTACGTTTTTACGTTTTTGTTTTTTTGTTTAACTACTTATCCTAATTGATCACTTTTTTTCAGGATTCTCCTCATGGGTTCAAGCTCATTACGCATAATATGTGTTCAATTACCCATAATACGTTAGTCATTGTAAGTAATAAATTAGGAAATAATTATTTGTGAAATATTGTAGTCATTAATGACTTCAACCTGGCTATTAATTAAAATTGCTCGACTAATAAGGTTCCTTATTAAAATTGCTCTCTTTCTCTCTCTCTCTCTCTCTCTCTCTCTCTCTCTCTCTCTCTCTCTCCTCTCTCTCTCTCCTCTCTCTCTCTCTCTCTCTCTCTCTCTCTCTCTCTCTGTATACATATATATATATATATATATATATATATATATATATATACATATGTATATATATATATATTTATATTTATATATATTTGTATTAATATTTTGTTTTTTAGAAAATGTTTGAAGAAAGTTAGAAGATACTAAAAACCTTGGTATTATGCAAGCCGAAGCGATTTTATTAATTCAATCGACAAAAAACGGCGTGTAAATCGCAAAAGAAAAAATAATATTTTTATTATTCATTTTGGATGTATTGATTAATAGCATTTATTTTCAAATAAATTCATTTTGCAACACCTTTTTTTAATTTTATAAAATTTCGTCATAATAGTTAAAGGTAAATCCCACATAGGTTATAGGTGGAAAACATCACATGTAAAAGATCAAAAATGCTACACATTTTGAATACCAAATGGGATAAAGTAGTAAATACCAGATTAAGTTAAGCCTCTCTGAAAGCTTTGATGATTAATTTTAAATTACTATTTAAGTAATTTTTAAACTAAAAGAATTTTAAAAATTATCATTGAAGCATTCGGACTTTCATTTGTCTAGTATTGATTACTTTTATACCATTTGGATTAAAATATGTGGCATTTAAGATCTATAACATGTAGTATTTTCCACCTATATCCCATGTAGGATTTACCACATAAAACCCATGTGGGATTTACCATATGAAACCCACATGGGACAAAATAATAATCCCCATATGGGTTACATATGGTAAAAACCCACGCGTATCCCATATGGGATTTACCATATGGAATCCATGTGGGATTTACCATATGAAACCCACATGGGACAAAATAATAATCCCCACATGGGTTACATATGGAAAAATCCACGCGTATCCCATGTGCGCTTTTTCACTGGGTAACATCAACTCAATCACTATGAAATATTCCCTTCTAGGTCATTCATGTGTCCAAGAGGTGGATCCTGCCCATAGCGAAATTGAAAAGCTCATGAGGAAAGCTTACCCCAGTGAAAAAGCGCACATGGGATACGCGTGGATTTTTTCCATATGTAACCCATGTGGGGATTATTATTTTGTCCCATGTGGGTTTCATATGGTAAATCCCACATGGATTCCATATAGTAAATCCCATATGGGATACGCGTGGGTTTTTACCATATGTAACCCATATGGGGATTATTATTTTGTCCCATGTGGGTTTCATATGGTAAATCCCACATGGGTTTTATGTGTTAAATCCTACATGGGATATAGGTGGAAAATACTACATGTTATAGATCTTAAATGCCACATATTTTAATCCAAATGGTATAAAAGTAGCCAATACTAGACAAATGAAAGTCCAAATGCTTCTATGATAATTTTTAAAATTCTTTTAATTTAAAAATCACTTAAATAGTATTTTAAAATTTTTCATCGAAGCTTTCAGAGAGGCTTAACTTAATCTGGTATTTGCTACTTTATCTATTTATTTGGTATTCAAAATGTGTAGCATTTTTGATCTTTTACATGTGATGTTTTCCACCTTTAACCTATGTGGGATTTACCTTAAACTATTATGACGAAATTTTATAAAAGTAAAAAACGTGTTGCAAAATGAATTTATTTTAAAATAAATGCTATTAATCAATACATCCAAAATGAATATTAAAAATATTATTTTTTCTTTTGCGATTTACACGCCGTTTTTTGTCGATTGAATTAATTAAATCGCTTCGGCCTGCATAACACCAAGATTTTTAGTATCTTCTAACTTTCTTCAAACATTTTCTTAAAAAAAAAATATAAATACAAATATATATAAATATATATATATATATATATATATATATATAGAGAGAGAGAGAGAGAGAGAGAGAGAGAGAGAGAGAGAGAGAGAGAGAGAGAGAGAGAGAGACAGAGACAGAGAGAGAGAGAGAGAGAGAGAGAGAGAGAGAGAGAGAGAGAGAGAGAGAGAGAGAGAGAGAGAGAGAGAGCAATTTTAATAAGGAACCTTATTAGTCGAGCAATTTTAATTATTAGCCAGGTTGAAGTCATTAATGACTACAATATTTCACAAATAATTATTTCCTAATTTATTACTTACAATGAATGACTAACGTATTATGGGTAATTGAACACATATTATGCGCAATGAGCTTGAACCCATGAGGAAAATCCTGAAAAAAAGTGATCAATTAGGATAAGTAGTTAAACAAAAAAACAAAAACAAAAATGTAAAAACCTACTTTTTCAATGATGTAGACGTTGGGTGCAATAGCCAACTATTATGGCAGTCTATGTTTTCTAATAATCTCTAGTAGAGACGGAAATATAAAAAGAAAACCAAAAAGTTGTTAAAAGATAATCATATTTTTCGTATTTCAAATTTCATTAAGAATATTTATGTAATATTAAATAGTATCAATAACAAGCAGAACCATAACTAAGTATATATCTATATATTAAAAAGATAACTGTATTTTTAATTTTTTTTGCTAAAAATGGTAACAATAAAAATCACCAACAATAAAAAACACCAACAAAAGTTGATTCAAGCAAAAAAAAAGTTTTATCAATATATCTCAACAGGGTAAATATTTACAAATCCAAACATATTGAAAGACATATAGGCTAATGAAAAAATAAAAAACATAACAAGTAAATAGCATAATTAATTACAAAACTAATTTTCACATAAATTATGATAGCTTTAGTATTTTGGGAGTGGTAATTAGTGAGTAATTCTTTAGCAGAATATTAGAATATACTCTGCATTGTTTTTTTGTGATTTTAAATTAATATTTAGCAGCAATGAACTAAAACTGAGTAACACAAAATGTTCTGTATAAAGGGTCAGTAGCACCTTGAAAAAAAAAAAGCAAAATATTGACCAATAGAAAAGAGCATCAGAAGGAATTTCAAGTCCGCCTCTGTTTAGGCTATACAGATAACTTCCATATTTATAATAATAATTGGTAGAATCATCATAAATTTTTATTTCGCTTTTTTGCACATAGCCAGCTATGTAAACTATAGCCACTAATGTAGATTTATTAACTGAGCTTTCAAGATCATGTATATTATCCAGAAGTTCTTTTTCATCAGTAGAAATATCTCTAAAACATATGTCACAAGTATGACCATCGATACCATCAACAGAAATGTCAAGTTGTAATATCAATTTAGTAAGTTGATTATTAATTTTTTCAATTACAGATTTAGCGTTTATAAAGTAAGTACCTCCAGATCCCTGTCAAAGCTTAGAAAAAGCTTTTTCAAGTGGATCTGTTGAAAACCAACCTAATAAGACATACTTTGCTCCATTACTCAACAAAGTTTCTACAAGATCAATAAAGCCATAACATGAATGCGCTATTGCATTGCTAGCATCTAGCGTAAGCTGTTTTACACGCTTACCTGTAGGTTTCATAAAATTTGTTCAGCAATATCTCATAGCAGTTGTAACTGTTGATCACCAACTGAGTGGATTTCTTCGCATAATTCATTTCTAAACCGATATTCACATAATCATACAATAAATATATACCTGATGTTGTTAACCATGGTTTACTGTCAACTGTTTTAAACATTCCAAAAAATCTTTGATTTACACGGTTACCATCAGTAATTATTACCAGTGTCTTACTATTTTCAATATTATTTATTGTATAGACAATTTGTTGACATAGAGCAAACTGAAATTCAGAGGAAAGATTTGCAACAGGTTGAGCTCTACATATAAATTCTGGACCTCCAAAAAGACATTTAATCATAAATGATAAAATTGTTTTAGCTAACTTTTCAGGGTAGTTTACTGCTTGACCAAACAAAGCACCTCTTTGGTAAAGTAATGAAGCTTTGACATAGACCTCATCAATTAGTAGTATGGAATTTCTTTTTAATGGATTTAAATTCATAAAAATACTATTTATGAAACTTAGATCCTCCATTGAGCTTATTTTTGAAGTCAATCGTGTTAAAGTCCTTTTACTTGGCGACTTGTAGTCAATACACAAACAATCATATAAAATTCGTTGTAGTTGTAATTGATATTGTAGTTGAAGTTGAGATAGTTCGACTTGCAAAGAGATACACACCATTTCAAAGGCATTTTTAAGGCATTTAAAAAAACTAATCGTTACTTTGACAATGTTATTACCATACAATGTTAACGCCTTGAAACTTACAACGTTATCGTCTTGATGTTGCGCTATCTAATTTATAAACCAATCAAATTTTAAAGATTTATTAAAAAAGCGCAAACACAAACTTTCGTCTAATGTTAAAAGATGAAAATGTAAACACAGTATTAGGAAATGGCCTTCAGTTTAACAAATTTGTTGCGCGAAGTCAAGGCCTGTTATTATAGAAGGCCGTGGTCACACATAATATAATATTCTGAAACTAATAAACAAACATCTAAATTTCTATAAGTAAATTTATTCTTTGATCATTGCCTTCATATCCTATCTTATTTTCATATCATAATCTATTATGGTATTATTTATATAACATATCACAACAATATTATTAAATTTGTGATGTTCAAATATCATATGACATTCTCTATCATCTTCATATGATATTTGAATATAGTTCTTGAGTATATTATCTGCAAACAATTGAATTATGAAAGTTCAAATGTTGTCAAAAACCAAGCATGCATGCATGGGACACTGCAGTGTCCCACAAAGAAATGCTGGTTAGAAAGACAAACTTTCTTTATTAAAAAAAAAAAATTCAAATAGGGGGGAGGGAGGTTTCCGTAATTTTTTTTAGGCTCCAAAACTTTTAACTTTATATATAATAAGGTTCATAAAACTTAAGGGACTTACGAAGTAAATTGAGGAACAAAAACAGGATATTGACAGAAACTTTTCAATTTTTAATCTGGAGTACCACAGTGTAATTGGGAATAAAGTTGCTGGGTCCAGTATTCAAAGTAATATGATCTAAAGTAATATATAAATTAAATAAAATGCTTTAAAATGCATGCAGTTATACATATAACTCCTGATAGTTAACTGTATGTATAACTAGTTATACATAAAATTTATTATAAAAACTTATTTTTTAAGGTTATGCTTGAACAAATTAGTACCAATTAATTCAAATTCAAGATTTAGTTCAAGTTCAAGTTCTTATTTGTTCATTTTTTTTCTCACTATTTTATATTTATTTGTTCAAATTTGTTAACTAGTATTAAGGCTATGGGATCATCCATAAATGATGCCAGTAGATAGAGGAGCAGTGTGAGTTTAACAATAATTAACAATGGGGAGAGAATGTTGAGACCAAAATAATGTCAATTAAAAAAATGAATTAAAAATAAAAGTAAATTATTTTTTTTAAAAAAAAGTAAAACAATTTATGCTAGCTATGAGCAGGTTTTAGAGGTATTTACACCAACAATGTGGTCTAAAAACTTCTTGCTTTTGTTGCTTAAAACTGTAAAGGTCATAGGAAAAACAATTTAAATTCAGAAATTAGCTTGCTTATCTGAAAGAACAATTTGTGTTTTTTTTTTTTACTTTTAGTACTGTTGAGAATAAATGTATAATTGAACCAGAAAAAAATTGATGGTATATGCATTTTTTATATTATATTAACAATTCAGATAAACCATCATAATATGATAACAAAAACTGACATCATTTTCAATGGGAGATGGCAAAAAATTGATTGAGTTTGATAAAGGGTGAAGGTGTTCAATAAACCAGGTCATCATCTGACATCATTATGCATAGATGATCCTATGATTTAGGTAAAATAAGTAATCAATTTGCCATATTTCTCTTTAGAAAGTGTAAGAAAAAAGCATTGTTATGCTGAGAACCTACCTATTGAGCAAGCTTTGACCACCTATTTTATAAATTTGAGAGACAGAAGTGGAAGTGTGAATCGCAAAAGAACTAATAACAATGCTCTAAATTGATTTTAACTTTGTAGACTAACATTAATATAGTATTTAGAAATAATAACTGAAGTTTACATGATTTTTATAATTTGTATTTATTTCCATTAATTATAAGTTGTCAGTCTCTATTTTATAAAATGAATTAAAAAACTATTTATTTATAGTATAACAATAATACATAAATACTAGTTTCCTAATGCTATTATCTTCACAATGTTAATTATATTCGTTTTAAAGTGAAATTTTGTATCAATTTTATTGTTTTAATGTTGTATGTATATATATATATATATATATATATATATATATATATATATATATATATATATATATATATATATATATATATATATATATATATATTTTTACTTTATTTAAAACACCATTTGATATACAACAAACCCCTACAAAGCTTACAATAATTCAGTTATGATACAATCTGAGTTATTGAAACGTAATAAATTTAACATCAATAGAAAAGTAAAGCTGTCATCATTTAAAATGTAAAGAGTGTTGCCAAAATATGTTGAAAATAAAATTAACAAATAAAATCACTTTCAACAATTATAAACATTCTTACTGTAGTAAGAAATAGTACTAATTAACAAATTTGAACAAATAAATATAAAATTAACAAAAACAAATAAATAAGAACTTTAACTTGAACTTTAACTAAATCTTAAATTTGAATTAATTGGTACTAATTTGTTCAAGCATAACCTTAAAAAATAAGTTTCTATAACAAATTATATGTATAACTAGTTATACATATAGTTAACTATCAGGAGTTATATGTATAACTATATCAGGAATTATATGTATAACTATATCAGGAGTTATATGTATAACTATATCAGGAGTTATATGTATAACTATATGCATTTTAAAGTATACTATTTTATTTAAACATTACTTAGGTTATATTACTTTAAAAACTGGACCCAGAGGCTTTATTCCCAATAACACTGTGGTACTCTAGATTAAAAATTGAAAAGTTTCTGTTAATATCCTGTTTTTGTTTCTCAATGTAGTTTGTAAGTCCCTTAAGTTATAAGGACCTTATTATATCTAAAGTTAAAAGTTTTGGAGCATAAAAAAAGTTACAGAAACTATCACCCCCACCACCACCACCCTATTTTTTTCTTTTTTAACAAAGAAAATTGGGAATTCTTTGACTTTCAAACCTGCATTTCTTTGTGGGACACTGTAGTATCCCATACATGCATGTTTGGTTTTTGACAACATTTGAACTTTCATCAGTTAATTGTTTGCAGAAAATATACTCAAGATCTATATTCAAATAACTATTATATTATCTTAATAATACGTCTATTTGCACAAATCTTAATCTTATTTCTATAAAGAAAGATAAACATTAATCGTAGTACTTACATACTTGCTTGCCATTCTTTATATTAATATAAAATATTTTCACACAATATAAACGTAACGCAATGCAATGTCTATTTAAAAATTTTTATTTAGTTTTTTTTTAGAAGTTTTTTTTTTAGTTTCCAGCTTTCAAATTAATTCCCATGCAAATCCCACATGAAACCCACGTGGGATTTCCCATGTGTGTAAATACCATATGGTTCCCACATGTAACCCATGTGGGATTACCCACATGGGTTTAAGGTGACAAATTTCCATACGGATACCACATGGGAAAATCCGTCCCACGTAAATCCCATCAATCCCACACGGAACCCACGCGGAACCCATGTGGGACGCGGTTTTATTTTTCACTGGGACTTAGCCCAAGAATATGACCAAGACATTTTGAATTAATACCAAGACTAAGAACAAGACAGCTAAATGAGTCTCAAGACCCCTCGGGACCAAAATTTAAGTTTCGAGACTAACATCTCTGATTATATCATATTATGATGCATTATAAAACGCATACATTTATCATATTCTAGCTATTGCAAATATGTCTAGTTGTTCATGTTGATATATTTAGTTTGAATCATGTTAAATGTAATGCATTATAAAAAACATATAATTTATAGTCATATTAAATACAGAAAATATTATTTACTGAAGTTTGAAATGATTGTAACTCTACGAATTACGATAACATCTTTAAAAGCGCATTCGTAAAACCCATGGTGCAACGTGAGCTATGAAAAAAAACGCCATGGTTCGCGCATGGAAATTCCATGGAATTTCCGTTTTCCATGGGTAAACCATGGTTTACTCATAGAATTCCAAGGGTTTACCATGGAATATTTCAGTAAGGGATATACACAATGTTTTGATAACTAGTCCACATGTTAGTTGTAAAAGCTACAAACTGCGCTTTCTTCAATTTTAGTTTTAGTGACTTGAATGCGTGGTTGTTTACTCTATTGTGATGTGGCAAACTTGCCCAGAGGTGGGAATTAAACCACGATTCCTAATCAATTTGGTTTGCATAAGAGCACACTTTCAACTACTTTAACCATTAGTTTTTTCTAATGAGTTTTTTATACAATTATTTAACATGCATAAAAAAAAAAACAACGTGAAGCTTTAACAAAAAATTTATTTGTTACTTAGTGATAAACGCTATTTCTTACATCATTTTAGTTGTTTAAAATAAATATTTCAGGTGCACTTAAAAAAATCTTTTTTAATTTTTTTTTTCGAACAAAATGTTTACCTTTTTAAGAAGAAACTAAAAACATTTCAATTATAATTTTTTAAATTGAGACTTATTTTTATATATTTATATATAAAAGTTAAATTGCAATTTAACTTTTAGTTATAATTATATTTTACGTTATCAACATTCATAGAGATATGTCAAATTCATAGAGACAAACAAATAAACCAGTTGGATAAGTACTGGTTAATGTAAAGGAAAACATTGCACATATCCAGGAAACATTCTATTGCAGAATTTCAGTGGACCTATATAGACATATAAAACTGTTCAAACTTAACGTTCGGAAAGTCTTTTGAGTTTTTCATTCAGAAGTCCACTTATCGTTTCTCGCGCAACCCAGCAAACATTGATTTAGTGAATTTGAAGTGGACCTAAATAGGCATTTTGAGCGGTTTATTGGGTTTTTGAAATTGGTTACTTAGTGGACCATTTGTGGTAGCCGCCAAAGAAGGCTAACCAAAGATAAGCCACTATTTACATTTCAGAAAATTATTGGCTGGCTATTTATAGCGATTTATGGCGTCTGCCACTAATGGTCCACTAAGTAGCCGATGTGCAACACTCCAATAACCGCTCAAAATGCCTTTAAAGTTCCACTGCAAATTCACTAAAACAATGTTTGCTGGGTTGCGTGAGAAACAATAGGTGGATTTCTGAATCAGAAACTCAAATGACTTTCCGAACGTTACGTTTGGAAAGTTTGATTTGAGTTATATATAAAGCTTAATTTGATTATATTAAATAATCTTATTTTAATAGAGAAATAACAAACATAGAACTTTAATCATCTTTGATAGAACAAATAATATTTTAAACTGCTATATTAAGATTAATGATTTTAAATTAAAAAAAAAGAATTTTTATGAACTATTAACTTCTCAAATGACGAGTAAACGTCATTTGTTAATTGTAATCCAGGCAGCAACCAACATCATTAACATTGAACAGTAAACAAGACAGCCTTATATTTTAGTCTACCTGTAACATTTTACTGGTAGAAAAAAAAATTTAACTTCATTGAAAACAAGTCATATTGATAAGAATTTCTTTTTTTTATCAACATTGACATAGTAACGTGGACATTAATAATGTCTAAATGTTACTTTTGCAAATCCCTGGTAACCATTCATTTAGAATTTAAAAAAAAGACCGGTATATTTTAATGTGAAATATTCAATTTTTCAAACGGTTTTGTAATGAAAATTTTTTAAAGATTTAAAACAATTTAATATTTGCAATACTTGATAAATTGATCCATCACTGAAAGACTCATTCTAAAAAAAAATATATAATAATGTTTTCAAAATTAAATACAAATCTAAATTATCTTTTTTCAATTTAATTAATTATGTTATTTCCATCTTTATTTATGCTTCTATATATTTATAATTTATAAAAAGGCGTAAAGTTAAAGCGAAGTAAATTATAAAACAAATAAAAAATAAAAAGTTGAATTTCTCTCTTGCAACGTAAAATTAAAAAAGGTCATCATTACGGCATATGACTGGTAAATAGAAATAGAAATATTATACAAATAATATACAATAAATAAAAAAGTATACAAAAAACTTTTAATATCATTACTTTTTATTATACTGCGAAACAAAATCTTGCAATTGCGCATTTATATATCGCAAAGCATAAACCCATCATCTGTTTTTATGAAGCTGTTAACAACCGGAGTCGGAACATTTTTTGTGAGGCAAGGTGATTGCGACATTTTGTTAAAACAATATTAAGCTTTAATCACTTGAGTTGGTTTTTATTTTTAAAGTGGTGTTTATATTTATTTATTTAATATATTGACGCAGTTTTGAATTATCAATGAAAAAATCTTTACTTAAAAGAACAGCTTTTATTTGGTATTTTATATAGGGAGAAAATTTTTCATGGTAATACTTTTTTAATAATAAATTACTATTGAATAATTTGTGAAATAAGCTCGAGAGTAAATAAATATTGAAATTTTTATTTAGTTTGGTCAAAGAAATTAACTATTAGTCGTAATTTAAACCAATTAAACACTTTTTGGTCACGTGCAAACTACTTGTTTTACGTAATTTGCGCGTAGCTAAAAAAATTCTTTTTATTGTATTACATTATGACTATACTGCAACATATATTGGAAAAATAAGTCTTAATACCACAATAAAACGTTAAAGCTAAAATGAGCCTAACAACGTTTTTTATTAAGTTTATGACGGTGAAAAACTGTTGGACACCGTTGTAAAAAAGTATGCAAAGCAACTTTACATTATCTAATGTTGGCACACTGTTTTGTTATAGTTATAAAAAAGATATTATGTACTCTTATGACTATGATTGTATCAAACACCGTTTAAATAAACGTTGTAAAGCTATTTTATAAAAAGGTTTGAAACAGCTTTGCACTGTTTCATAAAACGCTTTTTTATCTTTTTACCGTCATATAAAAGATACCGTTTTGTAAAACGGTGAAAAACTGAAATTATAATTTTGTGAAAAGATTTTACACCGTTTTATTAAAAGAAGGACAACTTTACTATAATTGATTTTTACATATTTTTGAAACGGTGTAGTAAGTAAAAAAAATGTTTTTTTACACTGTTCTATCGAAAGTTAGCCTTCAAGGTGTATAGTTACATTAAACAGGTGTAAATTTAAACTTTACGCTTAAATAACTTTTAAAAAGCACTGTTTAAAGTTATATCAACACCAAACCGATGCGATTTTACACCTTTTAAATAAGTATGTATTTATAACTTTAGAATATAATTATATTTTTAGCAACTATTTTGTTATCAAGGTTACTAATATTATTAACTATATTGTCGTTATTAATATCATTAATATCATTAATGTTACTGTTATTGCTGATATAAACATAACTAGTATTAATATTACTTTTACATAGTATATCACAGCATTCCCTTGACATATAATACTGCTCTGGTGGTCTTGATTTGTCATGGCATTAGTAATAAGGTATTGCCAGTGGGCACGCACCGTCCGCGTACGGACGTCCAGACGGACATGAAACATTCAATGGATGATACCCAGACGACGCATGCCCACTGGGTTGTCATCAATAATTTGACGCATTGATGATCTTGACTGTCTGACATGACAGTCAAGATCACCAGCGCTAGCTAGTGAGAGGTTTTCTCTTATTGTAATTATTTGACTTTTTATGCTTCTCTACTTATCTATCACACAAGTATCATACCTTATGAGCATACTTCACAGTAATCTAAAACCTGGTCTATATGTTCTGCAATTCGTTAATGCACAAACAAAATACATAATTAATGCATAATTTTTTATTTACTATTTTTTATATTTATTTAAACAAAATATGGACTTGCAATTATTTAGTCAAAGTGAATCAATTTGCAGAACCGAAGACAAATTCAGCTAAAACTAACTTTTTCGAGAAAAAAAAGACTAAATTTTTAAATAGTAAATTCTACATACACACAAAAAATTAATTTTTATCTTTCTACTTGCCTTTTATTTTCTAATTTTCAAAACAAATTTGAAATTTCTTCAAACTTTCTAAATTGCTATTATTTAGAATAAATTGTCTATTTGATGTGTTTAATACCGATAATATCAACTTCTTTATGAGAAGTTGATATTATCGGCATTACAATTTTAGAAAGCTATGTTTACAAAACGTTCAACGAACGTTGCGTACGTTCAAAAACGTTCTATGAGCTTTCATAGAACGCGCTCGATTGTTCGCTATGTTTGTCGAACGTACTTGAACGTTTTTTGTTAGCTGGGGCATTGACTACATATCTTATTGTTATTTTGTTTTAAAAATTGTATTGTGTCGGAGTTGTACACTGTTGCGTAATTTATTTAGGGTACGCTGTTAATGTCCAACAGTATTTGCCTGGATGTCTTTTAGAACATGCATCAAATGATTTCCAAGATTCCATTAAAAATCATGTCTTATATGGTTTATAAACTTTACCAAAACGTTTTTGTTGATTAGTTGCCTATCAAATGTCTTTTTTAAAGTATTTTTATTAGGTATTATGTTAGCAGAAGGTAAGAAAGTGAAAAAAAATTGGGTTCTCAACTATGATCGTATCATCATCGTCGTTGTTAAATCAGAAGGTAAGAAAGTGAAAATAAAAAATAGGAAAGCTACTCCTAACTATACCAATTTAAAATCGGTTTAAAAAAATATCTGGAATTAAACTTTTATAACAGTTTTAAGTTCAGTCAAATGACTATTGTGGGGCATATCGGGACAACAAGTTTTTTATATAGTTGTCTATATAACTACCATTTTGTTTTTAATCTGAAATATTATTTTCATTATTTAGAAAAGCAATATAAGTACTAAATCCAAAGAAACTGTTATTTCATTAACTTTGGTTTTTAATAGAGTTAGATGTAAGCAACGATGGTAAGAAGTTATATTAGAAAGATAAATCATCCAAAATAAGATTAAAATACAGTTTTAGCTGCGAATTAAAAAGAACGTAATTCGAAAAGCTGCTAATACATATGGCATATTTATATTATTAATAAGCCAGCTCATCTAAAATGTTATCAAATAGTTTCAGCATATTTTTTTTGTAATTTATGTGATCCATATAACTTTTTGTTTAATTTTAAAATTATTAGTAGTTGCGAATTTAATAATATATACTAGTTTTGCACTACTTAAGTTTTAAAAAATTTCTTAAGTTTGTTTGTTTAAGAGTATTTTATAATAAAACATAAAAAGTTTTTATCTTATTTTATTTGTTGTTTTTTTTATGTGGTGTATGGGTGTATGGGCGTGTAGTTTGTATAGGTATGTTAATTTTCTGAAATATTAATGTCTGAACATGTTTAAATGATTAAGTGCCTTCATTTTTTATCACTCTTAAAGCTTTACAATTACCAAATAACTGCTACTTTTTAACTGCCCCGCTTCGCCCAACCCGCTTGCAAAATGTAGAAATTTCGATAGTCTAGAATTTTGTTACTTTGGTTGTCTTAACTTATTTTTAGAAAGTTTTTTTGGTTTTTTGTTTTCTTATCAATGAATTTTAGTAAACAGTGTTAACAATGATTGGTTTATCCGCAACTAGCATTTGTTTCTTAAGTGTCCCAATATGCCCCACTCTACCCTAATATGAATTAATTTGATGATTTTATTTTGGTCATAATCTTCGTTAGCAATACATAAAGTAGTTATTTTTTATAAGATCCCAGGAAAAAAAGTTCAATAGAATTTCTATAAACTTTTGGAACATTTGGCCTATAAAAATTGTATAAAAATGCTATAAAATTTCTATAGAATGTCTATTAATTTCTATAGAAATTGCTATAAAACTTTTTTTTCTATAAAATAAAAAGTAGAAAAAAAAGTTCTATTGGAATTTCTATAGAAATTAACAGAGATTCTATAGAAATTTATAGAATTCTATAGAATTTCTAAAAGACCATAGTAATAGTATTTTATAATTGTTTTAATTAACTTTTTTATTTGTTTGTTAAACTTATTTCACATCAATGAATATTTAATGTGAGTTTAGTAGATGTCATGTTTTATATATAAAATATACTATTAGTATTATGGTAGGTTGGTTTTAATTGTTTTCTAATTTTAACCTTGGACACGTTGAGATGGGCATAGCTAACATTATAAAAAGTAAAAACAAAAAATAAAAGTTTTTTTAATAGCCATTTTTTGAGGAAATTTAGTTTTACTTTAAAGTTGATATTAGGGGATTATTTAGAAAATATAAAAATAGCAGTTAGCAAACCTTGTCACGTATATAACAACGGCCTTGCTATCAACGATGCAAGGTGTTCTGAAATGGCAGATGTGTCTATCTAAAGGTTTTTATAAAAAAAAAAAAAAAAGAAGAAAGAAATTATTTGAATAAAAAAAATAAAATTTATCAATATAAATGAAGATGAAAGCCTTAGCAAATTATATATAAAAGTCAAAAACTAGACTTCTAATCGTTTGTTAAAAATCGTTGTCGTTACTATTATCTGTTTTATTGTTAATATTTTATCATAAACTTCATCATTGTTACATTATAGTAGAGTTACTTCTATTGTTATACTGTTTCTGTTGTAATAATCTTATTAATATCAATATCTTTATTTCTAAACAAATTTCTACTAATTATGTCTAAAAATATTCGTGCTAATCATCATTCACTTCAATGCAACTAATGCTTATGTTCATCCACAAGAAATGTAGTTCTTTAAATAATAATGATTTTAGTTTATTAAAAAATTAAAAACTCTTCCATGATTTATTAGCTCTGTATTACATGCTACAATAGTATTTTTCCTTTAGTTCTCTATCGGATAATGAACTACGTCTTCAAACTTCAATTGACAATATATTACATCTTAATGATCTGCCAAATGACCTTTACCTCTTTCCTTGCTCCCGAGAATCTGATACTTTTAAGCAACTAAATAATTACTTTATTTATCAGCAAAATAACAACGACGATAATGATACGAACATAGTTGAGAACCCAATTAATTGTAAATACATAAACATTGAAAAATTTAACTCTTTAAACATTAACTTTAATTGTTTTTCTCAAATTCATTTAAATATCGCTTCATTAGATAAACATTTTGACGAATTAACTTCACTTTAATCTCTAATAAATTATGAATTTAGTATAATCGGAATCACAGGCGAAATGTGATTTACTCCCAACAACTCCATTAAATCTTGGTGGATATGTTTATGAACATAATCCAACAATATATTCATTTATAGGTGCTCAACTTTACATTTCTAATAAACTTTATAAATCTAGAAATGATTTACTTATGCATAAACCCCAGTTCTTAGAGTCAGTGTTTGTTGAAATAATTTTCCCTAAAAAGTCTAATATCATAGTAAGCTGTGTTTATCGCCATCCTAACATAAATATAAATGAACTTATTGTTTCATATCTAGCTATTCTATTTGAAAAACTTGCTGTTCAAAAAAATAAAACTATTTTTATAATGGGAGATTTTAATATTGATTTAAAAAAAACAAACTCGGATAATTCAATCTCGGAGTATTTGAACACCATTGCTTCAAACAACTTTCTTCCTTTCATATCTTTACCAACAAGAACTATTTTTTAATTCAACTTCTAAAGATATTTTTTCCGGCAATCTAACTATTAGAATATCGGATCATTTGCCACAATTTTTAATATATTCATCTTTAAAAAAAAAATAATAGTTTTCGTAAAAGCTATAATTTTTTTCAAAACTTCAAAGAATTAAATAGAGAAGAATTCAGGAATGATTATCTGAAAATTAACTGGGATAAAGTAATCAAAGTTTCTAATGGTAGTACAAATAAATCATAGAAAAATTTCTTCACTAGCTTTATCTCTCTTCTAGACAATCGTTGAACGCATCGTTGAACGCATCGTTCTAGACAATCGTTGAACGCAATCGTTAAACGCATCGTTGAACAAACTAAGTAATCGTGGCTTAACTGGGAACCATAAACCATGCATTACTTCAGTAATTTTAACCTCGATAAAAAAACGAAACAATATATTTAAGAAGTTCCTTAAACAAAAAATCTTCAATACAAACGAATTTTCGAAAAAACCAACAAAATCTATGGAAATTTACTTGTAACACTTATTTGAAGAAGCAAAAAGAACCACTTTTCTAACTACATTACTATCAATAGCAATAGTTTGAGAGCTACGTGGAAGAGTATTAGAACTCTTTTGAACATACGTTCGGATGATATCTCATATCTATCTTGTATATCTTCAAACAACACTATTATAAATTATCCAGTTTATCTCGTTATTATCCAAATTATCTCGGAAATTATTAACTCCTTTTTTATTTTAATCCCTGAAGAACTGGAAAAAAACATTCATTTCTCCCATACTGACTTCCATAAGTATTTAAAAACATCAAACCCTGACTGTCTTTTCATTTAACCTACTGAAAAAAATGAAATAATTTCAGTTATTCTTTCTCTAAATGATGGCAAGGCTTCTGGTCCAAACAGCCTTCCAACCTTTAATCAAAAACTTCTTGCTAATGATACTTCTTCAGTACTTTCTAAAATATTTAATCTCTCATTCGCGACTGGTATATTCTCTATTATTTTAAAAACTGTTAAACTAATCCATAGAAAGGACTCAAAACTTGTCTGCAATAACAATAGACCAATATCATTATTATCAAATATCAGCTAAATTCTTGAAAAATTAATTTATTCTTGTATCTACCACTTTCTTGATAATTCTAAGTATCTCTACGGCCGCCAGTTCAGATTTCTTTTAAAACACTATACTTCCCATGCACTTATTTGCATTACTAAAATGATTCGTGGTGCGATTGATAATCGTTCTTTTGCTTGTGGCATCTTTATCTATATGAGTTTTAAAAAAATATTATTGTAAATTTTCACATTTTATGGTTAAATAAATGGATTAACTTAACATAGATTAACTTAACATGGGTTAACATAATAAAGGAAGCTAGTCTATCAAAACAAAGTTCGATGGTAACTTTGTTGTTTAACTTTTTTTAAATAGTTTTTTATCAAAAAACAAAACAAGCTTTAACAAAAAGTTTTATTTATTTTTAAAATATAGCCTATTCACAACGTCATCATACTTTTGACACAATGTACCCTTTGAAGAAAACTAAGTCTCTTGTGACGGCCTAATTTGTTGGACGGCCTAATTTGTTAGTGCCTTGCTTTCATTCCATGCACTGTTTGGTAAGCTTCAAATGTCATTTTCACAGCTTCTTCAACACTCTGAGTATGAGTAGGCAGAACCGGTAACTCAAACTTTGTTCCAATTAGCGAATATTTTTATAAATGCTGAGATAATATGTGATGAGTGAGAGCGAGTTCACAAATACCTGTTTGAGAAAGGTCTGCTAAATTCGACCAATGCTATACATCTATATTTATTGCAGTGATCTTGTTTAATCTTTTTTTTTGGACAGACTTGTGTTCAAACACTTAAAATTCTAAAAAACCAAATTTTTTGCTATATTTTTAGAGCATGGTGCCAAATTAACGTTCTGGTGCACTTATCAGTTTAAAACTTTTTTCTCACCCACCCAAAGCTGTATATTTAATCATATTGAGCTTGATTTTTTTGCTCACTGGTAAAATAATTTAAAAATTCACAACTTAGTTTTGTAAAAAGTGCTCAACTTTTCCGTTTTTCTGCCACCTTAGAGTAAAAAGTTGACCTCTATGTAAACTACTTTCATTTATTAACATCAGTCTATTTCATTAAAATGATGTTAACCTGATACTTAAAATTTTACTGGTAGCAGCTCTGACTTTATATTCATCATGGAGTGATAGATTTTTAGGCAGCAAAGCAAAAGCGTTGCAATAATTTTGATTTTTTCAGACTGTTCTTTATTTCTTTTAATTATATTGAAAATGTATAATTGTTGATTGTGAAACTTTTTTACAATTTTATTTCAAACCAACCTATTGCAAATATTTCCACAATGAGTTTTATAATTTGGTGCAGCTTATCTTGCTTCTCTAGAAGATAAACACCTCTAGTCTAGAGACGCAATAATCGAACTGTCAAAGTTAACCACCTAGAATGATTTAATGGCCCAACTTTCCCCTTTGCATATTTATAATCAACATTTCCTCTTTAAACTCTTAGAACATGTTCTAAAAAAAGTCTATGATCACTACCCAAATCTTGGCTAACTGGAAAACATACATTTTCAAAAAAAGTCTTTTTATGAAAATGTATGTTTTCCAGTTAGCCGCTAATTTTTATGAAGTCAACTTTATAGTTATTTATTTGGTCGTCTTTGGTGCCTCCATCAAGATATTTAAAAAGAACTCGAAAGGGAAGTTCACTTTGGATAAGTGAACCAATAGTGCCAATAGAGCCAATAGTGTGCAATTAATCTTCTTTTTAACAGGTGCTACAAGCCCACTCTCGCAAACAATGTTAATAAAAGCATTGAAAAGAAGAACAGCTTTTACAGAATGAGAAGTCTTAAATTTATTTTGGATACTAGCAACGTTATCTCTTACAAAAGTTGTGTTGCACCTTTATTCGGAATAACTCTGTGAGTAAGGTATAATCCAATTTCCTACCCAGACTCTACTGTAAAAGTTAATTGGTGTCGTTTGGATCCTCAAAAAAATTATTAAAATTGTTCATAAAGCCTTTATAAAATGATAACAACAAGATTTTAGGCACTTATCTTAACTAATCCAAAACTACAATTCCAAAATCAACCTACCCTAATGAATACTATATTACATAATGCATAAAAAAAATTAACAAAATTTTTAACAGTTTTCTTTGAAAAAGTTTATAGATAGAAAATATTTCTGTTAAGTCATAATAAAAAGAAATCCAGAAAATATCACAAACAAGTTGATTAAACTTTGACAGATAAATTCAAATCCAGACTGACAAAGCTATGGGCTCAGCTATAACATCACTTTAACTTTACAATTGGGTTTCGACAGATAGAAAAACTTGATTTAAAAGTCATTTTATAAAGGCTGCGTTCAATTTTAAAATAAAACTATCTATTTATTGTCTAAAAACAATGGTATAAGCTCAAAACAATAAACAAAAATATTAAGCTAAATAAAATATAAACTAAAATAAAAAATAAACTTTTACCTTAATATAAAAAAAAAATAAAAAAGATTTTGACAAGGACATTTACATAACTAGGTCTACCTTTATACTTTAGCCACACCAATAACTAGTCCCAAACATTTTCTAATATTGAGGTATTATATAATTTAAAATCATTAAAATCTGTTATTTTAACAATCTGTTACTTTAATATTTAAATATGCAGCTCGATACAATAAACGAGGAAGTAAATAAAAACAAATTTTGCTCTAAAATTTTATTTTTGTCAGTTATGGAAATTAGAGTCAACTTGAACTTAAAAACTAAAACTTGAACTAAAACTTGAACTTACACTAAAACTTGAACTAAAACTTGAACTTACACTAAAACTTGAACTAACACTAAAACTTGAACTAAAACTTGAACTTACACTAAAACTACAAACTATTGATGGTTTTCAACTGTAGAGTGATTGGAATTGAAATAGTTTTGGTAAACAACTTCTAATTTTAAGGCACTCCAATAAGACTCTAAACTTCATAACCATTCATACTCCATAATTTTTTTTTTTATGGATAGCTTTACTTTTGCTAACAAGATGACTATACTTTACTTTAAAACTGTCAATTATATTACAAAAAATTTAAGAAATAATAATTTTTCTAAGCTTTGCTAAATAGTATTGACCAATATAAGATTGAACATATCGTTAAACTTCAATAAGTATAAATAATTTAGTATTAAAAATTGCACATATAATATAAATTTAGTTAAGTTAATATTTTACTACTTTATCTGATGTTGTCATCCTTTCCTTGAACCTGCTTAAGAGTTCTTTAAGCATAGTAACTTATTCTAGTAAAATATTCTACAATTATAACCAAATATCATTTTTAAATATATAAAATAAAAAAAAGAATTGTAAATAAAAATAAGCAAAATAAAAAAAAGGGTAAGAAGACTAAAAATAATTTGTATTTACATTATTTACATTATTTACATTATTTACATTATTTACATTATTTACATTATTTACATTATTTACATTATTTACATTATTTACATTATTTACATTATTTACATTATTTACATTATTTACATTATTTACATTATTTACATTATTTACATTATTTACATTATTTACATTATTTACATTATTTACATTATTTACATTATTTACATTATTTACATTATTTACATTATTTACATTATTTTATTTATGGAACGTTGCCTAAAGAACTTTAAAACATAAAAAAGTAATATATGACATAAAAAAGTTGTATATTTCAATCAAAAAGAAGCCGTTTATACTAACAAAAAAGAAGATAAATATTTATCTAATTTTTAAGCATAATAAAATGTGGGTTGATTGACGAGTTTGACTTTGATTATTAAATATTGCTAAACCTATCTTATTATTTAAAAATAATTATTAGCATCTGTTTTAGTTCTTCTGTCTTCACATGTTGTAAGATTTAAGATTTTTAGGCTGGTGTAATCTAAATTGCAAACATTAAAAACCACTTTTTTTTAAATATTTTAAACTATATGTTATGTTTTGTATGAAGAAAGTACATTTTGGTACTTTAAAATGTGCCAAAATGTACTTTCTTCATACAAAATAATGGATAATTTTATTGGATAACTGAGGCTCAAGGTATTCATGGAGTATTTCAATTAAATACAATTTTAAATATTTTAAAATATTAACTTGAGACAAAAAACCAATTATATTATCTATAACACTGTATGTAGAGATTCAAAGATTTTAAATTTCTTTAAAGACATCAATCCAGCGTCAGCATCATCTGCTTCTGCATCACGATAGTCGTATCTGTTGTCTCAGTTGTTAATTCAAACATACTAAAAAGACTGTTGAATTGTTTTCTATTCTTTCTGCAGTGCATCAACTGCATCGTGGTGAGCAGACCACCATGTATCCGAAAGTTGTTAAATGTAGGTATTCGTTAAAGGAGTAAAGCCAGTAGATTTCATCGGTGTGTTGAACCAGAGAAAAACACAAACAGTTTTTGAACGAAGTTAAAAAAATAAACTGTAAGTAGACAGCTGTCGACAACGTTTTGACCAAAAAGATTTGGAGAATATTCACAACATTGAATGTTTCCAGCTAAACTATTTTCTTTGCGAATTCAGGCTTGCATACCACTGTATTTTCCACTCATGTTTGATATATTGTCACACAATTGTCCTCTACACTTTTAAATGCTTATGCCCTTCTTTTCTAAAAATGCAAGTAATATTTTTTCCAAGCTCTCAGGAGTATGCTCATATATAGAAATAAATTCTATAAAATGTTCAATTGGTCCCCTTGTTATTACATATCGAATTATCGATGGTAACTGGTCAGAATGCGAAACATCTGGTGTCGAGTCTACTGAGACAGAAAAGTATTTTTTATTATTTAATTCTTGTATGACCTGCCTCATTAACTGATCACTTATAATTAAAATATGTTCATCACAAGTTGTTGATGACAAATATGATATGTGGCTTCTACCTTTGTTAGGGCGTTGTTGAATGTGTTCTGAAAGAAATTGGTCAAATTCCGCTAGTAACTCCATAAATCCTAAATAATTTCCATTGTTCACATATCTAATAATTTTGTTATTTCTTCAAAAAGCAAGACCTCTCGCCGATAATAATTTAATTACACTTAAAATTTATTTGAGAATTTGACGCTAATAGTACTTTTCAAACGTGTACTGTTCTACAAGACTTTTATCTATTTTCTTCCCTGTAGTTTTTATATAAATACCTTTTTTAATACTATATATGTGCAAAGTACTGACTTTATGGAGACTTAAATCCCTTGCTGCATTATCCTAATTGTAATAACCACTAGTTGCTAACAGTAACTTCTTCGGCTTTTGCCAATAGGTTACAATTAGCACAGAATAACAATACCAATCACGCTTAACTTTCTCACGGCTTAATTCCTCTCGAAAAAAAAAAAGATTTTAAACAACATTGTTTAAACGTATCAGCTGGAAATATACCTTTTGACGTGCTTAAAACACTTTCCATGTTTTGACAATTATTAGTTTTTTATTTTTTACAAAGAACTTTTTTTGTAAAGTTTTTCTTCTTCTTACTTAATTTTTACTTTCTCCCATCCGCATTTACATTTTTTTATAATTATTAATTTTTATTTCAATAAAAAGAAAACATTATACAAATAATATAACAGGCGAACAGTCTGCACTAAATTTTTTTTATTGAGGTGGTATGTAAACAAAATGAAAACAAAATGAAAAGACAATTAGTGCAACGAGGTAAAATATATTGTTGCAGTGTCTATTAAAAAGTTTATATTTTTCTAGATAAGCATTTTTTTACAGTGTCTAGATGTTTGATAGTAAAACATTTAGTATGTGAGGCCGGGAGTTTAAATATCCGATTGTTGACAATTTGGTTGTTTTTGCCTTTTTGACGTTTTTTAAAACGGGCCTTTTTATTTGTTGTTATTTTTTTTAAGAGTGGGCGTACATTTTATATTTATTTTATCTGATTTTTAGTGGGTCTATTTTTTTTCGTGAGCCTATGGCTATAGCGTTCTCAGCCTCCACCTTATTACGGCTCTGCCTAAAATATGATAATAATATTTTTGTTATAATTATTCTTTAAGATAATCATAATAGTATGTATATTGCTTCAAACCCCAGCTTTTTCTTTCAAAAACAAAGAAAAAAATTTAGGTACAAAAATGGAAATGCCCTACATGATGTGACTATCTTCGTCATTTCTTTTCGTCAATTTTCTTGTTTTTATTTTTTATTTTTTAACAAAAGGCAATGAATTTGCAAAACATAAAAAGTCTATATTTGTTTGTTTCTGAATTAGGTACCAGCTATTCCTTTTATTTGCTTATAAATAACATGGGAAATAAAGTGAAAGAAAGTAGTCTAACTATTTTGTGCACAATACATTGTAAAAAATTTGAAACAATATCATTTTATGGCTCCCTCTTTTAGTTTATAAGATGTCGTCGAATTCTTTTGAAACTTTTTTTTCTATCTGTATATTACTGGCTCTTTTAAAAAACGTTCTAAACTGTTACTTTTTTCCGAACTAATAGGTATAACAATAATTTCACTTGTGGATAGTCGCTAGTTTCAAATGTTCCAAACTAAATGTTTAGAGCTTATATATTTACGTTTTTAAATTTTCAAAGAAAGTCTAGATTTTGTTATAAATAATGCCTATGTACATAGACTGGGGTTGTTAAAAGCATATTAGGCGCGCAACGTGGTCTGAAAGGTCAAAATCAGTGCTTTCGCTGCGTACATTCTTTGTGTATAAAGTATGTACGCCATTACTATTTTATAAAAAGTTTTATCAATAGTAGCATAATCAATTGAAAAGATATCAGTATTTTTGCAATGCATGTTCAAGGTTTAGAATAAGTTTGACTTGTGCAGAACTATTCTTAACCTTGAAATTGAGACAACAAGTTGAATTTTGTTAACATTTAGTCAAAAACATTTAGTTTTTAAAGAAAATATAATCTAACAATTAATCGGACAGTCGATTTGAAAGTAGCGACTATCCAAAAATACAACTTTTAAATTGCAAATAAACGTATGCTAATGCGCAGTTTAATAATTTTAAACTTGAATTAGATTGTCAAAAAATTTAAAAAAATATTGTTCCTAATTGAGTAACTTAACGGGTGATACGGAAGTTATCGGACAAAATAAAAACGTCAATAACTTATTTATGAATAAAAAAACAAACTAATATTATATTTTTTTTAAATAAAGCATTTATCATTTAATAAAAATGTATAATTTTTTATATGAAAAAACACCACGATCTGCAATTGATCTCAAATTTGCTCTGACGCCTTTCATATGCGACTGTATAAAGTTTAAATCAATATCTTGTAGTTTCAGTTTAATGCGATCAATCAAAACTTGCTCTGTTGAAGCTTGCCAATCTCTTTCGTAAACTTTCGTAAAAAATTTTCAGTTGGTCGTGCTTGAGGCACATTTGGGGGATTGGATTCTTTATCAACGTAATAGACATATTGGTCCATCCAAATTAAAGAATCTTTAGAATAATGAGAACTTGTTAAATCTGGCCAAAATAAATAGTTAAAGTCTCCATGATACTTGTGAATAAATGGAAGAAGTCGTTTTTCTAAACATTCATTAATATAGATTGATGAATTGATCTCTACAGCCTTGGAAGTACGAAATAATGGCTTGGACTTACCACGGTCAGATATGGCTATCCACATTAATAATTTTTTTGGAAATTCCTCTTTTCCTATAAAACGAACACTTTCTGTGCATGTCTTTTTGTTGTTTGTGTAGTATCCAGAATTTCCAGGCATGTTGTCCCAAAACAAAAGTATTTTTCGTCATCGATGAGTAGAAGCGATTTTGTGTTATAGAGTTGGTTAACTAGTTTCCTGCTTCTATTCTTTGCCTTTATTTGTTGTTCTATAGTGTATTTTGGAGTCTTTTCGCGTTTTCTATATTTGATATTCATTTTTTTTTTTCGATTGATTTACACCGAATTTAATACCTATTTTTCTCTGACTGACCCCTTTTCGATTGTTGACATGTCTCGTTAATTCGGCTTTCTTTTCTCTAGTCCAGGATGTCGGACGACCAGAGTGCTTTCTATCAGAAAACGATTGAACAGTTTCAATTCTTTTTAGGTTATCATATATTGTACTTCGAGCAAACCCTTCTTTTCAAAATGATTTACGATTTTTTTTTTTTTTTTAATATTAGGTTTATTTACAAAAAACATTTTTAGTCGCTTTCGAAAAGATTCTTGTTCAGCTGCATTTAACCTCATTTTAAATAATTGTGTTTCAAATAATAAAGTTTATATTTTATAGAACGTTTATACCTACGCATAAAACTACAAAAACTTATTATTATGCTCAAATAATGAAATTAGGATTTGTCCGATAACATCCGCATCACCCGTTATTCTTAACTCAAACAAATGGTACCCCTGTTTTCATTTATGCAAAGATTATTGGGGAAAGTGGTCTAAAACGGACACCTAAGGTGAGATTGGTTTCTATCAAATTTCTTGCTTGGACAATAATTATTACAAATATAACTGTAGAATATTGTGCAGCTGATCATCAACCTTTTTTTGAAAACCATCCAAAAAATTGTTTTTTTCATAGTTAATTTTTGGCAAAAAGGGTGTTTAAAAGAACAACTGTTAAAAATTTTTTGAGAAAAAGATTATTTAGTTTGACTATAGTTGAAGTCAATTTTTAATCAATAATCAGGTTTTATTCAGAAATTAAATTAAGGCGCCCGTTTTAGGCTACTTTCACGGTAAAATGGGCTCCTTGCATTTCATTGTTGAACGGTTGTTTCTTAATGTGAGACATATTTAAACCTTTAATTTTCTGATCTTAAATTGTTGAACATAAACCAAATTTCCTGAAAAAAACTTTGGTTTGTAACGTTTGGATGGTTACAGTTAGTTGATTCTTTCATTTTATGAAAAATGGCCCGTTTTAGGTCACTCTCCTCTATTTGCGTAAATGTTTTTAGATTGTTAGCCTTTCTTATACCAGTTCGTGTTTATAAGCAGACACTGCCGTAACTTTCCTTCTATAAACGCTTATATACTTTCCTTTTATAAACGCAATAAACTGCTTGTTTAAAAACAATTAAGTTTATAACTTTTAATTTTTTTTAATTAAAAGTTTAGAACAAAATTTCACTCTTAATTAACCGCTTCTTTCGAATGCCCTTAACTAAAAATTTATAACTTTAAGTCTCAAGTTTTTTACAAATAATACGTATGTACATGGATGGGGTTGTTAAAAACATGGTACGCACAAACCTGTCTAAAAATATCTAAAAAAGCAGTATTATTGCATATATACATATCTTATAGGTATCCTTTACTTACTCCTAACATGTTACATAACCAGTTGAAAACATGTCAGTTTGTAAGCAATGCATGTTGAATAGGGTATACTGAGTTTTTTTTTTTCAGTTTTTAATTCGCTTAACAATACAAATAAATGAGATTTCTCAAAACTGCAAGAAATACTCTATAGAATTTGAAATTGCTGTCATAAATTCAATTTGCACTATTTTGGAAGACATTGAAATACTAAAGGCTGCTTTTTCCATTTATTATTTAATATTTAGAAATATATCAGGGTCACAAGTTTACACGACCAATATCAAACCAAAAAAAAAGTTGGCAATACATTGTAAATGTACTACTTTGAAAATGCGTACAGTTTAAAAGAAACGCTTATACTAATAGTTGGCATTGTCGATTTCAATTACTTTGTATGGCATCACATTTGACATTATGGAAGCCTTAGATACATTTTAAAATGAGAATTTAAAAACATTGTTGAAATCCTACAAGCTGAAGGAGATCGTCATCCTCCAGTTCAAAGACATAAATATGCCAACTGCTATCAGAGTGTTTTGAGGTTCGTTGACAATTTTCCATACCATCATCACTTTTGCTACCTCGATAGAATAGCGCTTAACATTGCGTTTTTATTAAAAATAAAGGATATATGTTTGGCTTGTAACATACAAACAACTATTTAGTTGATATATTAAAGAGAAATATACTATATCCTAAAACGAAATTAAATTTTCAATAATTCTAAATATATGAGATATAAAAAGTTAATGAAAATATATATAAATATTTTTTTTTTTGAGGAAGGTGAAGATTGGGTTTTTTTGTGATTGATGAATTAGTTCAAATAGTGATTTCATTTTAACTTTTTTGCACCAGGTTTCATTGCGGTGTACCATGCAAGCATTCAAAAAAAGGAAGTTCAACTGCATTAAAATGCCTTAGGACTATGCTAAAGATACGTTTTAGTAACAAAAGAAAACTACATCAAAGTTGAACTTTAACATTAAAATTAATAACAATAATGAATAGCAACGGCAAGGCAGAAAAAAATAACTATTTCATAAACTTCAAGTTAAATGAGTGGAGCAGGGGCGCCGCCACTATTTTTTGGTCTTTGAGATAGCTAACTTCCAAACATGGAGCAAACTCCAAACATTTACATGTTTATACTTATGTCAAATAAGGATGCTTTGCAAAAAATTGCGATGATTTGGGCTTAGGTACAAAAAAGCCCCAAAATTTTGTCTCCCCCTGCCCCAAACGTGAGAGCAAAAAGTTGATGAAATATTTTTTGTACAATATACAACTAGACTTATATTAATTTATAAATTTTAAGTTTCATAGTATTATCTCTCAGCGTTCAAAAATTATGACAATATAAAACTTGCAACCCCTTCAAAGGTTTAAACTTTATATGGTCATAATTTTTGAATGCTAAAATATATTACTATGAAATTTAAAATTTATTGATGAATATAAGTTTAGTTAAAAATAGCACAAAAAATGTTTTGTCAACTTGTTGCTCTCACGTTTGGGGCAGGGGGAGACAAAACTTTGGGGCTTTTTTGTTCCCAAGCTCCAATCATCGCAATTTTCTGCAACGCAATCTTATGTGACATAAGTATAAACATATAAATGTTTGGAGTTTGATCCGATAGCTATCTTTAAGATTAAAAAATGCTGACTGCGCCCCTAGAGTGGAGTATAACAATAATAAATAAGCTAGAATAAAGTTTTGATGTACGAGTAAAGAAACTTTAATCTTTAATTATTGAAAAAACATTTTTTAAGTTATAGAAAAGTTATGCAAGTAAACTTTTCAATTAAATGGCGTGTGGTGTTCAAAACAAGGAAAGTACTTTTAAGTAATGTAGTATATCCTTTAGAAAATTTTGTTTAGTGAAACTCATTGGTTGTTAAGTTTTTTTAAATTGTCGGTTACGACCATAGATCCACGACGACTTAAAACTACTCTCATGCTTGCCGTTTGATGAACTTTCATAAGTTTTATATTTTTTATGCATTTTATAGTTTTATACATTTGTATATGACACTTATTTTTGTATTGAGAAAAAATTTATAGGTATCTCTGGAAGAAAAAAATTTAGTTTAGATTATATTACTTATTATTGCTTCATAATAATAAAAAAAGGTTTTCAAAGTAATAGCCCAAAAGATTAGATTTATTTGGGTTCTTATACAAAATACGTTGTTTATCAATCTTTAAACAAAAACATTGATTTCTGCAACTTGAAGTGCGTCATAATCGCTCTTTGTGATTAAAATATATCTAATAATATATGATCCCGTAAAAACTTGTTCTATGTTGGAGCTTAATATACCAATCAGAAAATAATCAGATGATTTGTCGTTCACACTAACCGTCAGTTTGTTGCCATTCATTCTGAATGTGTTAGCAGAATGGTTCCAAACAGTAATTTGATATACTCGAAAAATAAGTTTCAGATCTAGTTTAAACCACTTATTGTAACCATCAGGAGTGGATATTGCGGCAGTATTTAAAGATCCGTCAATTGCTTTACTTGGTGCAGTAAATGATGAATACGTAACTGACAAAGATGGAATTCCTAATGTCGACACGTCATTTGATCCTGCTATAATTAAAGAATAAAAACAAACAATCATACTTTTAATCAAGGCTAAAAAAATAAGTATCTTTACTGTGTTTTTTGTTATACTTCCACAACGCAGCCTTTATTCAAGTTAGGATTTGCTAAGTACAAAAGGAAGACGGTTAAAAATCAAGTATGCAGTTTTCATTAAAATAAATTGTAAACCTTTAAATTATATCAATCAAGAAAATACATCAAGGGAAAAGAACTATTGAGATTCTTTTGGGATTTCAAAATTTTTTATCACAAAAGTTACTGTGAATGAGGATTAGTAAAAGTACTACTCACCATGACAACGAATTGTACAATAAATTTTGTTAGATGAATAAGATAAACTCACTATTTTAAGTAACGTCTATGATGTTATTTATAGTAAAGAAATAATGTAACTTTAAAAAAAAGTTGACTAAGGGCCCGTTCGGCCGCAAGAGAAAATTAAACAATATTCACAACACGCCTTTGAATATAGTTTTAAAAAAAACAAGCATAGCTTGAAGACCGAACCCAGATATGGCAATAGCGTTCAATTTAAACAATAAAAGATAAAAAGAAAACTGGTAGCTAAGTTTGATGTGTAATTGTTAGTTTGTAATTTTGAGGATTTAAGTAGCAAAAATAATCTAAAAAGATATATAGTAGACGGTTGTGTAAGTATGATGTCAGTAAATAACCAAGGAATAGCAAAGTTGTTTTTTTATCATTATTAATATATTTTTAGGTGCCCCAAGAAATCCATTCAGTCTTATTATAGAGCACCACAAAAGTGCATTTATGAGAAAATTTATGATGTTGCAATACTTTCCCAAAGGGTGGGGTTCACACCACGGATCCTTTGTTTCTGAAGCAAGTGCGCTACCACTGCACCACGGCTGCTTTATTAAATAAGATCATTGCAATACAACTGTTTAAAAAAAATTTTTTTTCAGTAAAAATTTACACCTCATATGAACGAGTCCAAGCTTACAGTGCTAAAATTAGCTAGAGTAGTTGTGTTATGAAATCAAAAAGAAATAACTTTTAATCGAAATTGGTTCACGTGGCTTTATCCTCAATATTTAGAACCAATCTAGCGTATAGGTTATTCAGGAAGATTGTTGACGTAAAAATTAAATAGTTTAGTACCTAGAAGGAATCTTCATGGTATCACTGTAATTAAAGTAAACGAAAAGAGATCTTCTCCAGAAAAGATATCATTAAAGCAGTGATCGGCGATTCTTAAAAAAATTAATAAAAAACCAACTAAAAAATACCTAAGCAAATGTATGCATGGACCAAGGAATCTGATAAACATATATCTCTACAATATAAACTTCCGCACGGATTGTTTTCTTCACAAATAGGACCAATCTAAAAAAAATAATAAAACTGTATGGCATTTTACAGTGTTTGTGGGGATTATCAACATTTAAAAAGCAAAGATTGGAAAAAGTTATGTGCGTATGTATGTATGTATGTATGTACGTATGTATGTATGTATGTATGTATGTATGTATGTATGTATGTATGTATGTATGTATGTATGTATGTATGTATGTATGTATGTATGTATGTATGTATGTATGTATGTATGTATGTATGTATGTATGTATGTATGTATGTATCTACACAAGTAAAGAGAACTACAATCATGTTAGCTCACTGCTTCTAGATTGATTTGGAGAAGGCACAATGATAATCGGTAATATAAGATTCTCAAAGAAAATTGAATATTTTGATCTCCCTAATACCACATTATAAAACCCTACTCTTAGCATTGACCTTACCGTTTTCTATAAACTGGTATGGTCAATGTTACTTTATGAAAAATTTTTCAAAGTTGTTACCTCAAAAATTTGAGCATGTATGCTCATCAGGTTAGTAAATGTTCAATGAGAAGCTTCGTACCAACTTGCGCAACTCATTAAACCAGTTGCGCAAATAACAACAAATCCCAATTTTATTTTCGATAATCTAAATGAATTTTCTACAACTTTGATTTTATTTTTTTTTCATTTTAGTAATTTTCCTTAAGCACTTAAAAAATAGTTTCAGCGAATATACAAGGTTTTGTGTAGTTCTACTGGTAATGGGATCTCAGAATGCAGTGGGACCTCAGAACTTCCGGTTTTAAGATAATCAACATAAAACCCAAATTTTTCTATTAAATATCTAAAGCCATAAATAATCTGAACAAAGGGTAGAGTGTTAAGTCATAAAGAAGAAAAAATTGAATATTATCTTTAGAAGACATTCGAGATTAAATAAACGTTGAAGAAAGTCATAAATTTTTTTGAAACCTTCTGAAAATAAGTTTTCAAAATGCTGTCAAAAAGTTAGCTGCAAGGCTCTAAAAAACAGTGCAAAAAGATGCTTACACAGAATAAATCCAATTTTCTTAAAATCGCATTTTAAATTTCTTTAGAATAAACTACATTAACTTTTTTTAAGAATTAAATATGAAATGTAACAAAAACAAACTTAAAAAAATATTAAACAAAAATTATAAAAGTAAGATCTATATATAATCCAAAATCAGCGAAAACAGAATAATACGTTTTGTTCTGGAATAAATCAGCGAAGCTCACAATACTTCAAAATGTATTGTGAGCTTCGCTGCCACTGTCATTTGTGGAGATTAGAAGATTTGAAGTTTATTTAACTGCTTCTTTGAAGTCATATGGGGCACTAATCTCTTTTTTCTTGAATATGTGGCACATTGCTATATCTTCTTCGAAGGAAGCAAATGAATGTACAGTCCCGCATTACCTATCTTTTTTTATCGTCTTTTGATAACTTTCCTCTCTCCTACGATATACTAAACTATTAGGAGTATCATCAACTCCATAGTTTACAAACTGGGGATGGGGGGTTCATCATGATTGTAAAATTTAGTGGTATCAATATCTCCCAGCCATACACCTGCTTCTACTTGATTTACATCAATGAAAATATTATTTTTTTATTAGTCTTTCAAATAGCTCATTAAGATAGTTATACGCCATTTCTTTTGTGCAGTTATGGACACATCTTATAAATACAGTTTTCTGCCTTTTTTTTTTGTGATGTGCTTTTGATATTTTGCATCTCAACGCTTCAAAAAAGACTTGTTAAGATTTTTTGTTTGGAGTGCTCGTTGAGCAATTGGTAATAGCTTAGTAATCTGAGGTCCACGGAGGTCTCTTAAGGCTTGCTTTATTAGTCCCAAAACATTTGATACTATCTTCGTCAACTCTTACTTGTTTAAACCTAGGAGATATCTAAACATATTATTGAAATTACAATACTTAAAAACTAAACACTTCAATTTTAGTTTCTTAATGTAATAATAATAAAAAACAAAGTTTTTAGTCCTTTTAACTTGAACAGATTATTTAGTAAAAATTGAACATTATTCCTTCCCCTTTAAAATTTCAATGACACCAAGTCGTTTGTTAACTGTTCTTAGATCTTAAACAAAATTTTCCTAAAATAATTGCTGCCCAACCATGTTTATAGGTGATTCATCACCACTCACCCATTTCTTTTAACTACTTTTTTTTTCATCTCTATGACATCTCTTTGAAACATTACATCTTGACTTGTTATTTAGTTTAACTCTAAGATTAAATGACCATCCCATATCTAAATTATTTACTACTTCAAAGGAATATCAAAACACACTTTCGCACTCGCAAAAAAATTACCAAAGTATGTTTTGAAGGAGGATTGATAATTGAACTATATAGCAGTATATTTTAGGCAAGTATTCATTTAATAACGTAGAGAAGAAATTGAATAAAATATCTTTTAATTTTTTTTTAATTATGCTTCATTCACTTAGCATTTTAAGATTTTTTAATCTAGCGTTTTGTAGTGGAATATAGAAAGTAAAAAGGGTAAGTGAAGCAAACATCATAAAATATACTCAGCAGGAAAAATAATGATTTTATGCAGAAATTTATGATTATCTAAACAATATTGGAAGCACTACAACCTAATGTTTAATCTGATGTTCCCTATTAAAAAAGTATATTCTAAATATTTGTCTGAAAACAACTGAAAATGGTATCCCTAAATATTTTAGCCTTTTGAAATTCTAACAAGAGTGTTTTTTCAACTCTTAAAAGTTAAAAACTAAGTGGTTGTCCAAATATTTTGTTTTAACGAGAATCATAAAAAACATCTAGCATTCTGAATTCTTTTTTTACCTATATAAAAAATTTGGAAACACACTTGAAACTTTTTTTAAGTATTATTTATTGCTAGAAGAATTAACATATTAAACTATATCTGATTTAATATTCTTGATATTTTTTAGTGATTTGTTATCATTTTAAAAAATATTTATATTATTTATTTATTGCAACATTTTTATTTAAAAAAGTAACCCGTTGTCGTTGAGACATAGCCATGGCCCCACAAAGGAGGGGATGGCGGTACTGTAGCACTGGGGTCCGGAGGTATTTTTTTACCTTGATTTCTTTGAGCGATTCCTGAAGCTAAACTCATCTTTGTTATAAAATACAAGTTATTAGTCGTTAACGTTAACAAGTAGTCGTTAACGTTAACTAGTAGCAGTAGTGGTGTAGTGGTCGAGCGCTCGCTTCATAAGCGAGAGGTTCCGAGTTCGATCCTCACCACGTCCCTGGTAGTACGCGCTCAACTCGTTTCTCTGCGCAGCGGCCTTGTTGGTCAAGGTTTGTGTTTCGGAGTTATAGAGTTGAGAGAGGGTTAAAACTACAAATAAGTAGCCTCGTCTGTAGTGGCTTTCTTGGCCTTGAGGAGGTGAGTTAACAAAAAAAAAGAAGCTCAACATGGACTTAAGAGCGCTATGGTCTTAAAACTGTTATGCGAACCGTTGTGGAAACTAATTCCGGCATTTTTCTCATATAAAAGTTCTTTAGTAGATTGGTTAGCATGATTTGGTCCATAATACTTCAGGTTAATCCTTTTACCTTAGTTGAAATTTGTTTGCAAATCAATAAACTAAAAAAGGAAAATAATTTATTTCGAACTTATTTGATTTCAGACATACATCATTTGAAAATATTATGGTTCTGATGTTTCAAAACTAAACTTTTACTTCCTTAAAAGATACGTTTGTTGTACAGAGTTTAAATGATATCTCGAAAGGAAAATTATTTTTTTAGATTGTCAAGTCATTCAAACACCATGTCAAACTCAACTTACAATCATAAATCTGGAGCTAAAAAGAGAAAACTTAAAAACGAGATAAGACCAAAAGAATCTCTTGGTTGTCAAGCAATAACCAAGTTATTTTGATATAAAAATGAAAATTATTTTAATGGTAAAATTGAGGATTGCAGAGAGCCTAACTTTAGCATTGATGTCAGAGCTGAAAATCATTTTGAAATAGATTCAATAGGTGAAAAGTAAGACAAAGAAATGCGCATGGATCCACTGCTTCTGATGGACAAGACACAAGAGATAAGTCTAACGATGTTGTGGCAGAAAAAAAATTAAACGCAGATAATACATTTAATTCTCATGTAATCAAAAATACTCTTGATAACTTGAGATAACTCTTGATGACCCTCGTACATGGCTCAAATTGATTTCAGATGGAGAGCGCCAATATATAGTACCATCTTATAGCTTTATGGAAGTTAGGCAGATATATGAAAAATGACCTAAATTTTTATTAATTTTTCGAAAATATTTTGCGAAGAAAAAATATTTTTGAAAATATATTTTGCGAGAAAAAATAAATTTTTTTCCCCAAAAAAAATGGCCCGCAGACGGACCCAGCGTAGGGCTTTGTTTTAGAATGTGGGGCCCATGGACATAGAAGACCTCTAATTTTTGAAAATTCTCTCGTCGAACCGTATGAAATACTGTCAGAAAATTCTATTGCAAACAATATTTTACTAGGTATTATTATTAAAAGTTAAATTGATCTGAATTCTTCAGGATCAAAAAATTAAATTTATAAATGATAAATTTAAAAAATTTATTTATCTTTCATGTTGAGAGAGAACTACGTTTATATCTAAAGAACTTGACAATAGTAATATATTATTATTAGATAATTCTAGTCGTTCAGATGAACCCAGAGCTGCGACAAGAACTGAAACAAAAACCTTTTCTGTTTTAACATGTTCATCAGTCCGTCTGCGCCAAAGAAAAATGTCGTGAATGAAAACAGTGTTATTTCACTAGATATACATAATGAAATAACACTGTTTTTGTCACGTCAAATTTTTTAATTTGACATCTCAAATTTGAGTCTCATAAAAATCTAGTGGAAACTATTCCGTACACAAATCTATTTAAAGATTTATGTGCAGAATAGAACATTGATGATTTGAACTTATAAAGTATATGAAGATTATGATGTAAAAAACACAGGTTGGTCTCACTAGATTTTCATAAACCTCAAATTAGATATTTTATGGATCTGTGCATATATAGAACACTGATAACTTGAAGTTGTAAAGTTTATCGAAATAAATTTTATATAAAGAATTAATTTTCTAGCGATCTTTACTTAAGATCTGTTTATCGCACAACCGTAAGCCGTGATTGGAGGCTTATTATTACTATTATTTATTTTTTTTGAGATAAAGATTTTTAGTCTGCTACCAAATTGTATAAGATTGAATCAATTCAAGTTATTTATACTTTTCAAATGTTTATATAAAAGAATAAAAGTTTTTTAGTAAAATTTATTTAGAAAATTATTTAGAAAAAAATTATTTAGAAAATTAATAAAATTAATAAAATTATTTAGAAAAAAAATGTCAAGACTGAGAAAACATGTCTATTAATTTTGACTAATAGAGTTAAACTTATGATAAGTAAAACACTTTTATTTTTATTTTTGATAACACTTTTGATAACACTTTTGATAACACTTTAATAACACTTTTAAGAACACTTTTAAGAACACTTTTTATAACACTTTTAGTAACACTTTTAATAACACTTTTAATAACATATTTAATAACACTTTTAATAACACTTTTAAGAACACTTTTAATAACACTTTTAAGAACACTTTTAAGAACACTTTTAAGAACACTTTAAGAACACTTTTAATAAACTAATTTTAAGATAAAACACTTTTAACGTAAGTTATCTATTAGATTTCAGCAACATTTGGCACAATATATGTTTAAAAATATATAAGTCAATTTGTAACATATTTTCTTGTTTTAATAAAATTATTTTATAATAATAATACAAAAATAATAATAAATTTAATAAAAAGAAAATCACAAACTGCTAATAAACAATAAATAAAAAACTTACAATTAACTTTATTGTTTAATGAATAAAAAGCAAGCAAATATTGCCATGCTTTATCCTAAAAACTTTATGCTTAAGGTAGTCACCAAATATTGCCATACATTACCCACAAACTAAAGTATTAAGGTAGTCACCAAACTCTTTATTATAAAACAGTCTAAGAGATAATTTTTTTATAGTTTAGTAAAAGTATTTATGTTAATATTTAATAATAACAACGATATATTGTTGTTATTATTAAACTTTTTTCTTTCTATATTTTGCTGAGCATTTATGAAAAAAGTGCTAAAGATAGCGTAATCGTGACTAGTTCTTCAATGGCGTTTACCTTGTTCAACAGTGTCGTAGTAAGTATGGTGATTCGATTTGTCAGTTATTGCTAGATAGTAGATTAACTCTTGTGCATTCTTTACAAAATATTTTAAAGACATTCATTAAACTGAAGTTGAGTATTAAGACCGCACTCGTTAGGATTAAAAATTATTAATTCTAAAGGATCATTGCGTCTTACATCAGCTCCACTGCGTTTTATTTTCAAACTTTTCCGTTAGGTTAGTACTTTATTTATAAATGTCACCGTATCTGTACAGAATTTAAAATTATTTGAGAAAAATAGCTAGGCAGGCATTATATACTTTATCTGAATAAAACTCCTAGGCCATTAAAACACTGTCTTTCTATTGAATTTGAAGCATTTGCAAATTTATTGTCTTACAAATTAAAAAACCTTTGTGATTCTAAATAATAGAAACATTTAAGGTGCTCCCACCTAACTTCTTTTTGAATATCATTATAAGTGTACACTTTTTCTTTTACCCAATGCCATAGATCTCTAATGTTTTTCAAAAGATGACCAAAGTCAAACTAGAAATAAACCCTTATTCTCTGTTTTCCAAAACTTACCTAAAATTTTGCAATTTAATTTAAAAAATGCTTCACTCACACAATAACAATCACATATAACAACTTTTATATCAACAAAAGATGGTTTTATAAGTCTAATGGTGGAGTTTATTTGTTTAAACATAAAGTTTGAGTTTAAGTCTGAAATTAAAATTATCCTTAATAAAAATTTAGGTTCATCTTTGAGACAAAATTCCCAATACAGTTTTAGCCAATAATGAATAATAACCTAGAGATTTACCAAATAATGTTCCAACATGGTAACGACAATATGGTACGGTATCACTTTTTACTTATACTTTTTATTGTAGAAAAAATAAATAAAATTTATAAATAAGTAAAAAATGCTACCAAAAACTTCGCTCATAATTTTGAATAAAAAGCTGCGATCATTGGTTTTGGAAATAAAGTAAGTTGCTTGAAGAATAGTGTTTCTTGTACTAATTAATGGTAGTTAAAATTCAGGTTTTAAATAATTGCATAAAGCACGAGACGTTGAAAATTATTCAAATAAAAAAATTAAAGTTGTTTATTTAGTTTTCCGCCTTGCTCTGCAGACAAAACTAATTTTTTTTGCTGAATGTTTTTGTCATGATTTTTCTAGACATTTAAAAAAATGAGTTATTTTCTTAAACTTTGACAAGGAATCAACAATACAGTTTCTAGATTAAATTTAATGAAACGTTTTCTTCCTCAATGATTTGTTTCAAAATGTAAATTTTGAAAACTTCGACAAAAAATCGAGAATTTCCATAAAAATTGTATATTTAATAGTAATTCTTTTTATAATCATGTTTGTTACAAGTAGAATTTAAAGTATTCAGAGATTACTTAGTAGTTATTTTATCAATTGTAACGTTTTGAACGACGCTAGAATGTTTTAATGTTGCTCTGTGCTGTTTGCAGATTTGTATATGCAGTAGCGATTTGAATTATATGTGTTTTTGGCCATTTAAAGCATGGTATCTTGGTCATTGTTTACTGTGTATAGTAACTCTTTCAAATATTCTGGCAATTGCAATTGGTATAAAAAACCACTTTGTCTGTAGATAATTTTTTAGGGTTTTTAATATTTTGAACCTTAATACTTCTTTGTTCTTTATATCTAATAATCAATAAACTGTTCTTTGTACCTAGTAAATCAATAAACTGTTAAACTTTTACAGCCTTCATGTTTTTGGTGATTTGGTAATTTGCAGCCATACATACAACACTTTTTGGCATCTATTTGGTATAGTTATTTGGAAATTTCAAAAGTTTCATATCAATTACATACAATGTTTCATAGAAAATGTTTCAGCTATACCAGATTATTAGCCATAATAATAAGATGCTAACTTTTTAAGTCCTAATATTGTTAGAAAATACTTGAGAGCAAAAAGTTAAAGTAAAAATATTTAAAATAAAAAACATTACTAATACAAGTTATCGAAAATAAAAAAAATAAACGATCTTAATTTTAAAAACTCAAAAACTTTCTAAGATCGATTATCTAGCATAACCATTAAAATGTGTGTGCTTTCATCTTGTACTACTGTAATAAAAGTCCCCCACTCACGGCTTACAATGGCCTTTTGTATAGGCCTTTGGTATAAATTGTTAGAGTGCATCATAATCCCTCCGATTTTAGGGATCATAAAGGCGATGGTTTATTATAAAACTTATTTTATCTGGTTACTTTTTTTTTTTTAATTTAGAATATCTTAATTTTTTTTTTTTTAATTTTTCAACATTACAACAATCATAGTTAATATTATTAAAATATATCAATTAAATATGATAATTTATTATAGAACATATCCCTTAAATATGAGGAGTATTTTTTCAAGAAATGCATAGTCACAAGAATAAATGTTTTGAGTTTACTCCATTTTCTAATTTTATATACTAAAATCTATTATCCATGTAAATATTAAATCTAATAACAGCCGGGTCTTAATAATAAATAACGAAAACAACAATACCTGCTGTTGTTTACGTATAGCTAGCCCAGTTTTTCGTTGATTTCTCAAAATCAATTTACTCAAAATTAGGACTTTTTGAAAATTCACACCTCATATGTGCATATAATTCTTTAGTTTTTTTAAAAAGTTATGTTAAAAGTTAATTGGATACAAGTGATTAAAAGTAAAAAGCGAAAGGATTAAAACTTAAATGTTTAAGTAGTGGTAAGTAACTGCATCATAAGTAGTGGTAATATTCGACGAGGAATATAGAAGAAAGCATGAAATTAATGCATATAGTGGTGACAAAATAAAGACTAAACATTTTGGCACTTCTCACAATTCCTACAACAAATACCATAGTAATAAAAAAAAGGAGGTGGAGTTACCATAATTACATTACAATCTATTTTTAGTGTCTTTGCAAAGCCTTTAAAACCCAATTTCTATCAAAAATGTTTCAAAAAAGCAATTCCACTTTCTTTTCAATTTCTTTTAAAGTGGATTTTGTAAATAGAGTTAATTTAAATATTTGTTTTTGCGACAAAATTTGGCTTAAAAACTAACCGATTATGATTCTTTCTTAACTTCTAATAGCAGATCATCGTTGCAATATTATATAGAACTTAAAAGAAACATTCAAACATTAAAGTGTTTACCCGATTATTAAAATGACGCTTACAACAACCCCTATTTGACATCTACTCGCGCCCGCCCTGTCAATGTGTATAATAAAGATTATTTATATTACATATATTATATATATATATATATATATATATATATATATATATATATATAGATATATATATATATATATATATATATATATATATATATACATAAATAAGTTTAATTTTGCTGTGAGCATATATTCAGCAAGAGTGCTCGATGAATGCTATCAGAGCTATATAATTGATTTTTTGACGAGAATTGAAAAATAACTACATGATTTTTACTACTAAAAGTTTCATGCGTTTAGCAATCATCAGGTAAAAAATACATTGTTTTTTTCGTTAAAAAATATACGCAATAAACATCGTGGCGTTAAAAACCACAAACACTCATTCGCAAATAAAAAGATGAAAAATTCAACCACCCTTTCAAAGTATATATGGCAGATAAAAGAAAACTTAAAAATAACACCAAAATTAAGTTGGTCAATAATTAAACAAGTCCTTGTCTACAGCAACGTAACAAAAAAAATGCTTGCTTTGCCTTCATGAAAAACTTTGCATAATGTCATACAAAGGAAAGCAAAAATTATTAAAAAAACAGAAATTATTTCTAAGTGCCGTCACGAAAACAAGTTCTTGCTTGACAACCACGAGCCCAAAGATTAAAAAACCAAACGATGCTCGCAAATAGTTATAGTTTTATAACTGTTTTTGAACGCCACGATGTTTATTGAGTATATTTTTTAACGAAAAAAACAATGTATTTTTTACCTGATGATTGCTAAACGCATGAAACTTTTAGTAGTAAAAACCATGTAGTTAATTTTTTAATCTCGTCAAAAAATCAAATATATATACATATATATATATATATACATATATATATGTATATATATATGTATATATATATATATATATATATATATATATATATATATATATATATATATATATATATATATATATATATATATATATACATATACATATGTGTATATATATATATATATATATATATATATATATATATATATATATACACATATATATATATATATACATATACATATATATATATATATACATATATATATATATATACATATATATATATATATATATATACATATATATATATGTATATATATATATATATATATATATGTATATATATATATATATATATATATATATATATATATATATATATATATATATATATATAAATAAACCAATATAAAATGTATGCTAATCTATCGAAAAATTGACACTTACGTTATCTTTATAAAATAGCATTGAAGGTAACAATGAGTTAAATAATAACAAAAAATAGAAATAACATCATATTAAAATTATGTAAGAACATTCTCACATTTGTGTTGTTTGTAAAATCAGTTATTATTACTTTCCATTGTTGATTGGCTGAACTGTTTGATGTGTCAGCCTTTGAGGACATCAACTCGCAAGTACGTTGATTTTCATTATAGTTGGCATATTCACAAGCAGGACTTCTGACACGGTAGGTTCCGCAATTATTAATACTATCTGCATAAAATGATGATTCAATGACTCCCCAATAGTATTTATTTGGTATTAAGTTAAAGTTTGCGTATGATAAGCATGGTAGCCTTGTTATTATAGAACTGATGCTAGTAAAAGATGTTGCCCAAATGTAAACAAATCTTTATAAACATATATATATATATATATATATATATATATATATATATATATATATATATATATATATATATATATATATTTAAACAATTTTAAAATGTATTCTACAAAATAGAGTTCTCAATGTTCTTAAAAGAACAGAGCAATTATAAATTAGTAGAAAATCACTTATTAAAAATTTTTCTCATTCAACACTGTGTTTCATCAATTAAGACTCATCAAAAATGAATGATCAAATTAATCAAACTTCAATTTATACTAAAAATTAAATTACCAGAAGTCGCAAATATCTTAACTACTGTATATTTTTACACATTTGTGGAATTTGCTGACACTTTTATAAAAAGAATTCATTAGAAATGATTACTTATGCTTATTTTTATTTTTTAATTTCAAAAGGGGGATTTAATGTAGCTATTATTTGGGCTCATTTATTTTTATAGCTTTTTAGGAGAAACTTATTTTCGTGCCTACATTTAGAAATTAATTCGGATTTTTTGTTTATTAAGCATTTTTGGTTTGCATGTGTAATTATTTCAAACTTTTTTTGTTGGCATAGTATGCATTTTTTGCAAATATTGTTATATGCAGGTGCTGTTTTAAGGATAGACCAATTCAGTATAAAATCATCAATACTTTTACGTTTTTATTCCCATATATATTTTGACAGCATGGTGTCTTTTGAATACTTTTTATTTTTCAAAGATTGCTTATGATGGGCAAAACGTTTTTTCCATTCTCCCTCTGTTATGCCAATATATTGTGTATCAGGTACATTCTGAGAGGAAACAACACATTTATATACCACATTTTTTGATAAACAACTTCCACTCATTGGACAATTGTTTTTTTTTTAAAATTACATTTTTCTGTAGCTTTTTTATTTAGGATTTCTTTTTTGTTTAACAAAGCATTATTGTGACCGTTTATAATTCTTTTTATACTTTTTGTGCAACTGCATTTTTTGTTTAATAAGCATTTTTGGTTTGCATGAGTAATTATTTCAAACTTTTCTTGTAGGCATAGTATGCATTTTTTGCAAATATTTTTATATGCAGGCGCTGTTTTAAGGATGGACCAATTCAGTATAAAATCATCAATACTTTTACCTTTTAATTCCCATATAAACTTTGACGGCACGTTGTCTTCTGAATACATTTTATTTTTCGAAGATTCTGTTATGCTAATATATGTGTATCAGGTACATTCTTAGAAGAAACAACAGATTTATATACCACATTTTTTGATAAACAACTTTTAAAAAACAAAATTGGTCGATAAGCATTTCCCGTCCTCTAATAAATTACATAAAAATTTTAATCGAAATACAGTTAAGTAGGCTGCAGTTGCACAAAAAGAATGAAAAAAATTATAAACGGTTACAATAATGCTTTGTTAAACAAAAAAGAAATCCTAAATAAAAAAGCTACAGAAAAATGTAATTGTAAAAAAAAAAAACAATTGTCCAATGAGTGGAAGTTGTTTATCAAAAAATGTGGTATATAAATGTGTTGTTTCCTCTCAGAATGTACCTGATACACAATATATTGGCATAACAGAGGGAGAATGGAAAAAACGTTTTGCCCATCATAAGCAATCTTTGAAAAATAAAAAGAATTCAAAAGACACCATGCTTTCAAAATACATATGGGAATTAAAAGGTAAAAGTATTGATGATTTTATATCATATCATATTATATTATATATCATATTATAATATATATCATATATTATATATCATATTTTAAAAGTATTGATGATTTTATATCATATCATATTATATTATATATCATATTTGAATTGGTCCATCCTTAAAACAGCGCCTGCATATAACAATATTTGCAAAAATGCATACTATGCCTACAAGAAAAGTTTGAAATATTTACTCATGCAAACCAAAAATGCGTATTAAACAAAAAATCCGAATTAATTTTTAAATTTAGGCACGAATATAAGTTTCTCCTAAAAAACTATAAAAATAAATGAGCTCAAATAATAGTTACATTAAATCCCCCTTTGAAAATTAAAAAAAAAAACATACATAATCATTTCTAATGAATTCTTTTTATAATAGTGTCAGGAAAGTTCACAAATGTGTGAAAATTTACAGTAGTTAAGATATTTGCGACTTCTTGTAATTTAATTTTTAGTATAAATTAAAGTTTGATTAATTTGATCATTCATTTCTGATGAGTCTTTATTGATGAAACACAATGTTGAATGAGAAAAATTTTTGTTAAGTGATTTTCTACTAATTTATAATTGCTCTGTTCTTTTTAGAACATTGAGCACCCTGTTTTTTAGAATACATTTTAAAACTGTATATATATATATATATATATATATATATATATATATATATATATATATATATATATATATATATATATATATATATATATATATATATATATATATTCATATATATATATATATATATATATATATATATATATATATGTATATATATATATATATATATATATATATATATATATATATAAATATATATTTTTATATTTATATATATATATAAATATATATATATATATATATATATATGTATATATATATATATATATATATTATTTTTATATATTAATAATTATAAACAAACATACACATAAAAATAAAAAAAATATTTTATAATGTCAACTTCAAATTGCAAACCAATTAACTAAATGATTTGCAAACTTTGAATATTAGTTAAACTAAATAGACTCTATCTCATTCTTTTGCAAAATAGCAAGTTTTACCAAGACACAGTTGATTTTGTATTATTCGATATAATTTCCTATTGCTCTCCGTTCGGTTAGCGTTGCCAGGTATAGTGTTTAATGTTGCTGAGTGTAGGGTGAGTGCTTTATTGTAGAAATGTGTTCTGTAGCTCAGTGTTAACCTGGCTCAAATTGAGCTATATATTGAGCTAGATATGGTGAGCATGGTGCAAATCTTAAGTTCGGGCGAACATGTAAAATATACAATATGCACCATTGTACAAAACGATGGTTTCAAAAAGCACTTTAGAGTATGCCTAGTATACGGTTTCAAGATGATGTATTCGTGAATAATTGTTTTCTGACCTATAAATCATCAGTAATTAGAAAACCTTAATTTCATACAAATACTGTGCACGATAGCAGATACAGCTAACCAACAGTTCTGTTTATTGTGTAGATTGCAGTTGATTTTTTTGTTGTTGTGCATGACTGTGCACTTATTGACATTAAAAGATATGAGACATGTGTGTGACAACATTACTGCTTGGTAAATTTTAACTTGGAGTTTTATGGTATTTTTGTTTTTATTTGATAACACTGGTTATTTTACAGTCGTTTGCATACATTTAAAAATAGTGTAGTATTTTGTCTAGTAGATCAGTTATGTAATTGAGAAATAAGAATTGCCCGAGCACCTCAACGCAAATATGGGAAAATTATTTGAGCAGCAAGATTTAACAAAGGCGTAAAACTATGTTTATAAAAAACACATAAAAGTGTTTGAAAAATACTTAAAAGTCAATCTGTGGTAAAGTTCAAAAGAAATTTTCCTCATTACCTATTTTTTAACAAAACTCAATAGAAACTGGTTTTTCAATGAAGAAAAAAACTTTACAAAAAATAAAATGAATTTGAAAGATTAGGAGAAGGGAATTGAGTCAGAACTCTGCAAGAACTCTATATTTTTTTAAAGATCAGAGCAAATTTATGTGCGACGTCACTTCAGCTATGTGTTCAAATTAATACTGCTGTCTTAAAATTAATCACAAGATATTTCATCACTCACTGGTTACACCATCAGCAAGTGCTTGAGTTTCTTTGCTGAAACCTAATTCCTAAACTAGCTCTCAAGTTAATGATAGAGCTTCACAACATTTGTAAAATCAACTACTTACCACCACAACCTTACTATATTTATATTTACTTTTGCTATAAATCGTTGCTATAATATTCTGCACTTCATAATATGTTTTGCTAATAATTGCAACATAATTGCAACATTTTTTTACTCAGGTCTACTTCGCGTATTTAATTTCACATGAAAACCCTTGAAATCATTAATTCAGAAAATAAATAACCAATTTTTACCTTGAAACATTAAATTAAAAATGTATTGAAACAAAATTTTTAAAAAAGGTTTTGTAAGAAGAATTTTATAAAATAAAAAACAATTTAAAAAATACTATACTTTATAAATTGATCCATCAACAAATGTCTTTATCTAAAAAACAAATGTTAAAATATTTTCATAATTTTTCACTTTTTTCCACTTTTAATTTTACTTATATTTCCACTTATTTAAAAAATTTAAAATAATGTTAAAATTGAAGCAAAGTAAAACAAAAGGATAAAATGTTTTTGTTCTTTTGTGTTACTTAGTAAAGTTTTACGTAGTAATTAGTAGTTACTTAGTATTTTTTTTTAATAATTTTACGTAGTAGCGACTACGTCGCTACTGCGACAATTGACTGATATATAGAAAAAATGTTTAAAGCGTATAATAATGTTGTAATAAAGCGCGTAATAAAACATGTAAATACTTTAGTTGCACCATATTTAGTAAAGTATAGTGGTAGCGGCTTATTGTTAAAATAATATTAAACTTTAATCTATTGGAGTAATTTCAACCTTCAAAGATATTGAAAATTTTTTTTTTTTGTTTTTAATTATAAATGAAAGAACTTATTGAATGTAAAAAAGCTTGGAATGAGTTCATAGTAATTAAAAGACTATAAAAATTTGCGTTAGAGAGCTTGTTTTAAAACGTATTTATGAGCTTTTTTTTACAGCAGCGAAAAGAAACCTTGTCACATTATGCCAAAAAAAATTGATAGATCAACCAAAACTTGAACTTACTAGTTTGATCTAAACAATCTATTTTTAGTTGTTGTTTGAGTAATTCTAGTTGGTTTGTTTAATCGAGCAACTGCTCCATTTTCAAATAGGCTATTATAAAACCCATTAATGTCTTTTTTGAGGTGATACTCAAAGCAATTTAAATTCAGATCACCTATATGTAAAGTAATTTCTTTTCGTGGTTGCTTTTATTTATAAAATCGTCATGTAAAAATGTACTAAATGTTTTTATTTCGCCAGTAGGTGGGCAATAATAACAGTTAATCATAATGTTTTTCGTTTTATTGATCAATATTTCAATCGTAAAAACCTCTTTATTGACGTCAGAAATACTCGTTTATGCCTAATATAATCCGTAGGTTTTCTTTTACATAAATAATTAAACCACCGCCGCGTTTATTTGTTTTCCACCCTAATGAAATCAAATTATACCCCCTTATTTTAAAATTATTATCTAAATTTGAGTCATCAGAACTACACTAAGTTTCAGTTAAACATATTACACTAAAAATAGTTAGATTTTCCTCAAAACTTTTGCAAAGATTTTCAAAATTTTTTTTTTACTTCCTATATTTATATGAATTGCATTAAAAATTATAAAAACAACTGCAGTTGCTTTGTTAAGCATCTGTTTCACTAAAATAACTTCGAATTGGATCGGATCGATTCGGATCGCTTTGTTAAGTATAAAATCATTGAATTGAAAAATATTAAAATTCTTTAAGCGATTTGAATCTATTTTAGCATTTAAAAACGATAAAAATTAAAAAAATAATAATAAAGATAAAATCAACAACTCTAACATAAAAGATTTTCTTAAGAGTTGCGTTACAAATTTATTATATACAACTTTAGCATATTTACTTATGGCTCTCAAATCTTTTGCTTCTTTAAATAACTGTTTTAGCAATTCTAAAGTTCTTTCGGTGTAATTTCGTTTACGTAAAATCGAACGTTCCACAATTTTAACTGAACATAGTTATCCAACGCAGTTTTTTTGTCTTTCTAGTTTAAAAACTTAACTATTGTGGTTCTGTTGTACTTTTTTCCATTGCTATAAAATAGTTTCATCAAGTTATAAACTCACTTTAGAACTACTACAGTTGTACTAAAAGAGCTCACTTTTAGATTAAATGGTAACTAGAGCTCACTTTTAAATTTAATGGTAACTGTTTAAAACTAGTTTTTACCCTTTTAATCAGTTTTTCTTAGTTTCGCCTTTTTTTAGTTGTGCTCTGAAATCATTTTTGATTTATTTTATAAAATTTATTAATTTTTTAAATAATAAAGTTTCATTATTTACATAAAAGCCTATGTTCTATACTAAAAAATGGTTTAAAAAACTTATTTTTTCCTTCATAATTCATGCATTTTTTATACCTCATGCTCGGGAAAATTACCTGAAATGTTTTAAATAACCAAATTAAGTCTTACTTTTGATTTATTAAATGTTTTTATAAGTAATAATGCTGCAACGATCATGCGTTGCAGCATTATTAATAAGTTTGCAAAGTTTGATGTAAATATTGCAATCCAAAATTATTTTAAACAAAAATCAGGCAAAATTAGGGTGTCACCCTAATTATTTTTAGGAATAATTGTTTTTTTATTTATGTCATTTTTTTTTTTTTTCTTATGTCATTATGTTTCTGTCATTAAAAGACATGATGAAGAACTAATATTTTATGAAAAATTTTTTTAATGTATGTACCAGTTAGAAAATGAAAAGTACAAAACTGAATGAAATTATTTGGTACCTTTCATATTTTAGAGTTCACGATGAAGATATTGCTTGAAAACCGCGATGATGTCATCATTTTGAGTTATTTAAACTGTTTTGCCATTTTAATAACGTGTTCACGAAACCATTTATAAATGGTGAACACCGCTTAAATTGACTTAAGCCATTTCTCCCGTGTTCAGTACATCGTTTAAAGTGTCTGTTATTTCCTTTCTTATAAATCAAGAAACATTTTATAACACTCTATTGCTTGATCGTCAGATCCGGGTGACTTGTTGTTTTCATTTGATTTTAGTGATTCTTATTCTGATAGTACTTAATTTCATTAATTTTTTTTTATCGTTGGCGTTAAAAAATAAAAGTTCCCGCGTAGTCAATTTTTATTTTTGTACAGTTTTTCTTTTTTGTATAGTTTTTATTAAATTCTTTTAAAATATCCTGAGGATTACTTTAATTTTGCCGTTTATATTGCTAATTTCGGAGACGCATTGTTTTAAGAGTTTTGCTTTTTCAAAGCCAAATGAAAATTTTGAACATTTTTTTCTATCCAAACTCCATTTGATTTCTGTCCAAATTACCACTGTCTCAGTTTTTTATATATTCTATATTTTCAATTTTGATTTTGATTTCCTTATACAAAACTTTCATTTTCTTATTTAAGTGCATTTTTTTGAAGCATTATTTAATAATTTTAAAACCCTATACCCTTTTTTATAAAAATTAAAATTTAAGAAAAAAATAAAATAAAAAAAATATTATACGAAATAGTCACAAACATCTACTATCAAATTTAATTTTCAATTTTTAAAAATGTTTCTACTTTCATTTTTATGTTTGTCTTGTTTATTTTAATTTGCTGACATGAGTAACTCAGTTGTAAATAGATTTTTAAATTTTTCCATCAAATTTTTTCAATAAATATCTTTTCGTAAATATTTTGTTTTCATACTGACATCTCATTTTGTTAAAATATATTTCAACAATTAGATTTTCTCATAACAAACAGCCAAACAACCTCTTCGCTGCTTTTTTGTCATATCCAAATGAAATACATTTAAAATTCTAAGCTTGAGTATATTCATTTTGATAGAGCTGGTCTAAAATATCTAAAATATAAAAAATGAGTGGCTGTACTCTATCAAATTCCAACATCATATGGGCAGTATTTTTATTTCTTGTTTTACACTGAATAAAAATTGTCATTTCTAATCTTAAAATAAAACATCTTTTCGTTAGTGGGCAATATAAAATGTACTGTTGTAAAAAGAATTTTGCTAGCTTTTGTGTTGTTGTTTCTTTTATGAAGATTTAGAACAAAATGTTTTTAATCTTTTTCATTTAATTTTTTTGTGCCTTTAAAAGTTGCTTCCTAATTTTAAAACTTACATTTTAGCTTTTTGGTTTTATTTAATAAATTATGTAAAGTTAAAACTGTTAGATTTTTATATTCGTACTTTGTTTTTATTTTGATTATATAAAAAGAAACTTTTTTATAATTATAGTTTTGGAATTCCATTGAAATTTTTAGCTTAATTTCTTCGGTAAAGCTTTTGTAGTATTTTCTAACTCGTTTTCAGTCAAACCTATGCTTTTATGGTGAAAAAAAAAACCTGGCTGAAATGTTTTAGTAACATTAGCTACGAAAACATAATGCCATTTTTTACGTGTTGTTGTACGAAAACATAATGCCATTTTTTACGTGTGTGTTTTTTTTTGGAGTTAAAAAACTTTTCAGGGAACCTTCTAACTATTGCGTTGTCTACGAAAACATAATGCCATTTTTTACGTGTGTGTTTTTTTTTGGAGTTAAAAAACTTTTCAGGGAACCTTTTAACTATTGCGTTAAAAAAAAGAAGTTGATTCAAATTTTCTTTAATTTCAGTTAAAGGTAAAGCATATTTTTGTTTTAATTTATGCTAATTAATCAATTAATAATTGACTAATAGCTAAGAGAAGGGGGTAACAGATTGATCTGAGTAGTTTTAAAAATGTAATTGCTTTGGTTCGCATTTCTATGATGGTTTAGTATGTGAACCATTGCACTCTTCAAAGGTCCATCTATATTTTGATTGTAAAATTTCCTTACCCGTTGCAATTGGACAGCCTTAAGTTGATTAAGTTGTTAGTTCCTGCGCCATTATTTTTTATTTTTTGTCGTGTCTTTGTTTTGCTAAGTTTACCTCACGAAATACCTAATTTTACCTCATAAAAAACAATTATATAATTTTGTCTCCATTATGTTTTGAATTTCATTGCTCGGTAAGAGTGCTATAAAAACAAATGTATTAAGTGTATTAAGTTGCAATAATAAAGATATTGTGGTTTATCTCCCCCCCCCCCTCCCGGCTACTTGCCATATAGAGGCCACATACCCGGGCCAGCGATAACAAGCTCAGCTCACTAAAGAGCACCATAACCCGCTTTGCAGACCAAAAGTAAGTGATTTTGAGAAGAACAAAGAATTTTAGAGTAAAAGTCAGAAGAAGTTGAGTTAGAAAGTTAGCATAGATAGAACAAAAAGATACTGCATTAGATATTAGAATGTGCAATTCGTACTGTTAATTGGGTTACCTAATTAATGTATTAGTGTAAACGTGCGATATAAAATGAACTGAATTATATATTTCATCAATAAAATAATTATTATGAAAACTATTCAAATCATACTGACTTTACTTTGCAGACTTTCTTCTTTACGAAACTAGAGATGACATTTTCGTACAATAAAGTCTTAGCAAGATTGTTTTCAGTTAAAATCACCATAAGTTAGTAATATGGTTGTCAGACATTGTTGATTGCAATTTGGATTTGTAAGAGCAAGCTTACTGAATGAGCGCTCTCCATTAGCCACTGAAACTGGGATTGTATTAAAAATGCGAATCAAAATGCGAATTGAACTAAATATTGACTGAAGACCTTTTTGGTAAATTCTGTAGAGCAACTTAATAGAAGAAAGTGATTCTATTTGTTCAAAAGTATTTGATCGCTTCAGAACATCTAGATGACGGGTTTCTTCAATCAACTTCTCTTCTTTTACATCATTTACGTAGAGATTTGCTTGGACTTTGCACTTTTTTTTCTGACTAAGTTTTTTTTATCACTAGAAGGTGATGAAGAACATCATTTGAAAAAAAACATATCCGTCGTCTTTTGAGTTGTATCCATTCTGTATCTTATATGCTGGAGCAGCGTGTCAGAGCAACATTAAATACGTTCGCCTCAAAACCCTTTGATTCGTCTTCGTGGAAGTAAGCTGTGTTCATCGACTAGCCTTAAAGTGTTTTCCTTTTTATTTTCTTAACAAAATTATTTTGAAACCCAAACGAAGCTAACCCAGATGCAATCATCTTGTTTGGGACGTTTGGTAAAAGGACTGCCCAGCTGCGTCAGTCAAAATTTTCTAATGCATGGAGCTGCTACTAAAAATGTTATATAACGATTAAATGTTGTCAAAATAGTTCTTGATTACACTAGAGGATTCTGCAGAATTAGTCATGCACACTGCAAGGCATGAACAAAGCTTGAGGATTTTTCTTGAGAGTGATGACCTGCACTCCTTTGTAAATATTGGATATTTATTAGTCTCGTTTTCATAGCTCTAGCCCCTAAAGTTCTTTAAATCAATTCGGCTTGGATTCAATACGTCTATAATCAACTTCTCAATGTCCGAACTCTTTTTTTTCCTCCGGATTTTCTACCTCCAGAAAATGCTCTTTTACTATCCTTTGGTTTTCAGATCCTTAGCAGACAAACTAAAGAACGAAAGTGATTTGATCCTTATGAGACACCAGTTTCTGTTAATCTTCTCTCCGTTAAAAGAAGTTTCATAAAAAACGGAGGCACGAACTTTTTTGTTTGTAGAATCTCTAGGAAAAAGTGCCGGATTTTCAGGTAGTCCATTTAGTATGACTAGATTGCATTCGATTTTGGATAAAGCCCTCTTCAACAAAGTGGGGTCGTTTCTAGCTGCTTGATAATCCATTTTAATCGCCTCTTGATCCTAAATCAAAAAAAGCATTTGAGAATTGCTGTATTTTTTAATATCTGCAAATATTAAATAAGTTTTAGTATCTGCAGATATTAAATGTATGCTTTTATTATCTGCAGATATTAAATGATCCCTTACGGAAAATTTTCATAGAAAATCTATTAAAAAAACCATGGAACGGTTTTTTTATTAGATTTTCTATGAAATCACTTGACATACTTGCTATGCTGTTGCAAGTTATGCAAAGTTAGCAAAGCTAAGAGCAATAGCTAGAATAAGTATATGCATAAATAATATATAATTAAATATATAAATAATAAATATATATATATATATGCATTTTAAAATGCATTATAATATGATAAAATCCAGAGACGTAAAGACAGTATAGGCCAACACTTAGACCAAGACATTTTGATTTAATACTTAGACTAAGAACAAGACGTTTAAATGAGTCTCGAGACCTCTCGGGATCAAGATTTAAGTTTTGAGACCAACATCTCTGATAATATCATATTATTATGCATCATAAAATGCATACATTTATCATATTCCAGCTATTGCATATATGTCTAGTTGTTCATGTGAATATGTTTAGCTTGAATTATATTGAATGTGATGCGATATAAATAACATATAGTTTATAGCCTTATTAAATACAGAAAAATAGAAGAATGCAGAAAATATTGTTTACTCAAGTTAGAAATAATTGTAACTCTACGAGTAACGACGGCATCTTTAAAAGCGCATTTGTATAACCCTTGTGCTATGAAAAAAAAAATGGTTCACCCATGGAAAATTCATGGGATTTTAATTTTCACGGAAATTCACCCATGGAAATTCCATGAAATTTTTATTTACCATGGAAAAACCATGGTTACTCATAGAATTCCTCGGGTTTTCCATGGAATATTTCCGTAAAGAATATGTTTTTAGAGCCTGCAGATAATAAATGATATGTTTTTAATTATTATTTCTTTATTAACATCTTTCTTCCAACAAGGCTGCAAGCAACCACTATTAGAGTTGGTAGTTACTGGAAGGGAAAAGGTAAAGTTTATAGAGCAAGATAATGATTGACAGACGACTTAATAGATTGTAAATTATATGAATTAAGAAAGCAAGATGAAGGAAGCGCATTACAAAGAACTGATGTTCCAGGAAAAAAACCTGACGAATACAAGTTTTTGGAGCACTTAGGTTTTATCTGCAGGTTTTTCATAAAATAAAAATGCGTCCCAAACTCAACCGATTTTCATCTTCTTCTTCGGAGACCGTTAAAAAATTTGAAGGAAAGATGGCTTTTTGAACTCAAGGGTTCATCAACTCCGTTATTAGTATGGTCCGTCTAATTAAGAATTTTTTAACCGTTTCGGAATGAATAGATGAATATAAGATTGTGAATAAAAAGATAAAGCTGTTAACTCATACCTCGACTACTTGTTCGGACGTAGAGTTATTTGATGCCTTTTTTTTTAATTTATTGAAGCTTTACTCGTTTAGTGTATGTTTTTCTTGTATTCTTTTACATTTTTTTCTACAGCTTTTTTTCTGCCTTGGGACCCTGAATCAAGCTTTTGATAACTGGAAATTAAATTTTTACTCTAAGATGTGAGATTGAAACAAATGAAAAACTTTTTAAATAAAATTAAAAAGTTTTTCATTTGTTTCAAAATCGAAATGATTTTTTTATATTGAATTTTTTTCAAAGGAATTTAAGAGAAAAGAAATTAAATGCAATTTCACAATATCAAATTAATTGGAATGAATGTATTGAGAAAGAATATTTGAAAAGTGATAAAATGAGAGTAACTTAACTGATTTATGTAATATAACATTGATAATTTAAAAAAAAAAGCCAATTCCAATTTGAATGTAGTTAAAATTTGAATTTTGATTACATTTAAATTGGAGCCATTTTGTGTGAAATTTCCATATAACTTAACCTAAATTTCATTTCATATTATAAAATTCAATAAATCTTACAAAATATCTTACAGGAAAAAAGATCTTTCATTCTGTCTGAAACTTTATGCTTAAAGTTACGCAAATGATTTTCCTTTTTTTCCTCTCTTGAGATTTATTACCATCATCATTAAAACGTTCACAAAATATTACAAGTCCGCACTACATGTAGGGTTGGTGAGTGCGATCAACACCACTTATTGTGCCAACTACCTTTAGTTTCGCATAAATTTTGCAATAGAATTGAGCAATATATTTATTTGCTACTTTAAACAACCTCATTTTTAAAATCAAGATTGTCCTATATGAGCAAGGTAGTACAGCTATTAAGTTATACCTGGAGTCACACTGTCATCCAGCTTTTGCAGTAGTACTAGACTCATTAGCATACTCACAGGCAGGAATATTTAAAATGATTCAGCTAGAAACCAGTGATTCATCACCGTTTTCAGCCGTGGCGCAGTGATAGCTCACTTGCCTCAGAAACAAAGGATTTTTGGTTCAAACCGCATCTCTGAGCAAGTCTTGCGACAACCGTTAGGAAGGACGCGTGAACTTCCAAATAAATGTTCATCCGCAGTGCTCTGTGATAAGACCCCGTACGGACTTCGTGGGGCACATTAATAAAACTTCAAACAAAAATTCAAAAAAAAAATGTATTGCAGTCTGCTTGCTAGTAACAATAAAAATATCTTTATTTCTTAGCTTTTATTTTTCAACTTTGCCTTTCGATAAATTTACAATAAATACATACTACACATGTAAATTTAGGCTGGCGTAAGAAGACATAAACTGTCTTATCACCGGGCCCCGTTAAAATATTTTCTGTGTCTATATAAAAGCAAATATATACATAATCCGTTTTAAAATACATATAATTTTGCAAAATGCTAAAAATGTCAAAAATCTATTAATTGTCATTAAAAGTAATATAAACATACATATATATAAATGCATACGCATTTTCTTTATTAATGTCTAAAAAGATATATTCATTTAGTGATAATAACCTTTTTTTTTGTTTTTTTTTCTATTTTGAATTAAATTCAGAATAATAAATACTTGAAGTCTGTTGTAATAAACTCTAATTGTAATAGGAGTCCCTCAGACTCTTTTTAAATATCTCCAAGGAGTAATAATTTTTATTATTTTTAATAATTTTAATAAAGTCTTTTATTGAGGGTAGCAGGTGCTCCCTTTGTCCGTGTGCCTTGGTAAAAGGTACCTAGTGCTCTGCCTTTCCCCTTTTGGGCTGCTCTGCTATCTATCAATATTATAAACTTTAACTAATACTTTTTAAAATTATAATAAAAGATCTTTACGCTTATTCAACGTTTACAACACATTTACAATATTGACTTATGTTAGTCAATATTCTAAACGTTTATTAGACATTTACTAAACGTTTGCGATATTGAACTATGTTAGTCAGTATTCTACAGGTTTAATTAATGTTCAACCAACGTATAGATTAAAAAGCTTGAAACATTTATTCGAACATTCGAATTAACGATTAACGAAAAAGCTTGAAACATTCGAATTAACCGTCGATTTTTGGTCAGCTATTAATTGCTAGACGTTTTACCTATTTTTCGACCAATTTCAACTAAATTAAATTATTCTGGATTTCTCTGTGTTTACTAGAAAGTACTTTTTTGCATCAAGAGGCAATGAAATAATTGTTACAAAAAATGTTGATTTTGAAAAATCCAGAACAGTTACAATTCCACTCCAAATTCTTTAAAAGAAATTAGCAATTTAATTAGGTATAGAGATTTATATATAAAAAAAAAAAGTTGCAAATCAATTAAATGTAGTTCAGGTGGAAAATATAGTCAGCATAAAGTCATTTTTTGCGATAAAGTTTTTAGATTAGTTTTTTACATTATCGTTCAGAAATTAAACAAAAACTTTAAACAAGTTTTTAACTTAGTCTATAAAGTGATGATTTTTTATTGAAATTAGACTTAAAACATCTTTAACTCTCTAACATAAAAACTTGAGCCCTGAAAAATTGGAACGAGTAACCATTAGAATCAGTTGACTCTGCCACTAGAAAATGAAAAAAAGACACACAAAAATTTAGTAGTATATTTAGCTACAAAAAAATTTGGGCGCACAACAAATGCAAAACGCTACCACAGCATTTTGAAATAACAAAAGGAAAGCTACTAGTTACTTTAAAAAATCTCGTCGATCATTATTTGTAGAAATGTAATATTTAGCAGACTTTATTTATTAGCGTACTCTGAATTTGCATAATGACTAAGAAAAAACTTGACCGTGATTTAAAAAAAAAAAATTTATTGAGCTGAAACATTAAAAAAGTTTAGCTTCCCTTTTATATCTGAGCACTATTTTTTTTATTTATTTATTATTTATATTTTTTTAATTTTTAGCTAAAATGTTTACTTTTACAAAAAAACTCACAAAAATAATTAAAAAAATATAGAAAGTAACAAAATAAAATGTTTTGAAAAAAAAACTTTCTCTATAAAAAACTTGCTGGTTTTACAGAGAAAGCAAAGATTTTTACAAAAATAAATTGAATCAGGAAGGCAAGAGGACGAAGATTGATTCAGAATTCTAAAAGAGCTCCCAATCTTTTCAAAAACAGGTAAATGTACTTTAGACTTCAAAAGAATGGTTTTTAAGTTTATATTGCTTATGGTTCAAAAGTATGGTTTTTAAAATTATATTGCTTTCTTTAATTTGTACTAATGCTTTTTAATGTTTTACCACTCACTTATTCACTGGGCACAGCAACAACTATTCCTAGATGTTCTTGGTTAAATGCGATTGTCAAGCTTATAAAAAGGCTTCACAACATTTGTAAAAAAAATCTTATCAGCTGACTCATAAGTAGTATTTTATAAATATATATTTGTTTACGTTTGCCCTTTAAAGACATATAATATATTAATATATAATATAAGTCAAGGTATATCTTATATTAAATTTTTTCCAGCTTGCTATCGACAGACGTTACAATTTTTTTGTTGTTATGCTTTTTTTTAATGTTATTTCAGCTTTTTTATAATATAAATAGCTCAAGCATAATAACAAAAAATTGTAACGTCATGTTTTGAAAATTAAAATACAAACTCAATAAACTTAATAAAAATATATAAAGTATATATATATTCCTTTTTTGTGTGTGTGTGTGGTTATTTTACAAGAAAGCAATAGTTTTTTGAGTTTGTATTTTTTTTTTTTTGAAAATACGTTAAAAAAACAACACATTGTTATAACAAAATACAGTTATTTAACTAATATAGAATAGTTTTTTTAGTTGGTATTTTTATTTTTGATGACTTTTTTTCAGTGATAATTATTTTCGATGATTACTTAAGTAGAAATTTATATCTCTTAATACATTAACATAAGTAAAACGTTTTTATACTTACGATGGACTCTTCTGTAAATAGAAATAAAAAATTTGGAATTATCTTGTTTGTCTTTTATCACTGTTATTAAACACAAGAAATTTTATCACACTTATGTAAGCGGTTCCAAATGACAAAATCTTGTCATTTGGAACCGCTAGTCATGTAATGTAATGTTTTCTTTTAAATTTAGAAATTTAGAATAAATTTAAAAGATTTAGAATCCACAAATGATACCAATTTAATGTATAATACCTTTATAGATATTTTTTTATTTCTTTATGATAAGCGCTTCCCCAAAGTAGTAAAAACAATTAAACTTAAAGACATAAAATCACCTTGGGTGAGTAAAGGTCTTAAAAAATCATTTAAGCGGAAACAACGATTGTATATAAAGCATATATATAAATCCCAAATATTTTTAAAGTGAAATATAAACAAATCATACATTTTTAAAATGTGTAAAGTTAATTAATAAATACCAAGTTATTATCAAAGTAAACAAAATTTATTTTGATCAAAATACCTGAATGCCTATAAATTTAAAAAGTAAATATGCAATATTAATATAATAACAAGAAAATACTTCTTTACGACAACTACTACAACTACTACAATAATAACAGCAACAACAACAACAACAACAACTACTACTACTACTACTACTACTACTACTACTACTACTACTACTACTACTACTACTACTACTACTACTACTACTACTACTACTACTACTACTACTACTACTACTACTACTACTACTACTACTACTACTACTACTACTACTACTACTACTAATACTACTAAAATATAATAAAAATCACAGAGATTTAATATAAATATATCAAAAGCAAAAACATTTTAAAATAACAAAAGGTGTGAAGCAAACTTTACGACTCTCATAATTAAAATATAAATATCACATTCATATACATCACTGTAAAGTATCTAAAAAAAAGTAGATAATTAAACAAACATTAAGTACACAATTTGGTTGAAACACGTATATCAATAACAAAATTGACTAATAATTCTCAGCAAAATTAACAAACTGTACGCTTTAAATGGTATTCCCAAAATAGCCGCGAAAAAAAAATGCTCTTCGCCAATTGGAATTTAGCAATCTACCTCGTGATCAAACAAATTCTTTATTGGAGAAATAAACATATGGTCCTTGTTACAAGACTTAATAGCCTCATGCAAAACGTCATCTATTAACAAATCTGCATTGAGAGTAAACTTATTGAACATCGCATTTAGTACTTAAGTAACAAAAAATATTATCTACTAGAACCTATAGAAAAGCATTTTCTCTAATAATATAAGATAAATCATACTTTATGAGAAAGAAATAAGTTAGAATCATCAGCAAACATAATTGTCATTAGGTTAGAAGCTTTTGGTAGATCATTAATATATATTAAAAATAGGAGGGGTCCTATTATGAACAAAAGCATGCTATACGAGTAATTAATTTTAAAAATGGCTTTAAAAAAGCTATTAAAAAGAGTATTTTAAAATACAAAAATTTACTTACTGATTTTTTCTAAATTTGTTTACTGCTAGGTGCTTATATAAACTCTTATTTTTTAATATACTTAAATATATTTTTCAAACATTGCGTTAACAATAAACGTGGTAATATTAAGAAAAAGTAACGACATATGTTTGTATAATTGTTATATTACATTTTAATACAATTAAAATATAACAATTTAACGTAAAAATTTTGTAAATATTTTTATTTTTATATATGTATCTATACATAATATGACAATGTAAAGCGATTGTTGATGATTAGACCTTTTGGTCTTCTGCAAGTTTCCCGCGTTCTTCTTACAGTTCGTAATACAGAAGTTTGTTTATTATTTATGTTTGTGATTTTTTATATTTGTATGTATATTCAATCTTAACGAATCTTTATTATGTAATCACGAAAATGTATAGTATGGAACAAAATTAAATTTAAAAAGAAAAAAATTTGGCTTTGATTTCTTTTCTAATGCGGAAATTGTTTCTTAATGCTTTAGCATTAACGAAAACATTAGAAAGTAGTCGTAAATTTTCTATTTCGGACAGAGGGGATAAAGTTGATTAGGTTTTGCTATTATTAATTATATAAGACAAAAGAAACGAAACCGTTTTGGCTCTTTTGTAACTTCATAGACTTAAAACAAACTAAAGTATGTTTTTAAAATACAATTATTTTTTTAAGAAAAAGTTTTATGACTTTTCACACTGAATGTTTATGGATGTGTTATTTTAACGATCCTAAAATGTTGTTCACAAATCTATGTTTTTTCATCTTAATGCGTATTGCTGTGTATGTAATAACGCTATTCTTTTTAGGCGCGAGTGATAGAGTTATTTAATCAGGGTATGGACTTTGAAGAATTCTATTAAACCTATTATGTAAAATAGTCATGTCAGATTTGCTATTGACTAATTTTGGCAGTCCCGGTGGGCACAGGACGTAAAAAAGACGACTTTTAAACGTCTTTTGAACGTTTTGGACGTCTTTTGAACGTTCAAAAGACGTCTTATTTAGGTCCTGTGCCCACTGGGGTGCGTGTTTATATGAATTTTTTAATTTAAAGCTTTCAAACCGCATTCTGCACAGCAAGTTGTTCTTTTTATATATATATTTTTTTCGATTGACTAGAACTTCTCATCATGTAACTTGTTTACATGTTTGTTACATGTTTACAAATTTGATTTTTATTTGTTGCGTTATGCTGTGTATGTTATGACGCTCTTCTTTTTAGGCGCGAGTGATAGTGTTGGGGGTGTTAGGGCTTTTTTTATTTTTAATGTTTCAATTATACGACGTCATTGTTTGAACGTTCTTACATATAATGTTTACTTAATAAAAAGCTTATTTGTGCGCAAAAAAATGTTTTATTTATATGAGGTCATTATTTGAACGTTCGTACAAATAATGTTTACGTAACAAAAATCTTATTTAATGCAAAAAAATGTTTAAATCCTTTACTTTTTTTACCTTCTCGATATAAAAGTCTAGTCCTGTGGATGTATGAATGGGTGTTTAATTTGGGGTGTTTAATTTTGAGACGCGGTTTAGGGTTGCGGGTTAAATTCCTCCTGATGGTGCTCTCTTGTTTAATTTTAATGTATTTTCTTTGATTATAATAAAAAATACGTTGGCATTATATTGCATTTTATATTGAGCCAATTTTGTAAATCGATATTTGCTATATATAAATCAAAGTGTGGATATTATATACTGGTACAATTTTGTTAACAAAATTTAATTAACATTGACATAAATATTGTACAAATATTGCACCAATATTGCTCGCTACTAGGGAACTAAATCACAATTCTTCCTCTTATTTTTTGTAGTCTGAGACCAACTTGGCTTCTAAATAAAACCCCACATTTTTGGAGGCCTTGAAATAGATTTAATAACAATTATTTGCTAGGATTTTACGGGAGTAATTAAAAGTAATACTTTCATGATTGTAATGATTGCTACACTACAATTCCCTCTGAACAACTTCGTAAATTTCTATTTGCACAATCATTAACAATTTCAACACTAAATCCCTTGGATAATAATTCTGCATCAAGGAATTCTAGAATAAATTTCTATAAAAAACCGAAGCGCTAAACTAAAGAATTGAAGATACAAAAGCATACCACAAACAGTTTAATGATATATATACTATATAATGGTCATTCAAAATAGTTTTGAGGGCCCTAATAATTGATTCAGCTTAGGGCCCCCTAATGGAGACCATTTGGACAATAGTATTCACTGCATCTTTAATTGAACTATGGTCAAGAATTATCGGTGGTTATTTGTTAGGACAGTTTGGCAACTCTGCATCAAGATAGTTGCTACTCAGCAGTATGATTGACTTTTCTTTTTTTTGGACAATTGAGACTTAAGTTATTTGGTCTTGGTTTTTAAACTTTGAAGATTAAAGTTCTCTTGTTCGAGCAGATATGTAGAAAGTTTTTTTTTTATTTTTGTAAATTGTTAAAGCTAGTTTTTTTTCCAAAAGTAGTCGTGCAAGTGTTACTGATGTGAAAAACTTGTCCATTGCAACATTTTGATCCAACTACTCTTTGCCCTTAATTTTTTTTCTGGGCTTTTCTTAGGACCATAACCCGCATAAATTTGCGCATTCAAGACATAGCTGGTATTAGAATCACATAATAACCATAGCATGAGTCCATATCAAGCTAGTTCGGACTTTATATATTGTTTAAAGGTATACAAAATGGAACCAGCTGCTAATCAACAGTAACATTTTTATTTGGTCCGATAATATTTGAAAGTGTTTGTACCCAAATATCAAAAACCTCATAGGTGCTAATTTCTCATTCCTACGTCTAAATTATCTATTTGCATTGTCGTCAAATGTCAAGGCTTACGACTCACTACAGAACGAAAAAACTGACGGCTTTGATTTAGTTAAAAGTATATTGAAGATTTTTGGCGAAAAAAAGTTGAAAAGCAGCATTTATTGAATCTGTCATACGTATACGTACATTTCGTGCTGCAAATTTTCCAGTGTTGTGTATTCTTTGTTTTTCCATGTTTCGTTACTTTTGGGGGAATTTTAAACATTTGTTGTATTGCAAACTTCTACTTTAACCTTTAATAGTTTATTAGTTTTACGTGGGTTTATTCCCTCAGATATAAATTTTTTATATTTTTTTTTCCTAATACCTGATTTGCATAACTTGTTTTTATTTTATTTTCTTTGTTATAAATGCTAATAGTGTCTCTAATTCTATCACGAGTTTTGAATAACTTTTTTTTCGACAATATTTGGGACTTAAACTCAAATACTTAAAATTTGAACCCAAATATCTTTACAACTTGACGTGATGGTAAAAAATGAGTTGCATATTTGAAATCAAAATAAGAAATGCTATACAAAAAATAAATTGTTTGCTCGGCACCTGAAAAAAAAATTTTTTTGTTTACCTTTGTAATTTTTGTTTTAAGCCAGAAAAAAATGATAACTTTATATCGTTTTAGTTTCACAGTGCTAAGATTATCATGAAGATGGGTAAAGTTGAAATAACAGCTTGGTATCTTTAAAGAACCTTTATGGTACCACTGTGATAACCTTAAACGCAAAAAATGTTTTCCACCAAATGTAAGAATAAGGCAGCGACCGACAAGTCTCAAAAAACCTGATTAAATCTTAGTTTTTAAATAAATTAAGTTAAAAAAATACCTATGCAATGACACGCGTGGACCAAGGAATCTGATAAACAAATATCTCTACAATGTACATTTCCGCACGGAACACGGAGCGTTCTCTTCACAAATTGGACAAATCTAAAGAAAAATTAAAAAAGTGTTATGGTTTAGTACAGTTGATCAAGGGTTACAAAAAGTTTTATGCTTTTTATTACACCTGTAAAAAATATATTTTTAAAATGTCAAACTAAAAATATTTAAAAAAAAAATTCAACAAAGCACAATGACAAGATTGCGGTGAATAACAAAACTAAATTATGTAAAATTACTGAGTCAAAGTTGCTCTGTTTTTAGAAGGGTTTTTCAATAAAACTTTGTTGATGACAGTTATCAGAATTTCGTGCCTGTTTGAAGCAATTTTGTTTCAGTTGATTTTTTTTTTTTAAATGATGCAAACATCATTCAGTAGTTGGAATCTGAGAAACTTAAGTCTCGTATTAAAAAAGTTTGATAACCACTTTTTGGAAAAAAATGAATGCACAATTTTTTTAAATATTGTGTGTTTTATCATTTTACAAGTTAAAAAATAAGCAGCAATCCATTTGCTACTTAATTTATATACCCAAGTTTTTCAAAAATTTGATAGTAGTTAAAAATTCATTTAAAAAGGTATTTAAATGAATTTTTAACTACTATCAATTTATTTTAAAGGGTATTTTATTTTAGTCGAGATTTGTGTTATTAAAAACATATTTTTTGTTCTCCCTGGAGTTTCATCTGAATAACTGTAGTTTAATTTTAAGCAACTTATTATCACACTTCTCTGTAAGCAATTTAATATTCACTCTTCGATGAATTCTAGAGCTTTTTTTGTTTAATCCATCTTAGTTTCTTAATTTTACATAAACATGAACAAGCTAAAATCTATTTAAGGAAAATGGGGACGCATTGATTGCCGGGGCATTATAATCTTTTAGCTTTTGGTAGTTTTTTTTTTGCCTTGTTTCAACAGACACTGCAATTTAGTTAATCATTATACTACTCTTTATTGTTTGATCGTAATATTTTTGAAAAGATCACCATCTGCGTTAATAAAATAGAAAATACAGTTTTTCATCATGAAAATCAACCTTCTTTATCACTCTTTGATAATTTATAGAGCTTTTTTTGTTCAATATGAAATTAGTTTCTTTACTTTACATAAACATGAACAAACAAAAATCTAATTAGGGGAGACGGGGGTGCATTAATTCTCGGGGCAGTATGATCGTTTAGCTTTTAATTGTTTATTTTTGCCTTATTTTGACAGAGATTGCAATTTAATTATTCATTATGCTACTATTTATTGTTAAAACGTAGTAATTTTAAAATGATCAACTTCTGCGTTAATAAAATAGAAAATTCAGTTTTTCACCATGAAAAGTGACTTTTTTGAAAGTAGCAAATAAATTTATATAAATTTATAATTAGATTTCCGTATGACTTTACAATCATTTTATTGTAAACTCATATGTGTTATGTGTATAATAAATGTGTTAGTTTGAGTTTGTTACAACATTTACAGAAGTTATTGGCATCAATGTATCAACTGTACTTATTGAGGCACATTGATCGTTGACTATGCTGGGCTTATTGGTTAAATTATAAGATATATTTTTTGTTTAAATTTTATACATTTAAATTAGAACGGCATGTAAATATTTTAGATAACAAATAAAATTTTGAATATAGCATTTTTCAAAATATAATAGTATTTTTTAAAAACTAATATTAGTAATACTAGTTTTTAGTTTTACATAAGTTTTACAATTAGTACAATTAGTATTTTACATAATATTATTATGTAAAATACTTTTTTTTAAACGATTATTTTATTTCAAACTTTTTTTTTTAATTTTTAGATCTATAAATGGTTAATTATAGAAAAAAATACAGACAGAGTTGCTATACCACGTGATACAATAAAAGCAGCTGTTAATGAAGCTTTAAAGGGCAGACCAGTGAATGTTGCAGCTCGCAAGTTTAGCATAAATCATATGACTATAAAAAATATTTTCATAAAAGCTCAATCCAAATGAATCTTTCTCGATGTGTGGATTTTGGAAATTCTTCTGGTTGGATGAATTCAGACGTTTTAACAAAATGGATAAAACATATTGTTTTATCATATATTTTTTTTTACATATTTTTTTATACTATATTATATATTGTTAATATATAATATATAACATATTATATATTAACATATATATATTTTTTTTTAAATGTCGTTGGTACATAATATATGCAGAACACGGAAACTCGAAGAGGATCGTAAGATCCTATCACCAAGAACTGTTTAAGAATACAAAAATTATAAACCAATTATTTCAAAAAAATATAATATGAAAAGTAAATACCGTTTAAGAAAAGCTTCGTACAAATAAAATAAGGTACCTCAATTATAAAACACCGTTTAACAAAACAATAAAAAATAAAAACAATTATTTTAAATTACATTTAGATAACACTTATAAAAGAGAAACGAGATCAGAAAATTTCAAAAATATTTTCTATTGAGAAAACAACTTTTTTCAGTTTGTTTTTGAAAGTAGAAAGATTCCAACTTTGGGAAAAATCAAAATTTTTTAAAACTATTTGGTTCCACAAATAAGCTCCGCGATAAGATATAAGAGCCCTTCCAAAATTTGTGTGCGAATAATGTTGATGAATAAAATTGTCATTTCTTGGATCATATTTGTTTTTGGGCTTTATTGCATATAAATTTTGAAAAGGTATTGGAGCTAAGTTTATTCTACATTTAAATATAAAGCAAAGAGTGTTAAAAACATTTTGTTGGTATATATTAAGAATACTCATTTTGAATAAAAGTGGTTTTGCATGAGTAAAACGATCTTTAAAATTTATTAGTCGTGCTAGATGCTTCTGTTGCCGATAAAGAGGATCTAATTGACTTTTTTTAGCACTGCCCATGCGATATTTGAATAATTTAGATGGCATTGAATAAGTGAGTAATAAAGTTGAATTAATGCGTGTCTATTTACAAAACTTCTCCCGTTATATAATACTCCAATATTTTTTGAAACTTTGTTGCGCAAGGTTTCAATATAATTTTTCCACGTAAGGTTTTCATTAATAAGAACACCAAGAAAAAGTATAACTTTTGATTGTTTTATTTGAATATTATCTATATATATTTGAGACATATCATTTGGCAAAAGATATTTTTTGGATTTTGGATGAAATAGAGTCTATTTAGTTTTTTCTATGTTAATCGATAACTTATTAGACTTAAATCATTTTGAAATTTTAATTAGCTCTATGTTCGTGTCATTAAATAGTGTTATAATATTATTGCTAGACAGAAAAAAGTTTGTGTCATCAGCAAACATTATTGTTTTTAAATTATTATAATCATTACTGTTTTTAAATATGGAATTACAATGCTAATTTTTCCTCCTCATTGCACCCATAAATTACAACTGTTGAGTAAAACTGTTTTGGGACCATTAAAAAGGTTCTACAATGCTGCATGTGACATTTGGATGGTCACAAATCCAAGACCTATGACCATCTACGATATTGTTTCAGTAGTTCGTAAACCATATAAAAAAGGTTTCTCACTATTTAATATAGGGGAAGTTTGTGTACCTAGGTCCTCTTTGTACCTAGGGCCACCCCAGTGGGCACAGGACCTAAATAAGACGTCTTTTGAACGTTCAAAAGACGTCCAAAACGTTCAAAAGACGTTCAAAAGACGTCTTTTTTACATCTTGTGCCCACTGGGACACCACTTTATTTGAAATCTAAAATGTTCTAAGTTATACTTCTCAGTCAGGGGATCAGTAAAAAAAAAAATATTTTTTAATCCTATTTTGATTTTTAGAGAGCGCTGATAATATAGTAGATAATATTTTTTGTTACTTAAGTACTAAATGCGATGTTCAATAAGTTTACTCTCAATGCAGATTTGTTAATAGATGATGTTTTGCATTAGGCTTTTAAGTCTTGTATCAAGGGACATATGTTTATTTATCCAATAAAGAATTTGTTTGATCACAAGGTAGATTGTTAAATTCCAATTGGCGAAGAGCATTTTTTTTTTCGCGGATGTTTTGGAAACACCATTTAACGCGTACAGTTTGTTAATTTTGCTGAGAGCTATTAGTCAATTTTGTCATTGATATACGTGTTTCAATCAAATTGTGTACCTAATGTTTGTATAGTTATCTACTTTTTTTTAGATACTTTACAGTGATGTATATGAATGCGATATTTATATTTTAATTATGAGAGTCGTAAAGCTGGCTTCACACCTTTTGTTATTTTAAAATGTTTTTGCTTTTGATATATTTATATTAAATCTCTGTGATTTTTATTATATTTTAGTAGTAGTAGTAGAAGTTGTTGCTGTTGTTGTTTTTGTTGCTGTTATTATTGTAGTAGTTGTAGTAGTTGTCGTAAAGAAGCATTTTTTTGTTATTATTTTAATATTGCATATTTACTTTTTAAATTCATAGGCATTTAGGTATTTTGATCAATATAAATTTTGTTTATTTTGATAATAACTTGGTATTTATTAAAGTAACTTTACACATTTTAAAAATGTGTGATTTGTTTATATTTCACTTTTAAAATATTTGGGATTTTTTTAAACTATTTTTTTAGATGCCTAGGAACAATAATGGAAAAAAGCGTTCAAAACCTAATGTAGATAGTGTAACTCTTGCTGCAGAAGCAATAATGAAGGATCGATTTCCAGTTAGGACTGCAGCACGACATTTTAGTATCAGGAGAACAACACTCCAAAGACATAAACTTTTGTCAGAAGAATAGTTCTAAAAACAGTGAACCAAAATATCAATATTTTAACCTATGTGCTGTTTGGAATGTATTCTCTAAAGACGAAGAAAAAGCCTTAATTGAGTACCTTGTCATTGCAAGCAATATGCATTATGGACTGTCAAAGCACAGCTTAAAAAGCTTGTTTTTGAGTATGCAAAAGCTAATGCTAAAAAATATCCAACCTCCTGGGATAAAAATAGTAAAGCCGGTGAGCAATGGTTTTCTGATTTTATAAAAAGAAATAACAAGTTTCTTTCACTAAGGAAGCCGCAAGCTACAAGTTTAGCAAGAGCCACCAGTTTCAACAAAGCAAATGTTTCTTTTTTTTTTCAAACTATCTTGAAGTCTTCTCAAAATATATGTCTTTGCCAGTATACATCTTTAATGTGGATGAAACAGGTATTACAAATATGCACACACCTGTTAAGGTTGTACCTCGAAAGGGAAAAAACAGATTGGGAACTTAACTTCTGGTGAACGAGGAACTAATATAACTGTTATTAACTGTGTGAATGAAATCGGAAATTCCATGCCCCTATGATGATTTTTCCGAGAGTGAACTTCAAAAATTATATGCTGAAAGGAGCACCTTAAGGAACTAAGGGAACAGCGCATATAAGTGGATGGTCAAATCCTGAAAATTTTTTAGAGTTTTTGAAACATTTTATTTACCATATCAAATGTTCTGTAGATCAACCAGTATTATTACCATTGGAAAACCATGAAAGTCATGCCAGTATTGAAGCGATTACTTTTGCTTAAGAAAATGGTATAATAATGCTTACTTTTAATGGTATAATAATGCTAAATGGCTTCAGCCATTAGACAGTGTTTTTAAACCTTTAAAGAAATACTACAGCACGGGTTATTGTGATTGGATGCTGTCAATTCCAGGAAAGCCAATCGCCATATATGACGCTGCAGAAAATATCGGCAAATGTTATCCTTTGGATTTTACTCCTTTAAACATTCTAGCAGGTTTTCGTTTGTCTGGTGTATGGTGAGTTAATCAAAACATATTTACTAATGATGAATATTTGAGTTCAATTGTAACCGACAGACAAGATCCAGGATTATATTGTCCAAATAATTCTATTTCTGAGAAAAAAAATTAGTTAGTCAAAGATTCATCAATAAATTCACAAAACAATTGTATTCCTGTACAAGGCAACGATTCGTCTGCAATGGAAATAGACTTTTCTTTATCAAAATCTGTTTTATGTATAACGCCAGAACAGGTCTGTCCTTTTACGATCGCATATTTTATTAGGTGCAAATATATTATTATATGTATTTAGATTACATATTTCATTGATTATTTATTTATAAATTATAAATCGTTTTTTATTTTTGGCGATTCACAATTTATTTTGGTAATAATTTATTTTATTACTATGCTATATGTTATTACTTTTGCTTTAATACTATGAAATAAAAAGTCTATCATTTGTTTCAATTAAATCATTCGCATTGTTTTTAAAGAAACAAACGTATAGCGTTGGAAACTGTTATGCTTTGCATTTGTTTATTTTAAAGTTCAAATGATTATAAGGCCATTATCATTAAACTGATTTTTTTTTTATTATTGTTATTATTATTATTGTCATTGTTGTTATTGTTATTATTATTATCATTATTATTACTATTATTATTATTACTATTATTATTATTATTATTATTATTATGCGTTGTTAGTTTTTATATAAAAAAACAAACAAACAATGAAGGTTTCCAAAAATTTATAATTATATTTCGATAGTATATCACGATGTAATTATTGGTATGAAAAAAGTGAAAAGTGGTGCCACTAAGAGAAGAAAAAAAGCTGCAGCCAGGGAGGAAATCGCAAATTATTGTCAGATCAGGTTATCCTGCTACTGGTAACATGTAACCCAGTACAATCTGCTTCATGTCCTGCTGCCTTGTAGGATACGCCTTTTTAGGCAAAGGCTAGGAGATGCCAACTCCGATTTAAAACACCCCCTGCCTTGGGGCTCTTGGTTGAGTAAAGGCTAGAGATGGTGTCTCGATAAAAATACTCATCTTGGGCAGATGTTAAATGCACCCAGCTACTGTCTTGTAGAAGGTCTCCTAGGCAAAGACTTAAGGGGTAAACAGATTCTATCTGTTGACCAGCCTCGCACCCCTTCTTCATCTATTAGGCTGGCGCAGATGTATTTTTATTACATTGTTTCCAGTTTAGGATGTTGAATGCTGGATCTTCTTGACTCAATGCATGGGTTTGCTTGTGTCACTGTTTTTATGACTAGACAACTCATTCTATTATCTCCTTATGAGGGTACAGCTCTAAAACTCAGTTTTATGGTTCTGAGGCCGGCTGGTAGTCAGGTTTCCCGAACTCTGTGGTAGCTCTCAGAGAGGCTGATTCCATCAACAGCTGAAAAATATCAAAGTATTAACAGTGCCATGTTGCGCATGGATGGTGTCCCTGTTTGTACTTTTGGTGTGCATTGCGGAGGCCACATTTGGAGCCCTTTGTTACGGCTTAGGGTTTATTAGTAGTAATGAGGCAATTGCTTGGGCTATTAAACGGTGTTCTGAGTACTATCTATGCTTTGAGTCAAGTTCTTCAATCTAATTTAAAAATGAATAAAGTACCAAAAACTATAAAACACAAAAAACCATCATCATCACCAAGTTCTCTAAACCTATCATTCACTAATATTCGTGGTCTTCGAAGTAACTTTTCTTCTGTTGAGTCTTATCTCTTGCAAAGTTCACCAGACCTACTTGCTCTTTGTGAGACTAATTTGAGTTCGGCTGTCTCATCTTGTGATCTTAGTGTTGATGGTTATCTTCCTCTGATTCGTAAAGACTCCAATAGCCACATGCTTGGCCTGGGCATTTACATTCGTAAGAATTCACCTGTTTGTCGTGAAACTAGGTTTGAATCCACAGACTATTCTTTCATGTGCTTTCGTTTAGCACCACTTCACGCTATTGCCTTTCTCTTTGTTCTATATCGATCTCCTTCATCTCAAGACTGTACACTTTTTGATGTTATTTCTGATCATATTGACCAAGCCCTCTCTCTTTATCCATCAGCTAATATAGTTGTTGTCGGTGACTTTAATGCTCACCACTCTGAATGGCTTGGCTCTAGTGTCAGTGACTCTGCAGGCATTAAAGCCCACAACTTTTGCCTTTCTCAATCCCTAACTCAAATAGTCAACTTTCCAACTCGCTTTCCTGACAACCCTAATCATTTACCTTCTCTACTTGAATTATGTCTTGTTTCTGATCCTAGTCAGTGCTCAGTTTCTCCACATTCACCCTTAGGTGCTTATGATCACAGTTTGATCTCTCTAAAACTAATATCTCATTCTTCTTCATCACCTGAATACCCCTACTATCGAACCTCTTACAACTACAGTAAAGCTGACTGGGATTCTTTCCGTGATTTTCTTCGTGATGGCCCTTGGGTAGAAATCTTTCAACTTCCTGTCGACAAATGTGCTTCTTATATAACTTCGTGGATTCAGGCTGGCATGGAATCTATTATTCCCTCTCGACGATTCCAGGTCAAGCCTCACTCTCCTCCATGGTTTTCCTCACACTGTGCTGCTGCGATTGCCAATCGAAACCGTTACTTCCATATTTATCAGCAAAACAATTCTCCAGAAAACAGACGTCTGTTTATTACTGCTAGAAACAACTGTAAAAAGGTTTTGTCTAACGCCAAAACCCGCTATTCTCAGGTCATGAAATCTCGTATCTCATCTCAAAAATTAGGCTCTCGTGACTTCTGGAGAATCTTTAATAATATCAATAATAAGGGCAAATCTATAATTCCACCTCTCTTGTATGGTTCAGACTTTGTCACCTCACCTAAAGACAAAGCCGAACTGTTTGCTAAAAACTTTTCATCAATATCATCTCTTGATTCCACTAATTGCGTTCTTCCTGATATTGCCAACAAACAGGTTGATTCATTGCTTGACATTCATATCACTTCAGCATCTGTATCTAAAGTGATTTCCTGTCTAGACTCTTCTACAGCTTGTGGCCCAGACAACATACCTGTTATTGTCTTGCAGAAGTGTTCTCCAGAGCTGTCGTCTATACTCTCAAAACTATTCAACAAATGCTTATCAGAGTCTTGTTTTCCAGCCTGCTGGAAAGCAGCATCCATTATCCCTATCTTCAAAAATTCTGGAGAGCGATCTGATTCGTCCAACTACCGACCCATTAGTCTTCTTTTTATCATAAGCAAGGTTTTTGAATCTTTAATTAACAAACACTTAATCTCTCATCTTGAATCTAATAACTTAATTTCTGACCATCAATATGGATTTCGATCTTCTCGTTCTACAGCTGATTTGCTAACAGTAATAACTGACAGGTTTTATCGTGCATTAGATGAAGGTGGAGAGGTTAAGGCCATCGCTCTTGACATTTCAAAAGCGTTTGATAAAGTTTGGCATGCTGGTCTTCTCCATAAGCTTTCTTCTTATGGTGTATCCGGCAACATCTTTAAGATCATTGAATCCTTCCTTTCCAATCGTAGCATAAAAGTTTTCCTCGATGGACAACACTCTTCTTCTTATTCTGTAACCTCAGGGGTTCCTCAAGGTTCTATCCTTGGCTCTATACTCTTTTTAATTTACATTAACGATCTTCCAGATATTCTCACATCTAAGGTGGCATTGTTTGCTGATGATACTACCATTTATTCTTGTCGTGATAAGAAACCAACACCCTCTGATTGCCTGGAGGGGGCATTTGAGCTTGAAAAGGATCTCACTTCTGCTACAGCATGGGGCTCACAGTGGCTGGTGAACTTTAATTCAGATAAAACTCAATTTTTTTCAGCCAATCGTTATCGCAATAATTTAGATCTTCCTATATTTATGAACGGTGATGTACTCGATGAGTCATCTACTCTTCATCTTCTAGGATTAACTCTTACTTCCAATCTTTCTTGGAAACCATATATCAAATCGGTTGCAAAATCAGCATCTGCTAAGGTTGCATCTCTTTATCGAGCTCGCCACTTTCTTACTCTGGATTCTATTCTCTACCTCTATAAATCTCAAATCCGGCTTTGTATGGAATACTGTTGCCATATCTGGGGCGGATCTTCTAATGATGCCCTTTCTCTTTTAGACAAGGTGCAAAAACGCATTGTAAACATAGTTGGACCTGCTCTTGCAGCCAACCTTCAACCATTATCACATCGTCGTAATGTTGCTTCTCTTTCTCTTTTCTACAAATACTATAATGGGCACTGCTCGAAAGAGCTAGCGTCTCTTGTGCCATCTACTAAAATTCATTCTCGTGTTACTTGTCATTCAATTAAGTGTCATCCTTTTTCTGTGACTGTTCCTAAGTGCTCCAAAAACGCTTATTCGTCTAGTTTTTTTCCTCGAACATCAGCTCTTTGGAATTCGCTTCCTTCATCTTGCTTTCCTGATTCATATAATTTGCAATCTTTTAAATCGTCCGTCAATCGTTATCTTGCTCTACAATCTTCATCTTTTCTCTTACAGTAACTTCCAACTTTAATTAGTGGCTGCTTGCAGCCTTGTTGGAAGCGAAGATGTTTAAAAAAAAAAAAAAAAAAAAAAAAAAAATCACCTCAAGCTAACACATTTTTTGAAACCATTAGTTCAGACTAGAAGTGTTTCGATACCAACAGAAACCACAAATAGTTCTGATTGTCATTATTTAAATACTAGAGTAAAGTCAGATAGGTTGATATGCGAGTCTACGTCAAATGGCATAACAATTCCGCCTATTTTTCTCAGTGATGATCCTTCTGAGTGGCCAGATAATGTTTCTGACGCACAGAGGTGTGACATTGTTAAACGTGGTTTCAAAAAGATCGAAATTGATTTTCCATACAATTTAGAAAGAAGACGATTTTCACAGAATTATTATAACCTCAAGATGAAGAATGGAGAAATCTTTGAACGCACATGGCTCATATATTCTTTGAACAGCAATAAAGTGCTTTGTTTTTGTTGCAAACTTTTTGGGATAATTTCTTCACCATTCCGGCAAGGAATTAACACTTGGGAAGGCTTGTCAAAAAAACTTAAAGAACACGAAACATGCAATGCACATTTCAAGTGCTTTGAACAATGGATGACTTTACGAAAAGGTTAACTGATATTGTCTTTAATTTATTGCTTTGTTATTTTTTTTTTAACTAATTTCTTTTCCCTCAATATTGGTAATGCAGGCATTGCAAATCAAGCTACCATAGACAAGAAACAACAAAAGTTGCTTCATAAAGAGCGGATATTTTGGAGGACTGTATTAGAAAGGATACTAGACATTACCTTAATTCTTTCTGCAAGAAATCTTGCATTCCGTGGTTCAGACACAGCCATTGGTTCAAAGAGCAATGAAAACTTTCTTGGGGTGTTTGAATTACTGGCTGAGTATGATAACGTTCTCAATGAGCTTATGCAAAGAATTTAGGACAAAGAAACCAAGGAGCACTACTTGAGCAATGACACACAGAACGAGTAGACTTTTTGCCAGGAAGATTGAATCCAAAAACCTTTTTAAGGTAAAAAAGGCAAAATACTATTCTATTGTTTTAGATTGTACGCCAGACGTTTCACACAAAGAACAAATGAGCATTATTCTGCGATCAGTAACATGTACTCCTGGAGTAGGTATCGACATTTCCAAAAATTTCTTTGGATATCTCACAGTAAATGATACCACTGGAAAAGGGCTGTTCAATGCATTTTTAAATCAGGAAAAAAATTGGGATCTAAATATTTTAGACTGTCGAGCTCAATCTTACGATAATGGTGCTAATATGAAAGGAAAAGTAAAAGGTGTTCAAGCAAGGTTTCTGGAAATAAAGCCTAAGGCCTTATATGTTCCATGTGCTAACCATTCACTCAATCTTGTTATTGTTGATGGTGCACTGTCATCCATCAGTGCAATTTCTTTTTTGGTGTTCTTTCAAGGTTATACACGCTCTTTTCATCGTCTTCTCCTCGATGGGAAATTTTAAAATCATGCGTGGCAATTTCAGTCAAGCCACAATCAGATACCAGATGGGAAAGTAGAATAAACTGTGTTAAACCACTTCGCTTCTATTTAAAAGAAATCTTAGAGGCACATGAAAAATTGGAAGAACATGCCTTAGAAAAAAGAGATGGGGCAACAGCCACAGAAGTACGATCGCTGACAGAATATATTAGAACATGACCTTTCTTATTATCAATCACCATTTGGTATGACGTTTTATTTCAAATTAACAAATCAAGTAAGCTGCTTTAATCTTCTGCAACCTCTCTCGACATATTAGCTAGTGAAATAAATGCAACAAAAGCGTTTCTTAATAAGTATCGCGAAAATGGATTTTCTGACGCACGTGTTAAGGCATCAGAAATCGCAGAAATATTAGGTATTGAAAAGGTTTTTTCGATGGTGCGTTCACGAAAAAAAAAATCGATTTATTCATACGAGTGTGCTGATCACACTTGGCAATCTGAACATCAGTATAAAGCAGATTTCTTTTTGCCACTAATTGATATGTCAATTGCATCAGTAAAAGAGCGTTTTGAATAGATCAGCATTATCACAAAGCTTTATGACTTTTTTTACCGATCTGAGCGTCTTATCAAAGCTTGTAATGAAAATTCTCTGTCTGCTTATTGCAAAAATTTGCAAATAAAGCTTGCTGATATAGATTCTGAGAATTTAGAATCGGAGTTAAAACGTTTTGTCATAGTGATAAAGAAGAAAAAAAATGCTCTCCTAAAATCTGCATATGACTTCCTAAACTACATCTACAAAGAAGAGCTGCAAGAAACTTATGCCAATCTAGTTATTGCGTTACGAATCATTCTTACTTTACCAGTTACTGTTGCAAGTGCAGAACGTAGCTTCAGCAAGTTAAAACTAATTAAAACATTTTATAGGTTAGTATAAATAATCTTGCTTCATTATACATAAAAACGTGTAGCTTTTATGTATAATGAAGCAAGATTTCTTTGTATTTTTAAATAGGTCAACAATGGTCGATGAACGTTTGTCTTCCTTAGCAATGCTGTCTATTGAGAACGAGGTTGCAAGAACATTAAGTTATGAAGGCATAATAAATGAATTTGCAAGCATAAAAACACGTCGCAAACCCTTTTTTTGATGGTTTGTGACGTACTTCTATTATCTGCGGAATGCATTTACAGTAGTTAAAGAAACTCTTCACTAGTAACTCTATATCAATTTAACAATTATAAAATATATGTAAATGAACTTAAGCGTTAATTTGATTGCATTTAGTCTTATGAACAACGACGTTAAAATATGTCAGGTACCCAGCTGTTTTGAAGTAATCTGTAAAATTTATCCACTTTTTTAGAACAAAAAAAAAAAATTGGGGCCGTAATGGGGCAAGTTTTTTTTTTTTGGTTAGGGGGGCCCAAATCACCAAGTATTGCTTCATTACTCTTACCTGAGTTTGGTTTTGAAAGTATGCAACTAAAATAAAGGATCTTGACTGGTACTCCAATCAGAAATGAAATTCATTTTTCTAAAGAAAAGAAAACACTAAACCAAACTAACCAACAAAAAAACTCATTACAAAAGATAAAAAAGGGGAGAAGTTAAAAACTACTCGCTTTGGAATAAAAACAATGTAAAGTAAAAGCAGCTTCACGATTCGACTTTGACAATTAAATATAATATAAAAAAATAATCTTGTAAACTTCAGCTTTAATATAAGTTTTGTATGAATTTCACATATTGTTTGTAAACTTAAAATACTTTACACCTATATATATTAGTATTATTAAACAGGTTCATTTTCATACATACAATTGTGGTATGTATACACTGTGTGTATTAAGTTGTAATAATATATTTGTTTTTATAATTTTGCTTTTTTTAGATGTATTATATAATATACACTAATACCCTCAAACTAAAGAATTTGTTACACTTAAGTACAGCAGTATTAAACTTATAAATAATGTTACTCATATAAAATCAAAGCGCCTTAAGTTGGAGATCATTTACCCAATTGCATAAGGTACATTGAATTTTTGCTAGGGTTGTTTTAGGGTTATTTTAGTATCTAATAAGTTTTTATATCTACATTGGGTTGTCCGCAGTTTATAAAATACTGCTACGGCAATCAATGCGCCCCATCTGCCCTATTTTGTATTCTAATTAAATGCATCACATAAGAAGAAAAATTTTTATTTATAATGTTAACTTATAGTAGTAGTAGTAGTAGTAGTAGTAGTAGTAGTAGTAGTAGTAGTAGTAGTAGTAGTAGTAGTAGTAGTAGTAGTAGTAGTAGTAGTAGTAGTAGTAGCGGGAATTGAAACCGAGGAAATGGCGAGAAAGAGTCGTTGCTTAAAAGTTTTAAAAAATTTTTCAGACAACGCGGCTTATGTGGCCGTTATCTCGCACAGTTTGTGAAGCAAAGGGCCGTGGTTCAAATCCTATCACTAGCACCTTTTTTTTAAATCTGTTTTGATTTTTTTTAAAATACAAAATAAAATACTAATGAAGTTTTATAGCTATTTTATAATAACATATATATTATAAACTATATCAAACGAAAGGAAGAGATTTTTTAAAAAAGCGTAAAATTTCTAAAAACATTGAAACAGCGGGACAAATTTGTTGTGCATATGTCATGATAGAGATACTTATGTTATTAATGTGCTCAGGTAATTAGTTCTAATAAGTGGGTGGTCTGAAAAAAATTATGATTTAAAACTCAATAAAGAAATAAGTCCGTCTTACAACTATAAAAGGTGCTGGTGTGGAGGCTTGTAAAAGAATTACCCTGTAGTTAGGACAAACTTTAAAATTTTATTTTATTAATTAAAATTTATTTTTGCCATATTTATTATTTTGAAATATATATAGCCATATTGACAAGTATGTATATGTATTATGTTAAAGGGCGGAATTAAACCCTCACTAAATAACACTGATGATAGCTTATTAAACCACTGAGCTATTGGTGTTATTCATGTATGTGAAAAACAAACAATTTTATAAACTCTCATTAACTCTATGTATAAGGATAAATTGCATATGTTAATTTTTTTTTTGCTCTTAAAGCAAGTTTTCTACCGTTGACTAAAAATTATTAAAGTAAATAAGGATTAAGTTTGGAAATGATCGGTGTGGAATAAATAATTATAGAAATGGTTGGTTTGGTAAAGACAAGCATTTCACGGTTCCGGACTGCTAGGATATTTATAAGGGAAATAATAGAAGAGGTTGGTGTAAAATAGTTTTAAAAGAACTCAATTTTTGTGGGTCTTGTCAGCTACTGTATATAACTTGTGACGAACTTTTTAAACAAGTTTTTTTCGTTTTGTTTTGGTGAAATGGCTTTAAACAAACATGGTCTGGTTTCAAAAAAAAACATAGTAACTAATAGGGCAGTCAACCAAATTTTACTTTAATTTTTATTTTTCTTCCGATATTCTAAATCTAAATCATTATACCTTATTTCCTCCGAACCTTTAATGCTAGTGATTTTTCTTTTGTTGGATTCAACTTTAAAGTTACTACTTTGTCTACTCCTTGTGGTTCTTTATTTACTCTCTCTTTCTCTCTCTGGTAGCCCAGTCAATTTTCTAGTCTAACAACAACATATTCAAGCAGTTGCTAATACTAAGATTTAATAGTTTTTTTCTAAAAACGTTTAGATAATGACGAGACTTAAAACTTTAAATTGTCATATCTTATTTTGGGTCGAAATTAATTTTGACGAAAATTAAAAGTGGGTCAAAAACTTTGCGTGACGTGAGAAGTGGATTTTATTTAGTTGCTTAACAAAAAAAGTCTTTAATTACCGGGAAATTGAAAAAGAACGTTATAAACAATTTTATTTTAAAAAAATTTGCAAAAACGTGTCAAAAATTCAGATAAGTCTAAAGGTATTTACTTACCCTATTAATACTGAGTCGCGAATGATGACAGCAGTTTGAAAATTATGATACTTTTAAACTGCCGTCGTTTTTTAACTTTCTCAAACTCTTTGAAACTTTTTGACTCTTCGTTTTATACTATCTCAGACTTTTTTTAATATCAAAAGGTGAATAAAGGGTTTCACAGTGTTCTTAACTTGACCTTTCCGAAAGACTCTACTCTGCAGCTATATATTTGTTTATAACCAAACTTTACATTAATTTTATTCGTTTGTTAATGTTTTAGTATGCTTAATATAGTACTTTATTTTTTTTCTTAGCAGAAATAATGAAATAGATACAATATCATTTCAAGCATAGACTAAAAAGTAAAGATAAGTACTTATTTTTGCAGATGATATGGCTAATATTCTCAACTTTAATGGAAATCCTGAAAATATTTCTTTTAATAAAAGCAGTTGCTAAATTCAGTGAGAAATCAAGTGTATGATATATATTTGCAGCATATACACTCATTTAAAAATGACAATATTTAAAGCCTCGCAAATTAAAAGACACATTAGATACAAAGTTTATAAATCTCCAAGAAGAAAATGAAAAATTAAAAAAAGAAACAGAGGAACTAAAAAAATCAGTAGAGTTTGTAAATGAGAAATACGATACAATTCTTGAAGAGCTATCCAAAATAAAACGAAGTTTAACTCAACATGGCTAAACAAGACGAAAAAAGAAAAAAATGAAAGAAATGGAGAAATCTGTAGTAAGTATAAAAGTTACGATTTTTTGACTATCGAGAGAAATTCGATAAATATACATGAAAACTTAAATATTGAATGCGATATCTCTAACGAATATGAAGCTTTTTTAGATTTCGTTCTGATATTAATAAAAAAACTAGAAGAAGAAGTCCATTTTTGAAGAAAAGAGAACAACATTAAGTCTGGTATTAATAAATCACTCACAAACGGTTCATGACAAACCATGACGAAACCGATTTTGCTTACAAGGTTACAAGAAATAATTTCTGCACTAATTGCTCTTACAGGAAACAAAAATAATTCTTTTTTGCTAAATAATAGTAAAAAGTAATAATGAAGAAAACATAATCGATACCACTAACTTATGCTTGAAGAATGCTATTATCAGTCCACAGGAAGTACTAAAAGTTTTATTTATAAAAAGTAAGAAATTGCCGAGCAAAAACAATCCTTTAAATCAACGAGTAAAAAGTCTTGCAAGTTACAATGAAAATCCATCAATTAGTGATAATCAATCAGATAATAATAAACAAAATAATAGAAAAAATAATACAATTATTGTCGGGACGCCTTTGCCTAGTCTTACTAATAATTATAACGAAAATAGTAATCAAGATTTAGCCTTCGTTACCCAAACTTTATCAAAAATAGGCCTAAACATAAACTTGATTATGAAACTACACCGCAATCTAAAATCAAATTCTAACTTTAACTAATCTTCCTTATCGACTTTTCTGTCAGTTGAACTAAAAACAAAAGATATCAGTACGGTTTTCGTTAAGGTTAAAGTGCTCAAGAATGTTAGATTGAAATGACCGAAAAATGGAGAAAAGCTTTAGATCACAACGGATGCTTTGGCGCATTACTTACTGATCTCTCTAAAGTCTTTGATAGCACATCCCATGCGTTACTAATTGCCAAACTAGATTCCTATGATTTTAGTCGAAACTGTTTAATGTTTATGTCTTTCTACCTAATAAATATAGTTAGAATTAAGAGTTATAATAAATGATGAATTTAGCTGTTACACTAATATGCTATACGGAGTTCCGCAAGGTTTGGTACTCGTACCTAAGTAAGAAACTAAATAATCGCATAAATCGAATCCATCAGAGAGCTTTAAGAATTATCTAAGAAATATCTTGTTTAGTCACTGAGATTTTCAAAGTAAAATTACAAACTGCGTCTATATCTATGAATGAAGTTTTTAAGTTTCTCGAATCAAATCTGACGTATGAAAAGCAAAACTCCACCAATATTCGTAAAACAAAATATGGATAGGAATCTCTATTTTACCTAGGACCAAAAATTTGGAAACTGGATTACCAAGCAATTCCCATGCAAACTATGCATGGTTTTTATTAAAGATGTCGGATATATTTATAAGCTAAAGTAAAAATGAAAGCTTTATATTTTTGTTGGTTTTTGCCAAGTTGGCTTTTTTTTTTTTTTTTTTTCTTTTGTTGTTAATGTATTACTCGGTTATCTTAGAATTTATATCAATAATTATTTTTATTTTTGAAGGATTAGTGTCAGTTGACTTAAACTAGCCAATTATAGAGTTATCAATGTAACAACCACGTGTCAATAATAAATAAATTACAAATGATAAATAAGTAATATTATGTTTCGACTCCATGACAGAAGACAATATGACTATTCCTATCAGTCAATATTGATATGATAGAAGGCAATATGTCCAACCTATCAGTCAATATTGACTGATAGGTTGGGGTGGATCAAGAAGTCTAATGCCTTTATTTTATTTATTTATAATTTTGTTTAGGAAGTCTTATTCTCTTTGTTTATATTATATATATATATATATATATATATATATATATATATATATATATATATATATATATATATATATATATATATATATATATATATATATAAATAAAATTTTAAACTACTGTAAAAAAACAATTCATCCTTTCAAAATAAACAACTTACCGACAACATTATCTTTAAAGAATTTCTTGGAAAATATGTATGCTTTATTAAACATTTACATAAGAGTATGTTTTAAGACGTCTGTTTTTAAACACTTTATTAAATTAATTAAACTGTAGTGTGCATTAATCTATACTTAAACTATACTTTTGGAACAAAATGGCGACTTTACTATTTTTTTTAGCTAAGTTTTGTGCCTGTAAGAAATCGTTCCTTTTTTAAAAAAATTGAAAAATAGGAACGATTTTTTTCCGGATATTGTTGCTACGTTTTGAGAAATCGTTCCGTCAACATACTTATAATAACAATAACAACAATAATGATAACTATTATAATAAAAGGAGAATTTAATAAATAAAAACAATAACAGCAACAACAAAAATTTTGTAAATAATGACCGCAACGACAAAGATTTACGAAGTAGAGAATAGTTGAATGAAAAGAGATAAACAAATAGATGAATAAATAAAGAATGTCAAATATTAGTACTAATATTAATAATATTAGAATGAAAAATTTAATAATAAAATTTAAAAATGGCAGATAGAAAACCAGAGGAATTAGATGAGAATGGATCTGTAAGCCACTGAACAAGATTTCCAAGTTCATGTTTAAAATGTTTGTTAAAATATTTTTCAATTGAAACTAGTAGCATACTAGTATCATCAGCAAAATGGCGATGATCAAAACAGTTGCAAATTTAAAAGAAGTGTTTACGTTATAAATAAAAAGCAGAAAAAGAAGTGGCCCTAAAACTAAACCTTGTGGGACGGCATTTGAGCAACTCTTTAAATCAGATTTAGTGCCATTAATGGAAACAAACTGATTCCTGTTTTAGAGATATGACGTAAACTATTTTAGTGGAATGCCTTTGATTCCATAGTACTCCAATTGTATGAGAAGGATGGTGGATCCACAGTATCAATTGCTTTTTGCAAATCTATAAACCCACCATATGCAAAGTGTATATATTTAGAGCTCTTCTTACCTTCTCTATAATTTCAATAAATACGAGTTTCCTTCAAAATCCATATTAATATTGTTACAGGCATTTAATTTTTTCTAGAAACTTGTATAGCTTGTTATGCATAGCCATTTCAATAAGTTTGCTTAGGTTGGAAAGAGGGAAATACAGGTTGTAATACAGAAATGTAGGTCGATAGTTCTAGTAAGGAGCCTTTTTTATAAATTGGAATGACTTTAGCTACTTTAAAAACTTTTTTGCCACTTTTAAAAGAATTATTTTTCATAATGCTAAAAGGTTTGGAGATTATGCGAGAGGTAAGTTTAAGAAAAAATCTAGTTTTTTATAACTTTTATCACTTTTAAGGGCATTATTAGTCATAATAGATACCTCACCTTAACTCACAGGATCAATAAAGAAAAAATTAGCGTTAGGAAAATTAAGAAAGTCACTATAAGCACATTTTGATGGCATGATTTTATGGTGTAGTTTCTCACGAATAGAAACAAAAAAATTGTTAAATATATTTGAAACAGTGGCATGGTCTGTGATGATATTTTCATTAAGATTTAGCTAAGTAGGTGTTTTATGTACTGATGCTTTAATATTTATGATATCTTTAATGCCTTTCCATGTATTTATTATTTTGTTTATATTGTTTTTAAAATAAGTTATGTAGTACGGTTTTTTACAACTTTTTAATAAGTTGCTAATTTTATTTCTATAGAATTTAAATTTTGTGAAAAGTTTATTTTTAGTATGAATATTTTTACATCTTGCAAATTTTTTATAGAGTTTGTTTTTTACAGAAATTGATTCAAGTAAGCCTTTAGAGATCCAGGATTTAGATTTAAGTTTGGTTTGATTTTTATTCAAAGTTTTATAGGGTGCACATTAGTCTAAAACCCTATTAAAAATTTTTTTAATTGATTGATGGATTCATTATTGCAGTCATCTTTTTTAATCAGAAGCTCCCAGTTGATAATTTTCTAAAATAAATTTGTCAGAATCAAAGTTTTTAAGACATCGTCTGGAAATTTTAACTTTATTTGGTTGGCTGGATATCCCAGGATCACAGACAAATTGTGCCGTGTGATCCGAGATAGAAATAGTAAAGTGAGAGATGATCAGAAGAGAAGAAGTTTATAAAAATGTTATCAATGAGTGTTTGAGATTTAGCTGTTATACGAGTAAGTAGGATTGAAGTAGAAGAAATAAACGAGCAAGAGCACAAGGCATCAAGGTAGTTAGAAATAGGATTAGATTCACCATAGCTCAATAGGTCTGCATTGAAATCACCCATTAAAAAGATCAACTTTTGTTCTTTGCTTAACTTTTCAAAAAGCGGAGTTAAAAATGTTGTATTAAATTCATTTTGATTTATTGATGGATGACAAAATATACTACCAGTTAAGACATTTGCCAGGGTGCCTGAAAAAAACGTCCGCCTTAAGTATAGTTTATTTTAATTGATTCGTCATTAAAACAAAAAAAAGTACAATATGACTTGACCGGGAATTGTACTCAGGTTTTTGTTGTCGCTGTCCATAACATTAATCTCTCGACCAAGCGAACACATTCATAATTAGTAATTTAACTTCATTAAAATTAGTGTTTATATATATTTGAAGATGTTTTTCAAACTGGGATTCCCTGCCGGAAACAAAGGGCTTTGGGGTCGTATAAAGTATCTAAGGTACTTCTTCCGCCTTTTTTTTTCAATGAACTTTTTTATAAAAAATAAAATTGGGGAAGGGAGGTATTTGCAAAACGTACGTACTTTTTAAGGGGTTTAGACTTAAAAGTACGCATATCAATAGAGGGGATGAGGAGGGTCTAACTTCAAACTTTTTAGCGTACGTACATTATGGACGACTCCTAATCAATCGAGTAGGGCAAGAGTTAGGCGTGAAATTATCCAAGCAAGTCTAACTTGCAGTGTGTGTAGAGCGAGACTTTTAAATTAGCAAACCAAGTGACTTGCAATTTATGAAGAACTAGTCTGTTATGCTAGCCGGCTATTTTTTATAACTGAAATTCTATTTTTTTTTTAAATGTTAAATGGTGAAAAGCAATATTGACAACCATGCAATTTATTTTGACGAGATGAGGCAGCATTTAGTGCCAAAAGTTTTTATTGCTGTATATCTAGGTTCTGTTGTCTAGCCTCTCGCAACTATTTTGAAAACACATATTTTTGATAATATTTAGTATAATGTTATGTGAACCTACAAATATCTATGCTAAGTGCTATCTTTACGTAATTGTACTAATGTTATTGTTTTAATTATTAGTGTTGATAGACAGCTAACCTTCCCGTTGGTGTCTATCGTTAAAAAATGATTACGGTTAGTTTTATTACTCTACCGAACTGCTATTAATCATAAAAAGCACGACAACATTTGGTATTACTATAAATAAATTTGTTTAAATCACTAAATTTTTAGAGTTGTAAATAATTTTGTTGTTTGAATAAGTTTTTATAATTGACTTTTTTTTAAAGATTGATCCCAATTCAAAAACGATATTATAATAAAGCAATTTTAAAATATTCATGTCAATATTTTAATACATGTTTAACGATCGTTCCAATCCGTAAATATTTTATAAACATTTTAAGTTATTATAATATAGTTTTATTTATTATAAGCTGTGCTTGGTTACCCCGTCGTAGATGCCGGCTGTTATAACTAATTTTGAATAGAACCTTCCTAGCAGAAATTGTGATGTTTTCAACATTAATTGTTTACTAAGATTGACAAATGTAGTGTTTTAGTTGTATGTTTTTGTTTTTTTTTTGTTTTTTTTTGAAATTTATTACAAAAATGCATATTGCTTTATTTTGTTAACTTTATATCATTTATATATTTTAAATAAATTTGTTTTAAAGATATATAAATTTATGGGTTTGAGATATATTAATTTATGGGTTCTTAAAAAAGTTTTCCGCAAACACAAGTGTAAATATATACTTTTTGATATGTCTGTTTTATAACCATTTCAGTCATTACCTACACAAAAATTAAAAAAAGTTTCAAATAAACTAATTCGCTCAACGCAAAAATAAGACAAACTGAAGGCAATTTATGCTACGGATATTTTCAACGAAATTTACTGCCATTTTTTTTTTTTTTTTTTTTTTTTTGCATTCAAATTTTGCCATATCCAATGATATAAAGGTGGCTTCAGTAAAAGAAAAAAATGGAGCTTCAAAGCTTAAAGTTAAAAAGCAATAAATAAACAATAAATCTAAAGCTTCAATATTTTTGGAGCCAAAATATTCAATAAAGCCGAGAGTCGGCTATTTATTTATAATAAATAAGCCACACTTTAAAAATAATCAATGAAAATTTACACGTAACAGATGCAAAAAAAAGCAATAAAAATTAAGATGAGATTAAGATTAAGATATAAAACCAATATAATCCCAATATAACGGTATTATAGCGCCTATGTAACGGTAATATAACTGCTAATTACTGTTATGTTTGTTCAACCCTAACATAATTTGTTGTTGTTATTTTGGCATCAGTGTTTTAGAATGACCAGTTTGTTTTTAGAGTAAATTTAAAAGAGAAAGAGTACCATAAAAAGAACCATTCTAAATATGACAACTTTAATTTATAGAGCTCCGATTACGAAATTTTTAGACCACAAGAATGGAATCAGAAGTTGGAAAATCGCCAGAACGGTGAAAAGATGCAACCTGGGCAGACTTAAACTTTACATTCTTTTGTATATATTGTCTTCTTGAGAGGTAAGGAGTTAATAATAATCCGAGAAGACATAAAGTAAAGGGTTCGGAAAGAATATTACCATTCATCAATTAAAAAATTTTCCTAATTAAAAAAATGTAGTTAAAAAATATCCAAGCAATCTCAAGATTCTTTCTCAAAATAAGATAAGACATAATAAAATAACAGTTTATTTATATTTTGACTTACAATTCCGTTTTATTGACCATAGAAATGTGAAATATTTATACTTATAAATATTTAGGCTTAGAAGGGATATTGGGAAATTCATCCTGATTCTACAAGTATCATGATTGAATCTTAACATCACGTGTTAAAAGTAGTTTTTAGACATTAATAAATGATTGTAAATATTAAATAACCCAGTTGTCCTGAAAATATTTTATTTAAGGGTCTACAGAAGAAGTGGCATGATGTTGATATTGCAAACTGTGTCATCACAATTTTTGAAAGATAAATAAACCGTAAATCCCGTTTAGAAAAAACAGGCAACTTATGTAAAGAATTAGCTTAGGATGATTTTTAACTGGAGCTTTTAATAAATGTTATGTTGTTTGTTTTTATTTTAATTTATTTTAAATGTAATATAAATAGAAAATTTTTAGATATGGAATATAAAAAGAAATTACGAATATAACTTTAACTCATAAACTAAAAAAATGGACTGATCATCATTTTGATTTGCCCTAGTTTGCTTTTATTTTATTAGATATTTAGGTGCTCCATGAGGTCCTAACGGTCTTATTTTAAAGCACCCCAAAACAGCATTCATCCAGGAGGTTAACGCCTCCTTTCTTAACAATAATGCATATATGACCAGAGTCGGCTTGGAACTACTTACTTACAGATCTGATGGCAGAACTCTGACCACTACACCTTGGCTGCGTGACGTTTTTGGGTACCAATACTAAATCTATCAATATTCAAAAGTTTAAAGCAATATATCTTGCGCAGTTATTGTTAAGAGTATAACCTTAAGATCATGCGTTTTCTTAATCAAGCAAAATAGGTTCTGAATATGAACAAGGAGAGGGTCACTGTAAGGTAGATCACAGAACTAATCTAAATTTTTCATGCTTCTAAGTTTTAAACTACTAAAAAACCAGATACTCGGCACTAGGTTGTTTCTGAAATTAGAAAATACTTTTCAATTATTATTTATTATTATGTCAATAATTTAGGTTTTTAAACTTTTTTAGAACAATCACTTTTAATAGCAAATAGCCAATCTGGAAAAAATTAAACCAACATTAAGAATAATCTTTTGCTGATGAAAAGGAAAGTTAGTACTTAGATCCAACAACAGTTATACTTGCCACCACCAGCACAGATAAGTCCATACCTAATAGCATGAAAGAAGAGATATCCAAGAAACTTTTAAAGTAAAAATTAGGTTTAAAAACTATTATAGACACTGTTTTGTTCAAAGAACAATCTACTCTTAGGGATTAATTTGGTTCTAAGTATTGACTAGTAATCAATATTTTTGAACATAATGAGCATCAAGTTAAATGGCTCTTTTTCCTTCTGCGGCATGGCAAAGAGAGCGTAATGTCAGTTTACAAAACATTGTTAATAGCATATAACAAAACAAAACAGTAAAAGATACTCCTAGTCGTAAGCAAAATTTATAAACCAGTTTCTCAACTTATATAGCTCACAATAAGGCTGTTAAACAGCTAAAATAAGTAGAGAAGCTTAGTTTTATATATGAGCAAAGAGTTTGGAGCCAAAAAAGTTGCTTTTATTCTGCTATAGCAAAAATGGCAGCAGCATTGATATTGTGGAAGACATCAAGTTCTTTCAGCTCTATGAGCTGAGAATGAAGTTCTCAATAGTTCGGAATATTAATTTATTTTTAAAAAAAAAAAAGTTTTTCATATTAAAGTACATAATCAAAAGAGCCTGATAAAGTCTCCCCCCCCCCCTCCTTTTTTTCTCATTCGAATTACAGGAATAAGATGCTCGCATTATTCACTGCTCGCATTAATTTAAAATGAAAAGTTATAATTTTTGTTCTAAATGAGTAAAGAATTATGTAAAAAGAACAAGATTGGTGCGTTGCGAAGTGATTGCAGGATGTGCATATTAACATAAAATAAGAAGTGGAGATAGAGCTAGGCCTACCCTAACACACACAAATTAAAATTAGTATATTTTAAATCTAACATATACATTTTAAAGAAGCTTGAATACCATTTTTTTAGGTCTTTGGATACTTCAAGCTAAAACTTGCCCTTTTTAGGTTTATCCAATAGAGATTAGAACTCATATTAAGTTTGAATAAAAAAATCTAAAAATCATTATTTCAATTATTTTCAGCATTCAGTTGTAAAATATAAAATTTACAAGATAAACTACAAAACTACGATAAAAATATCAAATAAAGATTGTAAATAAAAAGTGAAAAACCGTAAATTAAAAGTAAAGTAATGTTTTGTTGCCGAGTAAACAATTTAATGTAAATAATATTGGTAAAAGATTACCAAAATATTTTTTTTTTCTATTATATATACTATAGACGCAATAAAATATTTATAAAATCCATTGTCCCAGTGGGCACGCGTCGTCCGGAGGTCATCCGTAATGTCTCCTGGACGTCCAGACGCCTATTAAACGTCCGACGAACGTCCCGCGGACAATGCGTGCCCAAAGGGGTATATACTATAGATACAAATAAACGTCATATTGTTGTTTGTGATTTTTAAATAAGGATTAAAAGAACTTCGATACGTAGGAAATAAAAAAGGTAAATACTAAAACTATATTTTAAAACATCAATTCTAAAAATTGTTTCGTTAAGCTTTCGTTTTAAAGAGTTGTAGCTATAATAAAAACTATTACATAAAATTTTTTCTTGGGAACCAATGGAAAACATTATTAAAATTTAATTAAAAAAATAGCTGCCTAATGAAGTTATTATGACTCAAAAGTTATCAAATATCATGAAAGGAAACCGGAGAAGAATTAATTTTACCTTTGAACATAAAACAAAGAACATCATTAACTTAAAGTTTTGTAGAAACTTTGCATTTGTAAGACGTTAACAAAATTTTATAAAACATTTTAAAACTTTTTACAAAGAACTATGATAAAAAAAGTTATACAAATACATTAATTTCTGCAATCTGCAGTGCGTCCGAAATAGAGTTAGTAATAAATACAAATCTAGCAATAAATGAGCCCGAAAAGCTTTGCATTATTTTGGAGCTTAAAACTGCAATTTCATAATAATCTGACGTTTTGCCGCTTATTCCTACAAACAACTTGTTACCATTCATTCTGGATGAACGAAAACTTGAATTCCATATAATAATTTGGTTTATTCGGAAAATAAATTTTAGGTCTAATTTAAACCATTTATTATTATCATTATAATGACTTGATGCAGCACTACTTAGATCACCATCGATTGCTTTACTTGCAGCACCTGACGCTGAATATGTTGTTGATAATGAAGGAGTTCCAATTTTTGACACATCATCTGTTGCTTTAAATTATAGTTGTATATATATATATATATATATATATATATATATATATATATATATATATATATATATATATATATATATATATATATGTACATATATATATACATATATATATATATATATATATATATATATATATATATATATATATATATATATATATATATATATATATATATATATATATATATATATATATATATATATATATATATATATATATATATTGCATTCGATTTGGAAAAAACATTCAAACGACCGTTTAAAAACCTATACTTTATATCAAACTTAAACATGTTCATGCTTTTGTCAAGACAGAATGTTTTACAAAAAAGTTCGGTATTTGTTGCCCGGCAACAAAAATACTAAAACATTTAGTTTCACTATCTTTTATTAATTTTATCTACAGTTTTTCAATTTCATCTAATTATATTTTAGCGTTTGATAGTTATGATCAAACTCGGATCAACTCGCTTCTAGCTAGATTTTAATTTTTTTTTACTTTTTTTTATGACATGCGACACAGACTGTGTAAATAAATCAAAAAATCTTTATCCTTCAGAGCAATGAAGAATTTTTGATTTATTTACAAAACTTGTGTGACAAGTCATAAAAAAAGAGTAAAAAAAAAAAAATTAATTTCAGTTAGACGCGAATTGATGTAAAAAATTCCGGACGGAATTCCGGTACATCCCTACTGGTAAGTAGTTATATTTTTCACAATGGATACCACTCCACAAAATCATCAATTAGAAAAAGTTAACTGGATTTCAACAGGAATCAATACAAGAAAAAGAAATACATCAACGCGAGATAAAGCATATTTGATTCAAATGACTTAGATTAATCAAAAATTACAAGCTTTGATCTTCAAAATATTTTGAATCCAACAATCTGCAAGAGAAGCAGTTAGAATGGTAAAAAAAATTTATTGAAAAAATATAATGAAGAAGAGATATGCTTGGTCTAAAAAAATACACTTGTTAGACAGTAGATGAATAGAAATTATTTAGTTTTCCGGCGAGACACTCTTTTTAGCCCAAGGAACAGATAAAAATTGAACTAACTGTAAAACATTCTCAAAAGAAAATATTTTAAGGCTATTTTTACACTGTGGCCCGGCATCACAAATTACCAATATGGGAATGAAAAGTTTCGGAAAATATAAGGCATTACTAGACAAAAAAACTAAATTTCGAATTGAAAAAAGTTGATGCTAGTGGTGTGGTTCTGAAAAGATTCTTTCGGAAGTGAACACAGAAATCTGGTGAAATTGACAAATTCACCGGATAAAAACAAGATACCGGACAAAAACATTGGACAAACAAAAAAAGAATGATAGAGACAGTAAATCAAATGTGGTTTTGAGATAACATAATCAAACAAAAACTGTAAAAGAAATTATAGAATCTATTTCAAGAAGAATATCCAAAGTAATAAAAAATATGGGTGGTGACACAAATTAATAACCCATTCTCACAATTAATCACACAATCGAAGGCTTAAAGAATTGTAGGTCGTATGAGTTATGAAAACATATAAAGGGGAAGAAGTTCCAAAGCATTGATGTGCGCAAAAAAAAACAAAACAAGACGGATAAAAGTTAGTACATGAAGGTACAGATAAAGTAAAAAGATGGGACTTGCGATAATGCGAAAAGATGCAGAATGACAAGTTAAACAAAAAAGAGTCTTGATAGATGGAACTCAAGATGAAAGCTTGTTTGACCAGCTACTATGATAGCATTTGTAGAAAAGATAAAGAGACGCAGCCTTACAATAATGGGAAAGTAGCTCATGCTCGGTAGGTAGAGCAGGTCTAACTACATTTTCAATGTATTTTTGGACCTTGTCTAGAAGTATAATATGATAACAATACTCCACACAGGGATAAATTTAAGATTTTTATAGATAGGTAATGGAGTAGGGTGTAAAGAATGGCAAGCATGATAAATACAAGCATACTTTGTAGATGCTAACTTTGCATACATTATATACATGATTTCCGTAGGAAATCATGTATATAATCCATTGTAGAGGACTTAGTGAGAGCTGTACCTTTTATCAATATCTCAACAATATTTTTATAGTTGTTTGCTGTAAAAAGAGTGTTTTTGAAGTTTAAGATCACTCAAGTAAGCCTCCTTTCCCCCCTCCCCCCATCTTACCCCAAACGCTCAAGCTGTGATAGAAGAGAGATTATATTCAAGATTATCTGCCTGTTCTAAGCGATAATATAGAAGACATTTTTTAAGATGGGAGTTTAAAGTTGAGTTGTTTGCAAAAAAAAAAGACAACCTCGGATGTAAACTTGCCATGAAGATCATTAATCTAAACAAAAAACAGTACAGGACCAAGAATAAAAGCTTGAGGTGCCAATGAAGTAAGTTACAAGACTCAAAATCAAATGTTAGAAACTTGTTAAATAAAGTCTTATGATCTCGCTAATGATAGAGAGAAGACTGATCAGATGATATATGGAAGGGTCAGAATGTTCTACAGAGTTTAGAAAATCGGAATAAAAGATGCAATGTTAAGGTAACTTTGAGTTCTTGAGTAAATATTTGTAGGAATATGACAAAAATGTTGTCAGAACCACTAGCATTAGATAAGTTTAAATAAGAAAAAACTTTAGAAACAAAAGCAGAAGTGATTTAGATGTCTAAAAGTGGGTTACACTGTTTTTCTGAAATGGCAAAAAGAGCCAATTATTAGATTCAAGAGTTGAATTCGAGAAAAAGTTCTTTGCAAATAGTTTTATCAATCAGATCCATTGAATAAATATGGATTGTTAGATTTTCTTTTTTTAATGACACTATTAAAAATTTTCCAGAAGTCTCTAGCAACTAACTTCTGAGATAAAATCTAAAATTTAGTAGGCTTAGAATATTACAATTTTGCGTCAAGCAACACAAATGGAGAATGATATGCAAAAAATTTAGTGATTAGAATTGAATCCTATTATGATCCTTACTGTCCCTTTCTCTAATCTTGATATAATGTATTAATGGATACATAAAAAAATCTAGACCCTAGTTTCGTGCTGCATTAGTTGCTTTTAAAAATTTTTTTTTTTTTATAATGGTTTGTACTTCTAAGGTCATTTTGAATGATTGCTCTAAGATATTCGTTTGAAGTTATCTGTCAGTTTATATGTTGATTATGATTTAGGTACAGTTACTATTTACCGTCAATAAAATTATTGATGCAAAACTGTCCCAAGATCCAAGTGAAATATTTTAGAAGATGTTCTTAATTACCGTGCTCAACATAATGTTAAAAAGTGTGTTAATCTAAATAATAAAATAAAATTAAAAAGTTTATTTAAAAAAAGTGTATTTATATTTAGTTTTAAAAAGAAGCTATAAAAATTTAAGTTTTAAAATTTTAAAGAAAATTTATTTAATATTAACTATTAATTTTTTTTTCCCCTACTATTATTTTTGATCCTTAATTCATTGTAATTAATAAATAAAGATAACAGATTTTAAGAATTGTTAAATCAAGGGTAGTAAATTCTATTTAATATTTTTCAACAATAATTAAAAATAATTATTTGTTGCACTTAGTTTATAAGCTATAAAACAAATAAAAAATACCTAAACAAAGGTATGCGTGGGCTAATGCATCTGATGTGCATACATCCCTACAATATAGATTCTCGCAAGGTGTATTGTTTTCACAAATGGGTCCAATCTGCAAATATAAACAACGTTTGTTACAACTAACTATTTTAATGATTAGCATTTAATTATTTTATTGATTAAAATTTTATTTTAATGTGATGTTAATGTACGAATATTCATTTATATTACTATTACTACTATTACTATATTAAGCATGACCTAAAAATAAAACTCAGAAAAACAAAACAAAAGAATCAAATACTACCACAAGTGCTTCTTTGAAAATAATAACGTGCTTGTTGTAATATTAAAATGAATTACATATCAAGGTTTTTGACAGCTTTTTTTTGTGTTAAAGGCAAGTAACTTTTAAGTAATTTTCATCTAACTATCAAGTAACTTTCAAGTATCTTTCAACTATGATTATTCTTATTCTAAACAAAATTTATATTTAATTTATATTTTGTAAAAATTTTATAAAAGCATAAACATACTCAAGTTTAATGTTTTCTCCAAATTTGTATGTTTTAAACCATTTTCTAACATTTTCTAACATTTTTTTATTAAAAACAACATAATACCTAACAATATTCATACAAAACGTTTTAAAATTAGTATCTACAAACGACAGATCTAGGAAAGTTCCGAATAGTAACATTGAAGCGTTTTAATAAACTGCGTTGATTAAAGTCATTCTCCAGTCACCAAATTTTAAAAATGCTAGTGAACTTTTTCGAGCTTAACTTAGTAACCATTTTGATAAAGCTTTTTTTATTATATTATAACTTTTGACATAAATGATGAACTTTTTTAAAAAGAATATTGGATTGTTTTAAATTTTGATTCGATGATGCGTGTTAATAATAAAATTTGAATTATTAGTTTTTATTACATCAAACATCGATATATTAATTTTACATCAAACATCGATATATTAACTTTTTTTTAATTTACAGACCTAATAATACTAAGGTTAAAATAAACATATTAACCTTATCTCAAGGTTAAAATATTTCAACCTTGATAATCATTTACTCCGGTTAAAATATTTGTAATTATGGTTAATGCAAAAGAGTTTACTGATGCCTTAGATGTTCTGGAGAGGAAACTGAGAAATGAGTATGGACCAAAAATCGATAATGCTGTATCGGAATTAAATAAAGCAACTCGATCAATAAAAACAAAAGCTCATATACCTAAAAAAATAATTATTTAAAACCACAAATTTGTAAGTTGCACTTATTGTTTTTGCTCGAAATGAAGTTTAGAATATTGCGTTTGTGGAGCAAATTATTAGAGATAAGATTATTTTAAATCTCATTGAAAACAATTTAATTTCTAAACAAGCAACATGGTTTTGTTAAAAACAAACGTTGTGTAACAAACTTTTTGGAAACATTAGAATTAATCAAGCAAGAATATGAGAAGATTTTTTAATTGATATTGTATTGTTGAATTTCGCAAAGGATTTGATTCAGTCTCTCACATAAATTGTTGAAGATGTTATTTGAACTGGAATTCGTGTCATTTATGTTGAATTGGTGCAAAGCTATTTTTTCAGACTTTACTCGGAGAGTGGTATTAGGATAATATATTTTAAGTTGGAAGTTGGTTACTTGTAGAGTACCACAAAGTTCAGTACTTGGATCTCTACTATTTGTAATCTTCCTTAATGACTTACCAATAAGCATTAATAAAGACATTATATTATAAACAGACAATACATACATTTCTTTAGTTAATCATTTTCTTATTGATTATAAACTATAACAAGAGTACATAAACACGCTAGTAAAATGGTCGGAAGAATGGTTTATTATATTCAATGAATCAAAAGTTAAAGACGTGTGTATTGGTAAAAAGAATTCAAGATATAAATGTATATTGAACAATTTTGAACAATTAAACAACAAATTGAGACAGCAATAGAAAAAGATCTTGGTATTTTGGTTTCAAATAATTTAGAGTGTTCAAATAAATTAGAGTTATCGTATTATTTCAGCTATTTGCAAACCAAGTAAATTAGGCATGATGAAAAACGCTTTTCAGTAATGGCATGAACTTTCTTTAAACAAATTATAAAAACTATTAGTACGTTCCAATTTAAAATATGGAGCATCAATTAGAGTCCATATGGAAGAAGAACATTGAAAATCTTAAATTAATGCAACACAGGGCTACGAGAATTGAGGAGGAACTCGTATAAAGAAAGATTAAAGATATAAGATTTGTCAACTTTGCTAGTCAAAAAAAGAAGAAATGATGATCTTGTTTAATAAATGTATTTCAAAAGGAAAAGATGTAGTTATTTTCACCACCCTCCAAAACGTTTTTATTCAGGAAAGATCTAGCAGAAGTAAAAATTGTAAAATACGCAGACAGTTTACCGATTCTAAAATTTGTCACTATTTCATTACAGAGTCACATAGGATTGGAATTGTATTCCTCAAGGAATAATAGATAAAGAAAACATAAATTTTTTTAAAATAGTATTGATAATTATTTTTAACTCTAATTCTATGTTTACTATTATCTACGTATTGAAGACCAAGGGCGATTCTACGGGGTTGCTAACCATCACCCCTACCCAATTAACAAAAGACTTTTTTTAAGTTATAGTCGGTTTTTTCAGGAACTTATAGGAATTAGTCGGGCATTTGAGTAATGAGAATCTTTTCCTTTTTTAAAAAAAAAAAATGAAGTCTGTAACGTTACGGAAGTCGCCCTACCCTCTCCCCCCTCTTCATCCCCCACTTTATTTGTAGAATCGACCCTGCATAAGATTTATTATATCTTAAGTGTGTACAGCATACTTTTAATTCTATTCCATTGTGTAAATTAGCTAAATTAGTTATCTTTTAAGTCCAAGCATTTAAGCTAAAAAATTGAAGAAAAAAAAACATATATATATATATATATATATATATATATATAAATATTCTCACATTTGTATTATTTGTTAAATCAGTTGTCAATACTTGCCAATCTTGATTGGTTGAACTATTTAAAGAGTTCGCTAATGATGACATTAACTCGCAAGTGTATTGATTTTCATTATAGTTGGCAAATACACAAGATGGGTTTCTAACACAGTAGGTGCCACAATTAAAAATACTGCTTGCAATATATGTTGATTCAATAACTCCAATATAGTAATTGTTTGGTATCAAATTAAAATTTGCGTATGATAGGCACGGTAACCTCATTATAGACGAATTGATGATTTTAAAAAATGATGCCCAAACGCAAAATCTAAGTATGTAAATGTATATATATATATATATATATATATATATATATATATATATATATATATATATATATATATATATATATATATATATATATATATATATATGTAAATTCTTAAATACCTTTTTACATAATAAGCAATTTAATATCAATGTTCATTTGTGAGTGTTTGCGGAGAACTCATGGCAGCCATTAAACCCGAGTTTATGGTGAGGAAGAGTCTGTCGTTTTTTATGAGGAAGTGTAAGAAGTTTATGTAAATTTGTAAATAAGTAACTAATGTAAATTGATAAAAGTATGTCATTCACGTTTAATATAAATATTACATTTATATATCGTTATATACAAATATCTGTTAACATACAAATATCTAAGTATAGACGTTAGTAGAATAAGCTGAGTTTGCATGCTGTATATGGAACAATCGTGTATTATATGGCAAATATTAAAACAACGCACCCTAAGTTCTGTTTTTATTTATTTTTCAGCCATTTTTCTTTGCTGTTTTCTTAAGGGATCGTCCTTAAATTACGCAACGCTAAACTTCACTAATAAACAAAACAAAAGAGACCAAAAATTTTCACTCGCAGAGCATTAAGCTTAATGAAAAATTGGATTGAAAGTTTAATGAAAATCGCCGCGTAAAAGAGTTCAACATTTCCTACTTTTGTTTTTTAAATATCTATTTCTATTTAAATATCTATTTAAATATCTTATTTAAATATCTTATTTAAATGTTTATTTTAGTTATTTAACTAAAGAAAATTGACTTTTCAGCAGTAAAAAAAAATCTTTGTCATTTACCAAGTTTTGGGTGCGTTGTTTTAATGTATATTAAATATAAATGAAAAAAAAAAAAAAAACTAATCTAACTTTTACAAAAAAACATATGAAACCATATTGTTCTGAAAGAGAACAGTAGTTACTGAGTTCATAATAATTGGTACTTGTCTCTTTTCCTATTTTGGAATGAAAGTTTCATGGTGTATAGTAGGCACCAGCAATTTTTAGGTTTTTTTAGAAAAATTGATTGCTTCAAGCGGGAGTAGTGTAATTAAACCAAAAAACTATAATATACAAGTCTTTCTAATTCTATCGTATTTTAGCTTTAATTTTTTACAATTAATTTATTATGAAGCATAAACTAAAGTAAGTTAAAATAATTTGTAAAATGAGTGTTGATGTAAAACATGTTTAGGTCCTGTAAAAATGAGTAGTTTTACATAAAAGCCATATAGTTAGATGAACTTATGTGAATAAAAATTAAAAAAGCATGGTTGCAACTTATTTGGGTTTAAATAGACAGTTATCAAAAAAAAAATTTAAAATTTTAATAAATAAGTTAAAAAAAAAAAAAATTAAACAATTAAATAAAAAAATTAAACTTAATGCAGGAAAAAAAAACAGCTGGAAAGTTTTGGTTTCGTTTGCGTTTACTTATTTTAATGACGCTTTTTTATGTAATTCAACAAAAAAATGGCGTCTTTCTAGCGCTTTATTTATGTTGATTTTTCAAACTTATTTTTCAAATAAGATAGCAACTAGATAACTCTAATTTTTTTATAAACTACCTACTCCAACTTGAAGCAACTTAATACCAAAAAGTGCCGGTACCTTATGTACAGCCAAAGGACCAAAATTGTACCTTTAAACGTATCCTTTTGAAAAAGAATTACCTAATAAAAATCTGCTGACACATCAAGGAAATTTTTATTCTGATTCAATTTAACATAACTTTGGTAAACTCATTGAAACTAATTAGCAAGTTGCTTGTGATTCCAGATAGGGCACGCAACTTTTTTTCAACAAAATTTTGACTTTCCGTTAAATGAATTTTGTATCTTTCACATAGTCCACATTCTTTATTTCACTACTTTTCTACATATTATTGTGGGCTGATCAAAAAATCTCTGTTTTTTTTCTTCTAAATTTCTATTGCTATTTTCTGCTGAAATTGCTTTACGTATTATATTTTTATTTGTTAAACACAAAAAGACTAAGCATATTGTTTTACATACAACTAACAGTTCTTCGTTACTATCAACCAATGAGCATAACAGATGTTAACTTTTTTAATATAAATACTTAACTAATACATTTCTTATGAAATGAAGAAATGCTTGCTTTTCCAAAGTCGATGAATTCCAGAAGATTTTAATTCATGGAGATTTTTTAGAGTGATTTTTTAGGTATTTTTGTTTGCAGTTGGTTGCTTTTTTCATTTGAATTTCTACTAGAAATATTTTCTTTTTGAGTTGTTGCTTGGCTCTTTCACGTAAACTCACTATAACAATTGTAAAAACTGCAATATCTTTTTTTTGTCATGTTTGATAAAAAGAAAAAATACCTTCTATATGTGAAATTTTTGCCAAATTTGATTGCTTCCATGTTTTGGCAAAATTAATGCTCATAACTAAGTAAATTAAATACAAACTTTTTAAAACACTTTTTTTACAAAAACTTTCTTTGTGCTAATTTGGATCAATTCAGGTTACATTTCTTCATGCTAACTTGGAAAAGTGGATTGTGATTTGTTAACTTAAAAAAGTTATCCAGTGTTGTTGTTTCAAAACGTCATAAGCAATCGATAAACAAAAAGTAAGGTTCAACCAAGTTGTAAAATGTGGTTCAACAAAAAGATTGTCTAAAAGTGGTTCAACCAAGCGGACGTGGTTCATCCAAGAAATTGTCTATAACTTTTATATTTATACAAACTATCGAGGTGTTAAAAAAACCAATAATATTGACATAGTTGATAAGTTAATGTCAACCTTGTTAATTTAAAAACATAAAAATTTTTGATTGGAACTGCATTTGAAACAGAGGGATCAAAAATTCACAAACATGCTATGTGAAACTTCTGGCCACTACAAGAATGACGTAAATAAGTAATTGATCACGTGATTGTTACTTTAATTGCTACTAAATGCTTGCTGCTCAGTTTTGTTGATTTAAAAACTTTAAGGTGAAGTGTGTCCATTCAAATACCAACACAGTAGGATAAACATTGCAAAAACACTTGACAAAGAGTAAAAACACTCTCAAACCCTGAATTACTTATTATTGTTGATCAACTATTAAATATAGCATATTTTCGGACAACGGTGCATGCCCGGTTTCATAAAAGAAGAGGCAATAGGGGCAATTGCCCCTTCCCCATAAATATTTTGGAAAGAATATGCTTTTGTAAACTTGTAAAAATTTAACTCATGATATTATTTAAAAACGGAAATAAATTATGAAGGATGTTTAAAAGTAATATGAAATTTTAATTTTTTACTAAATCCTTAATTGAGAAATTTCTAATACAATGTTATATTATGTTATATTATATTGACTTTTTTCAGGGTCAGTTAATATAACATTTAAAGTCATTAATTTCCAACAATAACACAACAACAATAAAACAAAAAATGGAAAATAGTCAGTTTTCTAAATGGTTTTAAAAAACATTTTCTAAACCTCCAAAACTCACCCTTTCATTATGATTATAACAAAATCACAAGCTAAAAGCCACATACATTTTTTATCTGTATCGTGTGGCATCAAATCAATACGGATAGAATTGACATTAGTATAAAAATGAGAACACACGGTACAAAAACATTTCTTTTGCTATTTACTTACACAATACTGATTATCTGGTGCTTAATATCCGTGTTATAGATTGAAGCACCATTACCTAAAACAAGTATAATCTGGTTAGCTTTTAATTATTACTAGAAGTTAGCCTTACGGCTGTTTGTTATTTAACCACCAGGAGGCTGTCAATTCTGGTGTTGACAAAATATTCAACAAGATGTAGTTATTTCAAAATTCTGTTCCTGGATTTGGGTAATCCGGGGTAGGGTAGATTTGGATAATATGAGCATCTAAGTATTATGAGCGTACCAAAAGATTTCTAATATGTGAGCAGTGAAGTTCGAATTACTTTGTACTTTTTTAATCGACTTTATGTGGTGATAACAGAAAGTAGTATAATTAGCATAAATTTATAACCAGTAATTAGCAGCTCTCATCTAATTAAAATGCTATTCAACTTTTTGTTGTTAAGATTTCATTATACATGAAAGAATCTGTGGCGCGAAATTTCGATGTTGAAGTAAAAATATTTATTTCTTCATACATTATCTAGATATCTTTTCCTTTTTTGTTTGGAAAACAATGCATTGGAACGTTAAATTTTGAATTCATTTAAAGATACCAATGTTGTGTAATATGAGCAAGTAATCTAGTATTTTTTATTGAAATTCCGTTGTTTAAAGTCTTAAAATAGTAGTGGTTTTAATGGCTTTTTGAATAAAAGCAAAACATAGTAAAAAATTTTAATATTTTAACAATGCTAAATCCTAAAATCCGTCTTATTTTAGTCGTGCAAACCACCTAGTAAAGATATTTCACTGAAATATGCACTAAATTAGTTTTAAACTATCAGTGTTTGATTCTATCTTGTTTTGTGAATAATTTTCAACTGTGAGACAGATAGTTTTAACTGTCATTCATATGCACTTCAAACAGTGCTCAATGTTTGAGGAAATAACTTTTGTGGTTTTTATGTACTAGAAGTTAAGGTGCAAAATATGTCCACGCCACCCCAGTTTACAGTAACTAATGTTCTCTCCACACCTACCATGAGTTTACAAAAGTTATTATAATATATTAGATTACTCAATGAGTAAATATGCATTGGAAATTAATTAGTGCAGCCATCAATATAATACTTTAAGGGTTAGTTTAAAATGATTCTAACTATAAAACTTAAATCAATAATGTACTTATTTTGATCAAACTTTTAAAGTGCAGTTTTCCATTCTTATCTTTAGTGTTTCGCATTTGTCGTGTATATTGTTGACGCTAATCGTATATCTTAAAATCTGCCGTAGTGTTTGGTTTATAATGCGCTTGCGGTTCCAAATGAAAAATTATTGTATTATTAACATATTATTAAACGTTTTTAGGTATATATATTTAAAAAAATGACTATTAAAAAAGCATTTAGTATAAAGTAATGAAAATACTATTATGAATTAAAACTAAAGGTTTTTAAGCATTTCCATTACTTTAGTACATATCCTTTAAGTTCTTAAATTGGATAGGATAGAGTTTCATCATAATTATTGCCAACATTTGAATGGAATTTGTTTTCTGACTCAGTTTCAAGGCTTTCTTTCTCTTTTGGAACTTATTTTTTCTGTCCTTTTTAGCATTTTCATTTAATAACTTTTTCTTCATAACCAATTGTTTCTTTCCTAATCTTTCTTCCTCTATTATTGACTTTTTATCTCCAGCTAATTGTTTCTCTTTCCCTTAATTTTTCATCCTTTATTTGTGACTTTTCTTTCACTTTTGTTTTTTGAATTTGCCGTCACGTTTCAGATGTTACAACCGATGGTAAACGTTGTATTTTGCGCTACAGCCAGAGGTATTCATGTTGTATTTTGTATCCAGCTGGAGGTATTCAAGATCACCTTTCTAACCTAAATGTTGCTCAACTATTTTAAACTGCTCTAAAATACTTTGATCAATGCACTTTTCAATAAATATTATGGGAAAGGAAGCTGATAAAGTTACACTTGACTCAGATAATCTTTGAACTTGACTCAGATAATCAGTTGACTCAGATAATCTTTGAACAGTTTTTGTGTAGTCAACTCTATTAGCATCAAATTCCGGTATTTTTATAACCACTTTTAATATTATTTGCCATAGACGGATCAATTATTAATAAGTTTAATGCTTCTGCCACATTTTCATTCTTTATTTCTTATCCTTCATGGTCAATGCACCATTGTCGGCAAAAAGATTTCCAATTTGTTTTAATTGGCCCAAAAACTGCCACATTGAGCGGCTACAAAATATCTGTTACATTTGGGATCAAAGCAACAAGAATTTTTCCATTTTTAGAGCAAAACTCACTAAAATCGATAGAAAAATGTGACGCATGACCATCGAAATAAAATTATAACTGGTAAAGGAACGTCTTCTTTTATCAAAAATGGATGAAAAACGTTTGCATTATACTCAAAAAAAAAACATTCTACGGTCATCCCACCATTTTTACTTTTTCGAATACCCTATCCTGATGGAGCAGCATTTATAATTCTATTTGGAAGACATATTTAAAAATTGTTAATGATGGAGCAAAAGTTCCGCTAGCATTTACTGCAAAAAAAGTGGTGATGCTTTTTTTATTACTTCGAGCACTTTCTTCATATGTATTTTTTCCTCGTTCACCAATAATTAAATTAGTTTTTGGTGACAACTGAAAACCACTCTTATCCATATTGAAAACGCGCATCGAATTATTTAAATATTGAGCGTTTTCTCCCAAAAGCTTTCGAATTTCAGCAAACCAACCTCTTATCGCTTTTTCAGTTACTTCTCCCCTAGCTTGGTTTACGTATTCACCTCGTTTTTGAAGTAAAGAATTGCATAAAACCAATCTTTTGCAGTACAGTTGTTAGTAAGTTAGTTGTTAATTGTGTTTTTATATTGCTGGAATTCAAATATTTTTGCACAGTATCTAATAGCTGTAATACAGACATGGTGAATCCCATTCTGGTGCATGTTAGTAAACACTCGTACTGATTCACCTAGTACTGATTCATACCCTTAGTATTGTATCTTCAAAGAAGTTCTTCCAGATATTTTATCACGAAGCGTCTGATAAGGAATTCCAAACGTCTTGCTTGCTTTATGCACAACCATACCTTTTTTAACAGCATTAATAGCATCAGTATAATTGGTTATCTGTATATTAAAGTTTTCGTTTTGAGCTACAAGCTTTTGTCTTATATTTTTTTCTTGTAAAAGAATCCAAGTATAATAATATTTATTTTTATAGTAAAAAAGAAACAAATTGATTATTCATTGGACATACGATACGTATGGAATTATATTTTTTTTAGTTCATGCTATCGTATACAAAAATACAACATTGATAATATAATGATGAGTGTTTTAATAATATTAATAATGATTCATGTTTTATTTACCTGATTTATTTACCTGATTAAATCAATTTAGAAATTAAATTTTTATTTTATCTTCTTGAATTTCCTTGTTTTATTTGAAACGCTTCTGACAGCTGCTACTTAAGAAAAGTATTTTCATACGTTGACGTAATAAACCTACTGATTTCATAAACCCACCGATTTCATACGATTTCTATGTATTGTAATAGAAGTGCATGACGATGTTGTTAATACACAAAATATAAAAATTAAAAAAATAACTACTTTTTGCAAAATTTATGCTAGTATTTAAAACCTACGATAAGTGTCGAATCACGGTAGGTGTGGAAACAACCCTAATTGTATTTAAGTAGTAACTTTTCAAATAAAAATGGCTTAAAATTTGATCCTTTAATGATAAGTTTTTTTAATAGTGAATCATTATATTCCACAAGTTAGTTCTAACTGTCATGTTGGTATTTTTTTTACTTAATTAATCTAAATTTTTGAGTTAATTTAAAGTGCTCATATTATCAAGTGGTCTGGATAATATGAGCACTTTTCGCTACTTTTTTAAAACCTTTATCTTTATAAGAAAAAATATCGGGTCACAGTTTGAAAACTCTGAAAGTTTTCAAACTGTGTAAATACTAATGAAATACGCCGAACAAGGTATTTTAGGAGGTGACTCTAGACGCATGTAGAGATCATAGCAAGTGGTTTTGAAATCTTTCCAAATCGTCCTTGATAATTTTTTCTCGTTTAGTTTTTCCACTTTTTTTGAAATTTTCGCCTGTGGTAGGTTTTGTTTTTTTCACAAAATGAGGGTCAAAACTTTGTCCCACAAAAAAAATTATAAAATAATAATGGCTCTTAGACCTTATAAATTAAAAAGTATTTTTATTGAAAATGAGTAAAAACATACCCAAGTTAAGTTATTTATGATAAATTAAAAACAGGTATACAATTCTTAAAATTTTATTTTCTAACTTTATTTTCTCTAAGAATATGTCAAATATTGTTAAATATATAACACAGGACTTGCAAAAAACAACAAAAATGACGGGTAAACATATTCTTAAACCTTCTTACTGTTATAATCAACAATACATCTCTAAAGTTGTTGTGAATAATCCCGATGCCTAATATCTTTTTTATATCTTTTCCAGTGATTTTGAAATTTGAGTGCAGAGCTTCTGTTGCTTGTTCACTGAAGAGACCAAGTTCTGTCTTTTTTATTTAGATGAACTGTGGCAAATGATGAAAAACAGCATGTACTTTTGGTGTGATGGAAATTGGGACTTAGATGTAGCTGTCCCTAAATTTCACACTTTTTGATTCAAATTCTGGATCCAGCTGGGTGCCTATGCAGTAACTGCATCTCCAAAATGAGACAATGTTTAGATGAAGAAAATGATCTGATTAAGATTGGCAGTATCAGTAAGCTGCTACAACTTGCCCAAACCTCTCGAAATCTTCATACAATCATTACCGTTGAAATGACCACCATGGCCATGGCTGAAAAGGAATATGTAATGCTGATGGCCATTTCTTTGCACCAGGCCAAAGATCAATCAAATATTTAAATGGATGATTCATAACACCTAGAAACAAATGTAGCTCCATTGGTGGAATAGCTTCTAAAATAAGTTTTTTGTCTGGAAACTCTAACAGTGTAAGACGTACCACATTTTAAAAGACTTATGATTTTTTCAAATCAACACCTGAGCTGACAAACTCTTTTTGCTTGCTTCTTAAGCCACCAAAGGTTCTCATTTTTCTTTCTGACATGAAAATTTTAATAAGTTTGTTGAGATCCCGACAGTGAACAACTTGACTTGTGGTATTGCAATCACAGAGCTGAATACTTGTGAATGTAAAATGGCCATTGAGCTTTTGACCTGCTTAAGCAAGTTTCTGGTGAAAATTAGGTTCCAAAATTCTGACTAGACTCAAAAGGTTCAAAGCAGATCCTAACTTTCTCATTCTATTTTTGGAAAAACCTGTGTTTTGCTGAATTTCAAATATCTTACGAACTATCGCTCACAAAGAGTTATCGTTTTGCAAAGAGTTATTATGCATTTGTTATTTTACAATTTTTTTTTTCGGGAAAAGTTTTGAGCTTAACTTTGTTGAAAAATCTAACTTATCATAGGAGAAAATTTTAAAAAAATTGGAAAAAAACTAAAAGTAAAAAAAGTCTCACGGACGGCTTTAAAAGGTTTCAAAATCACGTACTATGAATCTCTATATGTGTCTGGAATCACCTCCCAAAATATCTTTTTTGGGTTATTTCATTAGTATTACTTTAAAATAAAAAATTGCATTTTTTTTTAACAAATTTTTACAGGTAATGTTGCAAACACAATGAATAATAAATAAAATAAGGAAACTAAACAATTTCCTGCAAAAAAAGAGAATAGAAACAATTTCCTCTAACAAAAAGAATAGAAAAAATATTTTAAAAGTTGAGGTAAGACAGCATTAAGTTAAAAGTTGAGCACTCCCATAAAATTAAATACACACAAACAATAAACACACCCAAAATATAAAAAATGAAATAAAATCATTATTTCAATCATATATAATACATATATGATATTTATAAAATATGCACATTTTATTACATATATGAATATATATGTACTATATAAGTTCATGAATGGTACTTAGATTGATGATGATTTTGGTTGTCCCAAAGAGTGACTTGTTAGAAACAAAAAAAAAAAATTTAATCTATACATAATAGCTTCTTTATATTTCATTTATATCTAATAAATCAATAAACTGTTCTTTGTACCTAGTAAATCAATAAACTGTTAAACTTTTATAGCCTTCATGTTTTTGGTGATTTGGTAAATTGCAGCCATACATACAACACTTTTTGGCATCTATTTGGTATAGTTATTTGGAAATTTCAAAAGTTTAATATCAATTACATACGATGTTTCATATTCTAATATGTTTCAGCTATACCAGATTATTAGCCATAATAATAAGATGCTAACTTTTTAAGTCCTAATATTGTTAGAAATTGAAAGTAGTTGAGAGCTTCTTTATATTTCATTATATTTCTTTAGGGGTTGATCTTTTACACTGCTTATATTTTTCCAAACTTTCCTTGTGTGTATTAAATAAAAAAACTCATAAAAAGTCGCCGCCTAATAAATGTACCCGATGTTTAAACTGTACCCAGTTAAAAATTACTTACTTGGTTGAATGATTCATTTATTGAATTTTTTTTCCTTATATATAAGTATAAAAATGAAAACCTTTAGAATACCACATGTAAACGAAATTTTTTATAAATAGACACTCATAAAATTGCAAAAAATTTTTTAACTGTAATAAAAAAATTTATTACTTTACAATAACTTGACGTAACACTGACGCAAATATGAAATTTATGTGTAACATACAGATTTTGACGTCAATAGTCTAGTAACTATTTACAACCTTTAATATTTAATTTTAATCTAAGATTTGTGACAAAGAAAGGGATTCCAAAAGTTAAAAACTTTGCATTTCAATTTGTTAAGTATACGAGTGCATTGTTATATGTGTATATATATGTATATATATATATATATATATATATATATATATATATATATATATATATATATATATATATATATATATATATATATATATATATATATATATATATATATATATATATATATATATATATATATATATATACTCTTTTCAAAATTAATTTTTTTATTTTTACAAAGTAAATACCAAAAAATTAATAATAATGTAATAATAATGGTAACTAATAATAAAAAATATTTTAATTTTCCAGCGTAACGAAACCGTAAAAACTAAAGTAAGCATAAACTCTGTATTCGTTTTTATTACGCGCGCGATAACTTAGGTTTTTATTACGCGTAAGATAACTTAGCTAAATACTTAAGGAATCAGCGGTTACGACATTTTGTTTAAAAAAATCAAACTTTAATGAAGATTCTAATCAAAGAAACATAAATAATCAATGAAAGAAACTGGGTTTCTCCAGAAAACTTTCACAACATTTTATTAAAAGCTTTTAGATGAGGAATTAAAATTTTAATTAAAACTAAAAATTTTCAAAAACTTAGTCAAATTAAAAATTTAATGTTAATGTTAATGAAAGCTTACTTAAAAGCTTTACTTAAAAACTAAAACTCGCATTGCGTTATTGGCTTTCAACTTCAAAATCAATGGTCCGCATCAGTCCAAAAAAGCATTTTCACTTTAAAAACTAGATAAACTATGACTTCCTGAGGTCGCCGATTGACACAACCCCAATTTAAAAACATTCGTTATGAGCACAAGAAGAGTAAGAATAATGATTCTGATGACAACCAACTGATTTCTCGTGATTGTATAAATGTTTTAGTCCATTTTTCTAATCTTAGGAAGTTGATTTAAACTTTCAATTTGAAATCTAAAATGTTAAATAAACCTTTCATTAACCTTGTTTTATAGACATTATTTATGTATTATAAATTGTAAAAATTGTTGAACAACATTTGATAAATCTATATTTAACAAAGGCTAATCAGCGAAGACTAATTAAGATTGCTGTCCCATGTCAAACCCTCCCTATGGAGCTTGCGTCGTCCGGAGGACGTCCGCTGGATGTCTCATGGACGTCCAGACGTCCGTTTAACGCCCAACGGGGCCCACTGGGTCAGTTGATTTGGCGGATTGTAGAATATTTATTGGCTTTAGTACATACATCGACTATCCTATAGCCAACTTAAATCATCATAGAAAGAATTTTGTTTCATAAGTTAATAAGTTATCAATATTTTATATTTTGATGTTTTTTTTTATAGTTTTAAGCAGATTGAATAACACTTAGTAATTTTAAATTAAGCTCTATTTTTTACATTTTCTACGGTTACTGAACTAAATTGAAATTTTCATATAAGTTTATATATGACTTGTTTATATAAACATTCTAAAATTCTAAAATAATATATATTATTTTAGAATTTGATACTTTAGACATGTTGCATGTGATATCACACTGTAATTTTAATTTAGTTTCAGAGTTTTATTATGCTAAATGCATTAATGCTTTTAGCATAATAACCCAGTGGACACAGGGCGTAAAAATGACGTCTTTTAAACGTTTTTTAAACGTTTCGGACGTCTTTTGAACGTTCAAAAGACGTCTTATTTAGGTCCTGTG